>NW_027099219.1:0-300000 GCF_037042795.1 Molothrus aeneus | reverse complement strand
TCACATGCCCCCCTTCCACACACACCTAGGTCCACGCAGAGGTCAGCATAGCAGATGATGAACACCTTGGAAAAGACCGAAATGCTAAATACCTCTCTTTGTGGGCAAAATAGCTGGTGCAACAATTCAAATATCTGGTGTAAAAATTCTGTTTAATATCTACTTCCTATTTAAAACACAGCTTTTCATTTAATTATATGTAGGGAATATTTTCATATTATTTGTTTCTTTACAATTACTTCATTCTCATGTGTTGTATGTCTAGGAATATTTTCTTCTAAAGATAGAAAAAAATAGATAATATCTTTTCAGAAGAAAACATTGGTTTATACAATTTTAAACCATCATGATATGGAAGAATTCTTTTGTCCCTCACTAAGGTGGAAGAACTATTTGGATCACAGATCATTTACAATGAAATACTTTACCTTTTTAAGATGCTTTCAGTCAATTTTATATCCTCATTGCTTATTCATTGTAAACAGTAATTTTTCAGTGAAGGGAAAGTGTGTGGTATATCTGCATTATGTTCAAACCCAATTCCTACTAAAGGCCGGGCTGAACCCCAGTAAATAATGTCCTGAATGATATTTTGCCGCCTTCTTTGGCACTTCATGAAATCCTAACATGAGGAAGTGTGGAAATACAGAGATTTTGTCCCATGTAGAAACCCATCCCATGTATTTTATGCTGTAATTCTTCTCTCTTTTAAAATTTGCTATCTTCTGCATAGTTTTCATTAACCTGTTACAGTAGTGAAAATCACAGATCAAGGTAATTTTGTAACACTTTGATTTTACCCCAAGAGCTGAGGGAAAACTTGCTCCTATACTTCAATCTGAGTTTCTTCTAGATTCAAACTTTGTTTCTCTACCATCAAGAGTCTCCTGTGTTGCTGCTCAAAGCCCCATCCAACCTGACCTTGAATACTTTCAGGGATGGGACACCCACTACTTCTCTGGGCAACCTGTTCCAGTGTTCCATCACCCCCACAGTAAAAAATGTCTTCCTTTCATCTAATATGTGTCAGAAGTATTAAATCTAGGCATATAAACTTTGAGGAAAGGTTTGAAATTCTTTTGATTTGAATCACATTTTATATGAATACTGACTTACAGGTGACTAAAATATGTTGATGGGCATTTGAGCTGACACTTTTTGAAAAGGTGCATGGAATTTAAAATTAAAACCAGCACCATTAAAAGCTTTGTGCCGTTTTCTTTTTCCTCTGGTATTCAAAATTGCATATATCAAATATCTGTGCTTCATACAAAGCTCTTAGACACTCTCAGAAAAAAGCTTTTCTTTCAGACTAAGTTGCAGTTTACGTAGAACACTAGTACTAGTGAAGGTTTTTCTGGGCATAGGGGGAACACCTTCTCATTGGATTTGTGTGCAGAATGCATTTTATCCAAACTGGAAAATTGATCCCAGCTGTGTTCTAGTCATCATTCTTACTGCATCAGGCCTGAAGATTCTGTGAAAAGTAGCCTGTGGTCCTTGAACATAGCTCATGTGAAACAGATGAGAGGCGATGGAGAAGTTGAGGGAGAGAATAAAGAGCATATGGCCCAGTACAGACTAACAATTGTTTGGCACCCTTTAAAGGCTGTGTTTGACAAGCAGGGCTGAAGCAGGTCTGCAAAATATCCGGGAGATCAAAATCCATTGAAGCAAATTGCCCTGGCCAGTCACCTTGCTGCCGATAATTCCCTCTCCATACCAGCTGATCAGGCCTAACAATGCTGCTGCAGAAGTATTGTGAAAAAGGTAGGCATATTTTCACAGATGCAGGGGAAAATCCCCTTGGATGATGGTTCCAAGGGATTACTTGATGGAGCAAGTTATGTACCCTTATCTACCGTGCAATATCTAAGTTGGTGAGTTCACTATCTGTCAGCATCACTTTAGAAAATAAATGTTTGATGCACAAAAAAATATTTCATATGTCCTGTCTACCTGCTTCATTTCAACCAATGAATAGGCTACGTTCCATCAGCAAAGGGTTTATGATCCTATGTTTCTTTAAACTGTGGTAATTCTTTATTTTTTTCTAAATCAGACACTGTCTATTCATAAGATTCAGATGTCCATGGCAGGAGTGTAATTAAATTCACATGTTAAAAAATAACCTTCTTCTTGTTATCTTTTTATTAAATTACTGACATGTAACATCAGTCTGAGAGCTGAAGAAAACCCCTTCATTTGCTGTTTGCCAAGTATCATCTATGTGATACAAATTCTGCTTGAGAAATCACACCCGTACATTGCCATGTAGCACTACTAGTAATGCTTTCACAACCTTTTCTTCATCATTAGGTCTTTTGGTGAAGTGAATGATTAGAACATAAGCAAGGGCATTTGTTCAAGATGCTCCAGAAAGAGCTGTGGTCTGTTCTCTTCTTTGCTGCCTATGTTAGCACTGAGCTGCAAAAAATGAAAGATTACTAGGAAAAGTGTTACTTTCAGTCTAAACTTGTAAATGATGTTTGGAATACCCTGTTAAATGACAAGGTGCTCTTTTAAAATATGGCATCTTAAGAGAAAATGTCAGCTTTAAAAAGGTTTTGAGACAGTTGCTTCTGGAAAAAAAAAAAAAACCAACAAAAGAATTGGAGGCATCTAAGGTCTTTAGGCATACTATTTTGAAGATTGATTCAAACCACAGTTTCTTCATATAGGAAGAGCAGAGGACCATAGATGCAACCCATTTGAAAATGGATTTCTATATGTTTCTGGTTGGGATTACCAGACATCATTTCTTGTGAAGTCGAGGGACTGCAGTTAGCACTCCAGTAATTTCCTTCCCTGAAATTCAACTGCATTTGCTCCTTTTTCCAGAGTCCCCATTTATTAGTGAAGGTATGCTCTATCTATGCATTAGAATATTCCATTAGAGTGTGTGACTCATACTTGCTAGTTAAAATTAGCTGGAACGGAATGGATAGTTACAGTTGCTTGTATACAATAGTCTTATTTTGGCAAGTTTTCTTTAGACAATGTTGAAGCAGCACTAGCAAATAGGAAGTACAGCTTGCAGCAGGGAAGGACACTCTTCTGCTTTCTCAAGTTTCCTGTAGTTAAATAGACGCCAAAAGGCTTTTCCTAGTACTACTACTGTCTTGTAGGAATACTTGATCTAATCCTATCTTTGATCAAATTACGAATGGGTTACTTTTCTACAAGGCAGAACATTTTTCTTTTAATAATATGTATTTTGTAAGGTGGAAACATGAACTTGTGCACCAGTCACGTGGAATGTACTCCTTATTAAGTTTCACAACCTTCTTTAGAAAATATTGACTGTGTGTAACTTCAAAAGAAGAATTCTGGGCATCTTCATTCTATTGATGTAATTGTTTTTCTGCCATGCTGGTATTGTTTTCTATCATTTTTACCAACAGAAATATTTTTCCCTGACACCTATGGAAAAGACCTATGTTTACTCAACAGTGCGGCATCAGTACATTGTTTAGAATGATTTCAACATGGTCCCAAACATATCGGACTTCTAGACAGCAGAGGTTAGCAACAGGGAATGGGAATAACTTCTGAACCGTTTCAGTAGATTTCCCAGGAAGGGAAAATTGCTTTCTGCCACTGCAAATTTTCCCAGAGATTTTGTCTGGTTAAGAGTTGCATCAAAAGAGTATTTTTGCACAAACCTTGGGGCAAGCTCTGTCTCCGATTTACTAGTGAATGCAAAGAGGGTGAAAGTGCTGCTTCAAAGCCCTCTGTGTGCTTTCTGTACCAAGAGGGGGGGTGACCCCAGAAATAAGTTTTGATCTCTCTTCAGAACACAAGGCATGTCATCACCTCATTCATCTTCTTCTGGGACTCATAGCATCTTAAGACTAAGAAGCTCTCTTGCTTGCTGAAGTGCGTTCAGCAAAAAAACCTTGTCTCATCAGCAAATTTGAACACAACTACAGTCGAGTCAATTCCAATGCTGGCAGGGCAATACTCTACCCCACTAGTAACACGCCACTATTAGAAGACTGTGTAAAACTATTTTTGTACAAAGTAATCGGAGGGAAAAATAGAATTGGGAAGAACTGCACATTGTTCTGGAAAAAAGTCTCCTGCCTCAGTCTTACAGACATCATTTGCTGGTATCATTTTTAATAGTTGGGGCTTTTTAAATTTTGTAGAAGAAAAAATATTACTGCACCTTTATGTTTCCTTAATAGAAGTACAGCCATTTCTTAATAGATTAGAAGTAAGCCATTTGAATATGTACAAATGGTCTTTTCAAATACATATGCTATAGCACACTGTGAAAGTAATCTAAAGGTTTAAAAAGATTTTGGAAGAAAGTAAGTCTAAGGTGATAGAAGAAGAAGAAGAAGAAAACAGCAGTTTTCTTCTGGTGAAAAAAAAACAAACGGAGGACCTTGTACAGTGGAGATGTATTATTTGACTTCCTGAAAAACTGAGTAGATTTGCTATTGCCAATGGTTTTCATTAGGAAGGAAGAGATTCCTTTGGCAAAAAAACCCCTTCAAATTGACTTGACAAAAATGTTATGACACTTAACTTCACCAATCCTGAAGAAAAATTCTCATCACTTGATCTGGAAATCATGATGGTAATGGAGACAAGGATGTCTAAGCCATGCCATCAGGAACATAAAAAAGCATTAGAATGCAGGTAAGACTGAGCTCCTGAACTAGTGTGAAGAGAATGCAACAAAGACATTTTCCTTTAAGAGTCTTCAGGATGGAAGGCAGAGCAAATTTTTTCACGGGAAGTATTTCTGAATAGAATGAATCTTCAAAATAACATTGTTTTCCAAAACCTGTTTACAGTATCTCTTACCATGATACACAGTTCCTATGAATAGAAAAAGCAAAGCACT
The DNA here is from genome assembly GCF_037042795.1 of Molothrus aeneus. NCBI lineage: Eukaryota > Metazoa > Chordata > Aves > Passeriformes > Icteridae > Molothrus > Molothrus aeneus. The sequence continues at coordinate 295,142 of NW_027099219.1, read as the reverse complement.
TTTTTCCAAACTGTTGTGCACTCTTAAGCAATCTACAATAAAAATAGTATTTTTTCATGCTGGGAATGATGTTAATTACAAAAAAAGCCTTGTAGCACACTTGGCACTGTAGTCTCTTGATTAGCATAGCTTTTTATTCATCAAACACGTTTCACATTGACTATTTTTCTCTTTTAAATAACGGCGTCTTTGTACTTATGCAGCATCCATGAAGAATTTCTTGGGTGTTATTTTGTACCTGATCCTAAATGGCAGGTTCTGCATTCTGCCATCTGTCTAGCTTTGCCATTTGATGCAGCTTCTGAGAGGTATTTTCAGAATCGAGGACTACTTGCAAGAATGATGCTAAATCCATGCATTTTACTCCTTGGTTAATGCAAAACTATTTTTCCTTTACAGATCAATGAGAACAGGAAAATAATGATGGTGAGTTCAATCCTTAGAGTAATACAAAGAGGACTATTATCATCATTAGAAACCAAGCAAGGTGTATTTATTGCACATGCAGTATACTCACTAATGCAAATTACCCTGTAAATTCAAAAGGAATCTGTATCATAGGAGTGGATGGAATGTTTCTATTGATATTTTGCTTAAAGCAGAAAATTAATTCTTTTGACAGCCAACTCATGATTGCAAGCTCACTTTCAACTACAGCTTTCAAACAGATGAAACGTGTCTGTTTCTAAAACGATACAGTACAGTACACAATAGCAAGTCAGGTCATAGACATTCAAAAGAAAAAAACAGATCAAAGGACACATTCATTCCCATCTACAAGCCCTCAAGAGTGTACAGGTCAAATGTCCCCAGAAAACTAGGCTGGTGGCGCAAATTCTCTATGTTGGCACCAGCAGAAGCAGCTGCTATCTTTATAGGATGCAATCTTGCTTACATCACCCTTCAGAGCAATCTTCTGTACCCCTGCCCAATACACCTTCTGCTCTATTCCTTGGACTTCACATTTGCATTTCTACAGAGTCCTGTCCTGCAAACTGACTCAAAGTTCAGGTAATAGATTTCCAAGATTTAGAAATGTTGTGTGAGGTTTATTTATTTCATATTTCCTTCCATCTAAGCAAACTGTAACTTTCGGAAGTGAAATATTTCGAGTATGTCACGTGTATTTTAATGTTAGCTCTGCTTCACATTCAAACTTCTCACAGACCCCTGTGATGCCTTGCTGCAAAAATATATAGCTGCCAAGAGTGGTTGTGGGAAGTTAGAATTGCCAGAAAACCATACAAACAATCTAACAATAGAGCCTTGGATTTCTGAATATAATTGCACCATGTAAAGTCAAAATATAATATTTAAATGATTTTATATAATGATGAGTGTGGGCTAGAGAGAATCCAGATAGAATTTTATTTTTTTAAACAGTTCCGGGAAAAACATGGCCTTGACTTGGAAGTATAGCACGAAATATTTTTATACAGCATGAGTTCTCATTACCTAATCATATGATTTGTAGACCTGAATTGGAAACCAGGAAATAAACAAAGAAAAATATTCAAGCTATAAAAGATGGGAGTTTAAAATTTTCTTTGTATTTCTGATTAAAGCTATTAGGTAGCTAAATGGTCACCCATGATTTTAAAAAGCATCTGGACATTAAAAATAGGTAAATTTCTGCGGGACTTGGATGTCAGCTATTCCTGAAAAGCTTTATTTCACCGCTTTCCAACCCTGAATCAATCCACTTAAACGCAGCTGTATTTCAGATGCTCAGTGGAACTGTCCATGTAATGCATATAGTTGACAAATAGTCTGCAGAAAAAGCTAGATCCATTTGAAGATCTTTTTCTGTAAATGGTATTCACGTTATTTGTACAAACACACAGATGGGATTTCTGCTGTCTTCTTCAGGCTACTTCCTCCAGAGAGCTCTCCATCAAATCTCTCTAGTTCTACTCTTCTGGTGATCCAAAGTCAGCACTGGGATGGTCCAAGTGCATGAATTACTGTCTGCTAGAGGTGCACCCCGAGGGCTTCTGTGTGCAGCATCACGTGAGCCCTACTAATGTCACCCTGTTGGTATAAACTGAGCTAGCTGGACCTTAAGGGACAAGATTGTGCACTGATATTGTAATAGAAATTAGGTACTAAGAAGGAGGCTGGAAGATTTAAATATTTCTGCCTCCAGCTTAAGCAACACTAAATCTTGGTCTTTATCTGAAAAACTAGGTGAATTAGCCTATTTGGCATTCCTATGCCAAAAATGTCAGTAATACAACAAGAACCGTCAAAAGAGTAACAATTCCAATCATTACTTTGTAAAAATAATTCATTGGAAGAAGTCGGGAAGAAGGATGAAACATGCCAATATCCTACCCTGAGAATCATTCTGTTGATTTGCACAGGTTTCTTATTATATACCCATCTAATGCATTGGACATGCATGCTTGTGATGACACAAATACTTGCAAAGCTTACCAGATAAACCATGTTCTCTTCAGACAGCAAAACATTGCTTGATGGTTGTGTTTGCTAATTACATTTAGACTCAATGTTCTTAAAGGTCTTTTCCAACCAAAGTGATTCCATCATTCTCTAAATCGCAGATCCTGCTTGTCTTGGTTTAGGGCAAATTTGGCAGCAATCCTCAAGAAGGGGTGATTTATTAAAAATATTGATCTAGTACTGATATCCAACTGTGACGGACCAAGGCTCTCTAACAGTTCAAAATTAGAAAGTGTATGTTTATTGCAACGCTGGGCAGCGTGCGGGATAGCTCCCAAATACACACTGTGATTTAGAGGTGATAACAGAGTCTTTTTATCTATACAAGTATTGAATACCCAAAAGACAAATACATATTCATAATTTAGGTACATCCCATCATTCCTCACTTCGTATGGTAATTAGTTCAAAAGCTATTAAGCACACGTAGTTTGTTCCTCAAAATGAATCGGTGGTCCCTTTCATGGGGAGGGGTTCCAAAATGAGGAAATAAATGAAGTCTTCCTGGTTCTGAACTTTCTACATTTTCAATGCAAATATGACAAATGAACCCATTGGTAGAACTCCCATTCCCCATCTTCAATTGGTTTCAGAACAGAGGTGGCCTACAATTGTCTTATGTTCCTAAAAGCTATTTATGAGTTTCTATATTCTTCATGATAAACCCAGCTAAGCAAACATGATGTTGACAAGCAATCAATTATTAGTTAACTACTAACTCTTAACTTCAACAAGGCCTACCTATTTATTTTGATAAACTCTAATAAGGCTTATCTCTAACTAAAACCTCAGCTCCTCTAAAATCCCTAAATTTCTTTAAAGTTTATGTCTCAGGGGGCCCCCCCCAGAAAGCCCACCTACACGGCCCCTCCCCTCAACTGGTCTGGGAAACATTTCCTCTGAGAGAAGTGGAAAAAATCTGTTTATTTACCAGGGAAAGCACCCCCCAGCACAAAAAATGAACAATACCAGATGACAAAACTCAATCGCCGCTCTGAAGAGACAACAAATTCAGAAAGTCTCTCCTGTGGATGCTTGCTCTGTTATCAATCCCTCCGGCACTAGGAAAGGCTGCTGCCCAGAGTAGGCCCCCATAGGCCACAAAGTGCAAGCTCTCAGTGCTCTCCAGGTCCCAGTCTGGAGCAGGTTTGAACAGTTCCAAGAAAAGGGAAAGAAAAAAGACAGTCCAGGGAAAACTCTGCCTCAGCCAGCTAAACCAACTGAAAAGCAAAGAACACTCTGTTCTGCTCCATCAGTGCCCAGACAACACAGTGCAGCACAGAATGTGGAGCAGTGTTGCTTTTAGAAGAGTGAGTGCAGCCTGTGATAACAAACTCCGTACTTCTTCTTCTCCCCACCTTTGCTCTCAGAAGCAGTCTTGAAGGCAGAGAATATAATATCCAGCATTAACAGAACAGATGGCTGGGGATACAACATCATAAAGTCACCCTAAGACACTGCTCTACTGAGATATGTCACCAGACTATGCTAAGACAAAGTTTTGGAACTGCTAATTAAAATTCTACTATCACAGTGAAGCTGAGGAGGAAACACAGCTCACTCCAGTTACCTTGTGGCATGCCAATACTTCCTTTCAATCACAATGGTTTTCGTCTTTAAGTCCGTGACATCACAGGCATAATTCAATATCTTTTGGGCAGGAAGGAAGATATTCTTCTTCTCATTATACTGATGGGTAAGCTGAAATGCAAAGCAGTTAATTCAAAGTGAAACAGCGATAAAGTCAATAGTAAAACTCACCACAGTTTTGTTTACCAACCCAAGTCCTTACGATCCCAAAATACAAGAACAGCTGTAAAAGCCTTGTGGTTTCTTAATTTTTTCCTATACCTACATGGGAGGGTAAGGGATAAATGATCCCAAACAATGGTAATCCACAACAAAGCATTCTTGACATCATATTCAGCTTTTGCATAGCGAGCTCTTCACCTGATCAAGTTATTCCATTGCAATAGTTTGGGGAGTATCTTAGAGGGCTGCCTGTTGTTGGTTTAAACCATCTTGATCATTCAGGAACCCAGTAGCAATGAGAAAGTTCAAAATAAGATAGTGCTACACATTGATTTTCCTATATGACAGACATATTTCTACAAGACAGAAGGCTGACCTAATGCTTCCCTACAACATGGCTGAAGTGGCATCCTGTTCCCCATAGGTTTTTCAGTTTAATTTTAGCAGCTTTCTTACTAGATTAATGAGCTGAACTAACTCAAAAAGGAATCAGATAAGTGCCAGAGCTTTAAAACAAACAACAACAACAACAACAACAAAAAAGATGCAAAATGGTGATTTGTGGGTGCGTTTGAAAACAGAAATTTTTTTGTATTTTTCATAGAGACATGGCATTCTCTAGAATGATATTGCTCCAACGGTTTGAGTTTGGTTTTCTTTTTCCCCCTCAATTGTAAATGTTATGCATTCTTTTTGGCCATTTCAGTAAATAGATTTTCTGATACGTGTGAAAGACAGTCTAAAGTTCCCCTCATTTGCCTCACGACCATTCCCAGGACAGACCCTGGGACCCTAAAGACACCGATGGGAATTCTGGCCTGCCAGTAATGGATGAACACCAAAAATCCTGAGGCCCCTGAGCAGAATTCTGGCCTGCCAAGTGATTGTTCACAGCTGTGTCTTCAGTGACTGCTTCTAGCAGGGCCTGCCAAAGGGCGACCCGGCCTATATGCTTGCACCTGCTTCACGACAATAGACCAGGAATTTTCCCACCTCTTGGCCAGATGAACTTGCTGGGGCAACTTGGTAGCCCCCCCATGGAAAATCCTTCATCTCCACTACCAGCGTGAGGCACCGAGGTTGAAGCCCCCCTACCAAGGACTGAGACTGAGACACCTGTAATTCTGATGCAGGGGTGCTGGCCTGACTGAAGCAGGATGCCTGCTGAGTGTTGCCTACAGATGTGTTCACCGGACCTAGACTGGTTTCCCCCAGAAAGCAGTCCTGAAACAGTGGGTCCCACTCACTGCTGATACTGACTTATCCTGCTGAGAACATGGACTGTCTGTACCCGTCTTCAATATCTTTTTCCCCCTCAGCAATTTCAATAGACTTCTTCTTCTTCTTGATTGTATCTCAGCCATTTCAAGATTCTGTTTCCCCCCTCAGCAATGGACTATAATAGAACCTTGAGTTAACCAGGACTTTGAGATCTTCCCAACGTGACTAGGCAAACTCTATCAGCTGGACTAAGAGGACTTAGTCTCTCCATGTTTGGTAGCTATACTCCTCTCTCTTTCTCCCCCTCTTTTTTATTCTTTTCCTCTCCCTGATTCCTTTCAGGCATTTGCTGTGGTCATTCTATAAAGGTGCATTTGTTTGGATTGATACTGCAATCCCCTTTCCAGGTTGTCTGTTGCACTCCGAGATCAGTTAACCAACCAACCAGTTAACCAACCCCTTGGTATCAGCGGATCGTGACAATACCTTCTTTCAAGCTGACATTGGTTCTAGTCCATATAAGCACACTGGTAGGTAAAAGTAGACTCTAAAAGATAACATTCAAAATGTATTTCCCTTGTCTTCCCATTAAAGCAAGTGAAGAAAGCAGACAGGAGATCTTCAGATAACATGCTATGCAAATTGAAAAGATTCTGTCCTTATTTGAAGCAACTGAGAAACTCACACAATGAAATACAGTTCAGACAGATCGAAGGGTCACAGATGATGTCAAATCTGTACTTTCAATGTTTGAATGAAGCAAGATTTCTTGAAGTACAATCCTATAAAATGAAGGTGAGTTTGCAGAAGCAATTGAACTGGGTCTGTTTTATAAACACAATGTTTTCTAAGTAACTGAGGATTCAGGAAGGCAACCTTGGAATTTAAAGGATTTAGAAAGATACAAATACCAAGACTGGCAGTTCATTAGCTTTAACAGTCTCTTCAAATAAGATCTATTTTTAACTTCTTCTTGTAGTAGGTCTGAAGACATTAGGAATGATGCAATAAAACAAAACAAACAACAAACCAAAACAAAACCAAAACAGCTTTCTCAAAAAGCTTGGAGAAACCAGAGAAATTATGATTTTTAGGGGTTAAGTAGTCCTTTAAAAGTTGTCTCTGGGAAAAGAGATAAAAAACCACTAATTGACTGTGGAGTATATTCCAAACCTGTCCTGAAGCATGTAAGGGACAAGAGCCTGTAATAAAACTACTATGCTGGGTTCATCTGTTAAAAGCATTCCAGAATGGTTGAAATTATCAATCACATAATGTGGGATTAAAAAAAAAAAAAAAAAAAAAAAAGAAAAAAAGAAAAAGAAAAAAGAAGAAAGCATAGAGAAAAAAATATTTTGAACATGTTTTCCCATTCCCAGATGGCATAACAGCTTTATTTCATTTTGTTCCTAAGACTGATTAATAGCTTATGAAGTGTTTTACAATTGAGAGTGAGAGTGTTCACACTAACCATACAATTTGGATGGATCTCTTTTACTTTGCACAGCAGCAGATACGGTTTAGCACTCCACAGTTCAGTCCCCGAAAGTGAATGGGTGTGGCAGATTTAACCTAACTGGCCAGTCCACCAGAATGCTTAATTATCTTGGAAAATGCTTTGCTCTGTCTCATTATCTGGACATGTCTCTCTAGCTCCGCTTTGAGCTCCTTGATCTTTCATCTACAGGATGAGATCCAATTTAGCTTAGCAAGGACATAGCCTTTCAAAACCACATCTTTTATCTTCTGCATTCATACAAGTACATTTCTACTGCAGGGAACCCTGTGGAAGATCCTAGTTGTTTTGTTTCTCAGATAGTTGTTGCATAAAAGAGCTCTTCTTTTAATTTTTTCCCTGCTAAAGTATAGGCTCTGTACTTAACTGATTGTGATGCTAACTCATTATCATCTATTCTTCAGTCGTACAGAGTAGGCAGCAAAGTTTTCTTCTGAAGACATTCATTTAATGAGAAATGCTGAAGGTCTGACTTTAGTTGCAAAGGTCACCGATTGACCGGTTGCAAAATTGTTAAGTCTAGTAAGAGCAGGAAAAGTGTGCTGTTGCTGTGCCTGTAAATGTCGTGTCAGCTGCTGTTGGGATAAAAAGCATGAGCATAAGAAAAGATATCTGCATGGATAGAAAAGAAATTTGTTGTGATTTCTGCACAAGAGGAAGTATGAAGCACTTATTTCAGTGGCTAAGACAGTATCATCATTGGGCCAGTTCTCTTCAACATCTTTTGAACAACCTGGACACAGCACTTGAAGGAATATTAAGACAGTTTGCCAAAGACACTAAATTGGGAGGAGCTGTGAACTAACTCCCTTGAGGGCACAGAGACCTTGCAGAGAGATCTTGCCAAATAGGAGAGATGGGCAATTCTTGCTGGCCGGGAGTCTATGCACAAATCACAAAAGGGGCGGGACTGCTGGGGACGGCGTCTCAAGCTGGTTTTTTTCCAGCATCAGTCTCATGACATGGTGATGACAATGGGAAGCTGCCAGCAGCTCACGTCCCCAGCAGCAGACAAAGAACTTAATGTTACAACTTACTTGAAAAGTTTTTTGACCAATCACACAAAGCAAAAGCATATTGACAGTACTTCTGTCCAATCACTATAAAGACATGTACCTGGGCTTAGAACGATGCTCGCTTCTTTCGAATAAAAGACCTGCTTGTAAGCCTTAAGATACAACGCACAGAGCTCCATTATTAAGCTTAGAACTACCTAACATCGCACTAGATATACTTTGCTGTAGCTTAGGGAGTTATTCTAGACAAGCATTAATACACAGACCATTGTTCCATTTGTCCTTACTTTTCTACTTCTCATCTAATTTTTCTGCTGACAAACCTTATGACTACTGCTTAGCTCCAATGACAGTTCTGCTGTCTCTGAGGCCTTCCTTTTGCAGCTTTCCCAAACCCCTCTGTTTTTGAGGATTCCCACAGGCAATCACCAACCAGATGGAGTGGAACAAGGGCAAGTGCTGGATTCAGCACCTGCAACAGGGCAATCCTGGTGGGTGTATAGACTGGGGAGGGAGCAAGAGGCTGGGAGAAGCACTGCAGAAAGGGACCCAGGCTCCTGGCCAATGGCAAGCTGAATGTGCATCAGCAGTGCCCTGGCAGCCAGGAGGGCCAAGCCTGTCCTGGGGTGCATCAGGCACAGTATCACCAGCTGGGCAAGGAAGGGGATTGTCTTGCTCTGCTCTGCTCTGCTCTGCTCTTCTCTGCTCTGCTCTGCTCTGCTCTGCTCTGGGGCGGAATCACCTTGGTATTAGAAAGTCCTCAAATGAGGTCTACAAAGACAGGACTCAAAGAAATGGCATGCAGCTGAGTCAGGGGAGGTTTAGGTTGGGTATCCGGAAAAAGTTTTTAACCAGAGAATGGCTGGGCACTGGAAGAGTCTTTCCAGGGAGTGGTCACACCATCACACCTGTCTGAGTTTGGGACATTGCTCTCAGGCATATGGTGTGATTCTCAAGGATGGCCCCAGGCAGGGCCAGGAGTTGGACTGATGATGATCCTGATGGGGTCCTTCCAATTCAACAGATTCAATGACTCAATGGTTCTGTCCTGGCCACTCAAGGTATATTGCTTGGTCTCATCAGATTTTGATCTGCTCTTGTTGGTCAGACTTTGTCCCTACTGGCTAATGATATTTATCACAAAAGACAAAGTGCCTTTTCTCAATTTTCTCAAGCAATTGGAACATGCGCCTTAGAATCCTAAAAAAGTCTTTTCTTTGAAACAACACTGTAGTGTTTTTCAGTGCCCAGTAGTCTTTCCAGATCTTAAGGAGAAAGAAGGCAAAATGAGGGGACGTATTACAATGAATGATTGTCAATTTTCCGGTTCTTTAGCAGTATATTTGTACTTCCACTATTCTTTGCTGTAAAATCATGGTTTTCTATAGTATCCAATTTTCTAGCAAGACACATTTCTGCAACTGAGCCCATCAGTCATTGTGAAAATATATTGTCAAAAGTACAAAACATATGAATAGGCAGTGACAAGTGAGGGAAAAAAGAAGTATGAGAAGCAGCTGCATGATACTAAAGTGAGACAAGAAGGAGGAGAAGGTGCTCCAGTTGACACAGCAAAGAATCCCCCACAGTCCCTGGAGGACATCATCATCAAGCAGGTTGTCTCCCAGCAGTCCCTGGAGAACCGTGGAGGAACACAATGGAGCTCGTGGGGTGCTCCATTGCACAGCAGGTGAATGTGCTTTGAAGGAAGCTGCAGCTTGTGGAGGGAGGGAGGGCCAGAAAAGCATCCTTGACCTCTTGGAAGAGTGGAAGAGTACGTGCAAATCTTAAACAGCTGCTAACTCTAATCTATTCTCTTTCCACTTCTTGTCTTAGGTAAGTAAGAAGACAACCCAAGAATTAGAAGCCTAAATTCTTTTGCTTGAGGCTCCCATTCTTTCTGCCATTCTCTTAAAATTTAGTTTGAAGTAAAACTCATGATAAAGTTCTTAAGGCTTGATGTTCAGGCTTGTTTCAGAAAATAGGGAGTGCAAATAACTCTTGTCACTGTCATTTTTTTCATAGAAGGAAAAAAGGGAAATTACTGGTTTTCAAGGACTTACAGAAATCCATTGGTAACGGTGGTGAGACTGAAGAGTTTAATTAATCTGAAAAGAGAATGTCGTGGAGCTACCTCAGCGCTGTACAAGTTTTTTTACCAGGAAGTCTAGACTTTTAAACAGACTAAGGACACAATAGTTATCTCTGGGAATATTTTAGTATGTATAGTACATTCATCTTTAAATAGTTCTATCTGTTTGACAGTTATGACTTAGGCTTTAAATTTGATGTGAAAAGAAATATTTGTGATTCAGATCATTTCCATTTCTGAAGCATTTCAGTTGTTGACTGTTTTTGCTGTCTCCTGAGGGCGGGAAAATAGTCTTTGTACCAATACTGAAACAAACTAGATGGAAAAATTTGTTTTCCTCATTCTTTTCTGTCTATTTGAACAGGCACAGCAGCAAGACCACTGCTATGCGTCTGAGTGGCCCTTCCACTCCTGGAGGACAAACTTGTAGTGGCTAGTATGTTATTTGCACACATTTCTGATGCCGGCTGTTAACTGTTGTGCAGAAAGATCTGTCAACCTTTTTCACAGGAGGACACTTCTGAATTGCTTCACTTGTCTCTGAAGCAGAGAACTAAGCTGGCACTCCATTTCTGAGATCTTGCTGCGTTAGCCCCCAAACCCATTTCTTTCAAATGCCTTTTACTTTCAACCAAAGCACTTCATTACTTCATGATGTAATCTCTTGTTCTTAATGTTCGGGGGATTGTTTTAGACTGATAAGACCATATTGCAGTAAGCAGGTAGAACATCTATCTTAAGCAGTATCCATCACTTGGCTTTGGTTCATGTATCATAACATCTGCAAGGAATGTCATTTACAATCAATGGATGGGCTGGGGTAACAGGCCACAGGTTTAGGAATCTTTCTCCAATTAATTTTGCGTTAAAATTTAGCTCTTATCATTTCAATTGTGTCTTTATTAAAACAATCATCTATTTATTACCTGTACCACAATGAACTGTGTACCTGTACCACAGTCAACAGGGGTTGAGCATCCTACAACAATTCCAAGAAGAAGAATGGTCTGAGCCCCCAGTGCAGCACATGAAGTCTGTCATCAAGTCAGAGTCCCGCAGGCGTTTTCTCAGCCTGGAGAAGAGCAGACTCTGGGCAAATTGTTAGAGCAGCTCTCCAGCAGCTGAAGACAGCCTACCAGAAGGAGGCAAGTGAGCTACACAAGGGCACGGAGCAATAGGAAAAGTGTGGATGGCTTTAAAACCTGAAGAGTATAGGTTTCCTTTGGCTATTGGGAAGAAATTCCTTGCCAAGATGGTTGGGAGACACTAGAACATGTTGTGGGTGACCAATTCCTGGAAGTGATCAAGGCCAGCTTGAATGGGTCTTTGAGCTTAAGGCGGTCTAGTGGAAGGTGTCCCTGACAATGACATGGTGGGGAGGAGGTAGGTGAATTTAAGGTCCCTTCCAAAGCCAACCATTCCATTATTCTATGGTAATCATTCTGTACAGTAGCAGTAAGAAGTTGAAGCTAGAAATAACATATTCATGCTGAGAAACTGCTATCCAATGAGTTGAACTGTTTGGGTCACACATTTATGTGCCATTTAGCAATACTATATCTAATATCTAGTCCTCGCTCTTTATCATACACGCAAGTATTTTATCATCTTTAACGTTTCTGACATTTGGGAATTTTCTTCCCTTCTCTTTCTTTCTTTCTTTCTTTCTTTCTTTCTTTCTTTCTTTCTTTCTTTCTTTCTTTCTTTCTTTCTTTCTTTCTTTCTTTCTTTCTTTCTTTCTTTCTTTCTTTCTTTCTTTCTTTCTTTCTTTCTTTCTTTCTTTCTTTCTTTCTTTCTTTCTTTCTTTCTTTCTTTCTTTCTTTCTTTCTTTCTTTCTTTCTTTCTTTCTTTCTTTCTTTCTTTCTTTCTTTCTTTCTTTCTTTCTTTCTTTCTTTCTTTCTTTCTTTCTTTCTTTCTTTCTTTCTTTCTTTCTTTCTTTCTTTCTTTCTTTCCCCCTTTCCCCCTTTCCCCCTTTCCCCCTTTCCCCCTTTCCCCCTTTCCCTCTTTCCCTTGTTCCTTCTTTTTCCCTTCCTTTTCTTTCTTTTTCTTTCTTTCTTTCTTTCTTTTTCTTTCTCTCTTTCCTTCTTTCTTTTCTTTCCTTCCCCCACTTCCTTCCTTCACTGCCTTCCTTCCACTATGTCCTTCTTTCTGCCACATCCTTCTGCCACTTCCTTCCCTCCCTCCCTCCACTTTGATGTTAATTTGCAAACTGTCCAGTAGTTACAGGAAATTACTCTTCTTAAATATCATTTTGAAGCTTAGAAATGAATAACAAAATTGTGTCAAACCATGGCATTTAAAAGCCACCTGAAAGTGAGAACTAGCTATTGAAAAGACAAAAATACAAAAATGAAATGATGGAGTGGATGGTTTTAAGGGATATTCTTTGTATTGCTTTGCTACAAATGAGGATCTCAATTTTTACACCTTCTAAAAACACATCTTGAAACTTACTACTTTCCGTGACAAAAATATTTCCAAAACAAGGAAATTGATTTATGCAGATGGAAATATCATCTCCCAAATAGTCATCATCAAGTCCAAAAGATTACCCTGCTTTTACGTAGTAAGCTTTATGGAGATTTCTATTCTCACACAAACCAAGAAGAATCTTTCAAATGACTAGAAAATCTTTAAAAGCAAAATAACCTTGAAGAAAAAAGATCCAAAAAAGAGCCGGGAATTAGATACGTCCACACTTGTTACATGTTGGTTACTAATATTGGCTCTAGTTTGTTGGCGAGTACACTTCCCATTCACGCACGCACGCACCCCTCTTCCTCCTGCACACAGATGTGTGATATTGGGTCTCAAAGAATGGACTATTTTCTCTTAGATAGGTTTTGGTTCTCAAAGTCAAAGCGTAGTCTTCCTGGCTCTATTACCAGGATTTTGTTCCGGGAAGGGAATGTGCTTGTGCCTGTTAGAAATGGGGAGGAGGGGACAGAAAGCAAAGCCATTTGAAGACAACCTGCAGCATAACTAAGAAAGTGGGGTGCTTCTTGACTGCACAACAAAAGAAAGATCGGGAGTAAAATGGAGGAAAACTTGAGGTGCTGATAGAGTTTCTCCTTGTGACAGCTTTCAAACGGACAGAAAACAGCACTTCCTCATTCTCCTGCCTTTTCAATTCACATTAACATTGGAAGAAAAGGGGTTTTGGACAACTTTCTTTTGCTTCTTGCCTAACACTCTGCTGACATTCCGTGCAACTTCCAGAAAAAGATCCGGGATGCTTTTTGTACTGGGAGAGTTTCTCCTTGCAAGACCTAGTAGAAAAGCTTTTTGCTAAGATGTAGGCAACAAGAGACGCAGATTCAGAGATACGGAGCTCTCCGAAGGTAAGGACCGCTCCCGGGCGTCTTTCCGCAGAAGCCGTGCTCCGGAGCGCAGCGCGACCGGCACAATGCTCTGTGTGCAAAGAAGCGGCTTCTTCGCCTCCGGGAGACGGAGACCGCGGCCGCGTCTTTAAAAGCGAAGAAAAAAGTCGCACAACATGGGGATTGTGTGTGCAGCTCTCAAACCTAAAGAAAACAGTACCTTACCACTCTCCGGCCTTTTCCATTCACATTACCATTCCAAAAGAAGGAGTTTTGGACAACTTTCTTTTGCTTCTTGCTAAACACTCTGCAGACCTCCGTGCAACTTCTAGAACAAGAGCGGAGATGCTTTCCATACTGGCACAGTTGGTCCTTGCAAGACATAGTAAAAAAGCTTTTTGCTAAGTTTTATGTGACCAGAGAGGCAGAAGGCAGAGTAAAGAGCTCTCCGAAACTAAGCCCCCTGCCAGGGCGTCTTTCGTCAGAAGCCGCTCTCCGGAGATCACCGCCACCGGCACAATGCTCTGTGCGCGAAGAAGCCGCTTCTTCGCCTCCGGGAGATGGAGAGAACGGCCGCTTCCCAAAGGCGAAGATGCAAGCCGCAGCACACAGATATAGCGTGTGCAGCTTTGAAATTGATAGAAACGAGTACATTAGCATTCTCCTGCCGTTTCATTCACGTTATATTCGAATAAAAGGAGTTATGGGACACTATCTTTTTCATCTTCTTAAACACTCTGCAGTCCTCTGTGCAACTTTTAGAAGAAGATCGGGGATGTTTTCTTTCCTGGCAGAGTTTCTCTTTGCAAGATATGGTGGAAAAGCTTTTTGCTGTGTGTTGAGCGGCAAGACACGCAGAAGACGCAGATACGCAGCTCTCCGAAGCTAAGTGCCGGTCCACGGCTTCTTTCGGCAGAAGCCGCTCTTAGGTGCTCACCGCGACCGGCCCAATGCTCTGTGTGCAAAGAAGCCGCTTCTTCGCCTGCGGGAGAATCGGCGAGCGGCAGCTTCCCAAAGGCGAAGATGCAAGCCGCACCATGCAGGCACAGTGTGGGCTGCATTCAGACTTAGAGAAAACAGTACTTTACCACTCTCCTGCCTTTTCCATGGTTATTATATTGGAAAAGAACGAGTTTTGGACAACTACCTTTCATTCTTGCCAAACTCTTTGCAGACCCCCGTGCAAGCTTTAGAACAAGATTTTGGATGTTTTCTTTCCTGGCAGAGTTTCTCTTTGCAAGATATGCTGGAAAAGCTTTTTGCTGAGTGTAGAGCGGCAAGACACGCAGAAGACGCAGATACGCAGCTCTCCGAAGCTAAGTGCCGGTCCCGGGCTTCTTTCGGCACAAACTGCTCTCAGGAGCTCCCTGCGCTCGCCACAATGCTCAGTGTGCGAAGAAGCCGCTTCTTCGCCTCCGGGAGAATCGGCGAGCGGCAGCTTCCCAAAGGCGAAGATGCAAGCTGCAGCACACAGGCACAGTGTGGGCAGCCTTCAGACTTAGAGAAAACAGTACTTTACCACTCTCCTGCCTTTTCCATTGTTATTATATTGGAAAAGAACGAGTTTTGGACAACTACCTTTCATTCTTGCCAAACTCTTTGCAGACCCCCGTGCAAGCTTTAGAAGAAGATTTTGGATGTTTTCTTTCCTGGCAGAGTTTCTCCTTGCAAGATATGGTGGAAAAGCTTTTTGCTGAGTGTAGAGCGGCAAGACACGCAGAAGACGCAGATAGGCAGCTCTCCGAAGCTAAGTGCCGGTCCCGGGCTTCTTTCGGCACAAACCGCTCTCAGGAGCTCCCTGCGCTCGCCACAATGCTCTGTGTGCGAAGAAGCCGCTTCTTCGCCTCCGGGAGAATCGGCGAGCGGCAGCTTCCCAAAGGCGAAGATGCAAGCTGCAGCACGCAGGCACAGTGTGGGCAGCCTTCAGACTTAGAGAAAACAGTACTTTACCACTCTCCTGCCTTTTCCATGGTTATTCTATTGGAAAAGAACGAGTTTTGGACAACTACCTTTCATTCTTGCCAAACTCTTTGCAGACCCCCGTGCAAGCTTTAGAACAAGATTTTGGATGTTTTCTTTCCTGGCAGAGTTTCTCCTTGCAAGATATGGTGGAAAAGCTTTTTGCTGAGTGTAGAGCGGCAAGACACGCAGAAGACGCAGATACGCAGCTCTCCGAAGCTAAGTGCCGGTCCCGGGCTTCTTTCGGCACAAACCGCTCTCAGGAGCTCCCTGCGCTCGCCACAATGCTCTGTGTGCGAAGAAGCCGCTTCTTCGCCTCCGGGAGAATCGGCGAGCGGCAGCTTCCCAAAGGCGAAGATGCAAGCTGCAGCACACAGGCACAGTGTGGGCAGCCTTCAGACTTAGAGAAAACAGTACTTTACCACTCTCCTGCCTTTTCCATGGTTATTCTATTGGAAAAGAACGAGTTTTGGACAACTACCTTTCATTCTTGCCAAACTCTTTGCAGACCCCCGTGCAAGCTTTAGAACAAGATTTTGGATGTTTTCTTTCCTGGCAGAGTTTCTCCTTGCAAGATATGGTGGAAAAGCTTTTTGCTGAGTGTAGAGCGGCAAGACACGCAGAAGACGCAGATACGCAGCTCTCCGAAGCTAAGTGCCGGTCCCGGGCTTCTTTCGGCACAAACCGCTCTCAGGAGCTCCCTGCGCTCGCCACAATGCTCTGTGTGCGAAGAAGCCGCTTCTTCGCCTCCGGGAGAATCGGCGAGCGGCAGCTTCCCAAAGGCGAAGATGCAAGCTGCAGCACACAGGCACAGTGTGGGCAGCCTTCAGACTTCGAGAAAACAGTACTTTACCACTCTCCTGCCTTTTCCATGGTTATTCTATTGGAAAAGAACGAGTTTTGGACAACTACCTTTCATTCTTGCCAAACTCTTTGCAGACCCCCGTGCAAGCTTTAGAACAAGATTTTGGATGTTTTCTTTCCTGGCAGAGTTTCTCCTTGCAAGATATGGTGGAAAAGCTTTTGGCTGAGTGTAGAGCGGCAAGACACGCAGAAGACGCAGATACGCAGCTCTCCGAAGCTAAGTGCCGGTCCCGGGCTTCTTTCGGCACAAACCGCTCTCAGGAGCTCCCTGCGCTCGCCACAATGCTCTGTGTGCGAAGAAGCCGCTTCTTCGCCTCCGGGAGAATCGGCGAGCGGCAGCTTCCCAAAGGCGAAGATGCAAGCTGCACCACGCAGGCACAGTGTGGGCAGCCTTCAGACTTAGAGAAAACAGTACTTTACCACTCTCCTGCCTTTTCCATGGTTATTCTATTGGAAAAGAACGAGTTTTGGACAACTACCTTTCATTCTTGCCAAACTCTTTGCAGACCCCCGTGCAAGCTTTAGAACAAGATTTTGGATGTTTTCTTTCCTGGCAGAGTTTCTCCTTGCAAGATATGGTGGAAAAGCTTTTTGCTGAGTGTAGAGCGGCAAGACACGCAGAAGACGCAGATACGCAGCTCTCCGAAGCTAAGTGCCGGTCCCGGGCTTCTTTCGGCACAAACCGCTCTCAGGAGCTCCCTGCGCTCGCCACAATGCTCTGTGTGCGAAGAAGCCGCTTCTTCGCCTCCGGGAGAATCGGCGAGCGGCAGCTTCCCAAAGGCGAAGATGCAAGCTGCAGCACACAGGCACAGTGTGGGCAGCCTTCAGACTTAGAGAAAACAGTACTTTACCACTCTCCTGCCTTTTCCATGGTTATTCTATTGGAAAAGAACGAGTTTTGGACAACTACCTTTCATTCTTGCCAAACTCTTTGCAGACCCCCGTGCAAGCTTTAGAACAAGATTTTGGATGTTTTCTTTCCTGGCAGAGTTTCTCCTTGCAAGATATGGTGGAAAAGCTTTTTGCTGAGTGTAGAGCGGCAAGACACGCAGAAGACGCAGATACGCAGCTCTCCGAAGCTAAGTGCCGGTCCCGGGCTTCTTTCGGCACAAACCGCTCTCAGGAGCTCCCTGCGCTCGCCACAATGCTCTGTGTGCGAAGAAGCCGCTTCTTCGCCTCCGGGAGAATCGGCGAGCGGCAGCTTCCCAAAGGCGAAGATGCAAGCTGCAGCACACAGGCACAGTGTGGGCAGCCTTCAGACTTCGAGAAAACAGTACTTTACCACTCTCCTGCCTTTTCCATGGTTATTCTATTGGAAAAGAACGAGTTTTGGACAACTACCTTTCATTCTTGCCAAACTCTTTGCAGACCCCCGTGCAAGCTTTAGAACAAGATTTTGGATGTTTTCTTTCCTGGCAGAGTTTCTCCTTGCAAGATATGGTGGAAAAGCTTTTGGCTGAGTGTAGAGCGGCAAGACACGCAGAAGACGCAGATACGCAGCTCTCCGAAGCTAAGTGCCGGTCCCGGGCTTCTTTCGGCACAAACCGCTCTCAGGAGCTCCCTGCGCTCGCCACAATGCTCTGTGTGCGAAGAAGCCGCTTCTTCGCCTCCGGGAGAATCGGCGAGCGGCAGCTTCCCAAAGGCGAAGATGCAAGCTGCACCACGCAGGCACAGTGTGGGCAGCCTTCAGACTTAGAGAAAACAGTACTTTACCACTCTCCTGCCTTTTCCATGGTTATTCTATTGGAAAAGAACGAGTTTTGGACAACTACCTTTCATTCTTGCCAAACTCTTTGCAGACCCCCGTGCAAGCTTTAGAACAAGATTTTGGATGTTTTCTTTCCTGGCAGAGTTTCTCCTTGCAAGATATGGTGGAAAAGCTTTTTGCTGAGTGTAGAGCGGCAAGACACGCAGAAGACGCAGATACGCAGCTCTCCGAAGCTAAGTGCCGGTCCCGGGCTTCTTTCGGCACAAACCGCTCTCAGGAGCTCCCTGCGCTCGCCACAATGCTCTGTGTGCGAAGAAGCCGCTTCTTCGCCTCCGGGAGAATCGGCGAGCGGCAGCTTCCCAAAGGCGAAGATGCAAGCTGCAGCACGCAGGCACAGTGTGGGCAGCCTTCAGACTTAGAGAAAACAGTACTTTACCACTCTCCTGCCTTTTCCATGGTTATTCTATTGGAAAAGAACGAGTTTTGGACAACTACCTTTCATTCTTGCCAAACTCTTTGCAGACCCCCGTGCAAGCTTTAGAACAAGATTTTGGATGTTTTCTTTCCTGGCAGAGTTTCTCCTTGCAAGATATGGTGGAAAAGCTTTTTGCTGAATGTAGAGCGGCAAGACACGCAGAAGACGCAGATACGCAGCTCTCCGAAGCTAAGTGCCGGTCCCGGGCTTCTTTCGGCACAAACCGCTCTCAGGAGCTCCCTGCGCTCGCCACAATGCTCTGTGTGCGAAGAAGCCGCTTCTTCGCCTCCGGGAGAATCGGCGAGCGGCAGCTTCCCAAAGGCGAAGATGCAAGCTGCAGCACACAGGCACAGTGTGGGCAGCCTTCAGACTTAGAGAAAACAGTACTTTACCACTCTCCTGCCTTTTCCATGGTTATTCTATTGGAAAAGAACGAGTTTTGGACAACTACCTTTCATTCTTGCCAAACTCTTTGCAGACCCCCATGCAAGCTTTAGAACAAGATTTTGGATGTTTTCTTTCCTGGCAGAGTTTCTCCTTGCAAGATATGGTGGAAAAGCTTTTTGCTGAGTGTAGAGCGGCAAGACACGCAGAAGACGCAGATACGCAGCTCTCCGAAGCTAAGTGCCGGTCCCGGGCTTCTTTCGGCACAAACCGCTCTCAGGAGCTCCCTGCGCTCGCCACAATGCTCTGTGTGCGAAGAAGCCACTTCTTCGCCTCCGGGAGAATCGGCGAGCGGCAGCTTCCCAAAGGCGAAGATGCAAGCTGCAGCACGCAGGCACAGTGTGGGCAGCCTTCAGACTTAGAGAAAACAGTACTTTACCACTCTCCTGCCTTTTCCATGGTTATTCTATTGGAAAAGAACGAGTTTTGGACAACTACCTTTCATTCTTGCCAAACTCTTTGCAGACCCCCGTGCAAGCTTTAGAACAAGATTTTGGATGTTTTCTTTCCTGGCAGAGTTTCTCCTTGCAAGATATGGTGGAAAAGCTTTTTGCTGAGTGTAGAGCGGCAAGACACGCAGAAGACGCAGATACGCAGCTCTCCGAAGCTAAGTGCCGGTCCCGGGCTTCTTTCGGCACAAACCGCTCTCAGGAGCTCCCTGCGCTCGCCACAATGCTCTGTGTGCGAAGAAGCCGCTTCTTCGCCTCCGGGAGAATCGGCGAGCGGCAGCTTCCCAAAGGCGAAGATGCAAGCTGCAGCACACAGGCACAGTGTGGGCAGCCTTCAGACTTAGAGAAAACAGTACTTTACCACTCTCCTGCCTTTTCCATGGTTATTCTATTGGAAAAGAACGAGTTTTGGACAACTACCTTTCATTCTTGCCAAACTCTTTGCAGACCCCCGTGCAAGCTTTAGAACAAGATTTTGGATGTTTTCTTTCCTGGCAGAGTTTCTCCTTGCAAGATATGGTGGAAAAGCTTTTTGCTGAGTGTAGAGCGGCAAGACACGCAGAAGACGCAGATACGCAGCTCTCCGAAGCTAAGTGCCGGTCCCGGGCTTCTTTCGGCACAAACCGCTCTCAGGAGCTCCCTGCGCTCGCCACAATGCTCTGTGTGCGAAGAAGCCGCTTCTTCGCCTCCGGGAGAATCGGCGAGCGGCAGCTTCCCAAAGGCGAAGATGCAAGCTGCAGCACACAGGCACAGTGTGGGCAGCCTTCAGACTTCGAGAAAACAGTACTTTACCACTCTCCTGCCTTTTCCATGGTTATTCTATTGGAAAAGAACGAGTTTTGGACAACTACCTTTCATTCTTGCCAAACTCTTTGCAGACCCCCGTGCAAGCTTTAGAAGAAGATTTTGGATGTTTTCTTTCCTGGCAGAGTTTCTCCTTGCAAGATATGGTGGAAAAGCTTTTGGCTGAGTGTAGAGCGGCAAGACACGCAGAAGACGCAGATACGCAGCTCTCCGAAGCTAAGTGCCGGTCCCGGGCTTCTTTCGGCACAAACCGCTCTCAGGAGCTCCCTGCGCTCGCCACAATGCTCTGTGTGCGAAGAAGCCGCTTCTTCGCCTCCGGGAGAATCGGCGAGCGGCAGCTTCCCAAAGGCGAAGATGCAAGCTGCAGCACACAGGCACAGTGTGGGCAGCCTTCAGACTTAGAGAAAACAGTACTTTACCACTCTCCTGCCTTTTCCATGGTTATTCTATTGGAAAAGAACGAGTTTTGGACAACTACCTTTCATTCTTGCCAAACTCTTTGCAGACCCCCGTGCAAGCTTTAGAACAAGATTTTGGATGTTTTCTTTCCTGGCAGAGTTTCTCCTTGCAAGATATGGTGGAAAAGCTTTTTGCTGAGTGTAGAGCAGCAAGACACGCAGAAGACGCAGATACGCAGCTCTCCGAAGCTAAGTGCCGGTCCCGGGCTTCTTTCGGCACAAACCGCTCTCAGGAGCTCCCTGCGCTCGCCACAATGCTCTGTGTGCGAAGAAGCCGCTTCTTCGCCTCCGGGAGAATCGGCGAGCGGCAGCTTCCCAAAGGCGAAGATGCAAGCTGCAGCACACAGGCACAGTGTGGGCAGCCTTCAGACTTAGAGAAAACAGTACTTTACCACTCTCCTGCCTTTTCCATGGTTATTCTATTGGAAAAGAACGAGTTTTGGACAACTACCTTTCATTCTTGCCAAACTCTTTGCAGACCCCCGTGCAAGCTTTAGAAGAAGATTTTGGATGTTTTCTTTCCTGGCAGAGTTTCTCCTTGCAAGATATGGTGGAAAAGCTTTTTGCTGAGTGTAGAGCGGCAAGACACGCAGAAGACGCAGATACGCAGCTCTCCGAAGCTAAGTGCCGGTCCCGGGCTTCTTTCGGCACAAACCGCTCTCAGGAGCTCCCTGCGCTCGCCACAATGCTCTGTGTGCGAAGAAGCCGCTTCTTCGCCTCCGGGAGAATCGGCGAGCGGCAGCTTCCCAAAGGCGAAGATGCAAGCTGCAGCACACAGGCACAGTGTGGGCAGCCTTCAGACTTAGAGAAAACAGTACTTTACCACTCTCCTGCCTTTTCCATGGTTATTCTATTGGAAAAGAACGAGTTTTGGACAACTACCTTTCATTCTTGCCAAACTCTTTGCAGACCCCCGTGCAAGCTTTAGAACAAGATTTTGGATGTTTTCTTTCCTGGCAGAGTTTCTCCTTGCAAGATATGGTGGAAAAGCTTTTTGCTGAGTGTAGAGCGGCAAGACACGCAGAAGACGCAGATACGCAGCTCTCCGAAGCTAAGTGCCGGTCCCGGGCTTCTTTCGGCACAAACCGCTCAGGAGCTCCCTGCGCTCGCCACAATGCTCTGTGTGCGAAGAAGCCGCTTCTTCGCCTCCGGGAGAATCGGCGAGCGGCAGCTTCCCAAAGGCGAAGATGCAAGCTGCAGCACGCAGGCACAGTGTGGGCAGCCTTCAGACTTAGAGAAAACAGTACTTTACCACTCTCCTGCCTTTTCCATGGTTATTCTATTGGAAAAGAACGAGTTTTGGACAACTACCTTTCATTCTTGCCAAACTCTTTGCAGACCCCCGTGCAAGCTTTAGAACAAGATTTTGGATGTTTTCTTTCCTGGCAGAGTTTCTCCTTGCAAGATATGGTGGAAAAGCTTTTTGCTGAGTGTAGAGTGGCAAGACACGCAGAAGACGCAGATACGCAGCTCTCCGAAGCTAAGTGCCGGTCCCGGGCTTCTTTCGGCACAAACCGCTCTCAGGAGCTCCCTGCGCTCGCCACAATGCTCTGTGTGCGAAGAAGCCGCTTCTTCGCCTCCGGGAGAATCGGCGAGCGGCAGCTTCCCAAAGGCGAAGATGCAAGCTGCAGCACACAGGCACAGTGTGGGCAGCCTTCAGACTTAGAGAAAACAGTACTTTACCACTCTCCTGCCTTTTCCATGGTTATTCTATTGGAAAAGAACGAGTTTTGGACAACTACCTTTCATTCTTGCCAAACTCTTTGCAGACCCCCGTGCAAGCTTTAGAACAAGATTTTGGATGTTTTCTTTCCTGGCAGAGTTTCTCCTTGCAAGATATGGTGGAAAAGCTTTTTGCTGAGTGTAGAGCGGCAAGACACGCAGAAGACGCAGATACGCAGCTCTCCGAAGCTAAGTGCCGGTCCCGGGCTTCTTTCGGCACAAACCGCTCTCAGGAGCTCCCTGCGCTCGCCACAATGCTCTGTGTGCGAAGAAGCCGCTTCTTCGCCTCCGGGAGAATCGGCGAGCGGCAGCTTCCCAAAGGCGAAGATGCAAGCTGCAGCACGCAGGCACAGTGTGGGCAGCCTTCAGACTTAGAGAAAACAGTACTTTACCACTCTCCTGCCTTTTCCATGGTTATTCTATTGGAAAAGAACGAGTTTTGGACAACTACCTTTCATTCTTGCCAAACGCTTTGCAGACCCCCTTGCAAGCTTTAGAACAAGATTTTGGATGTTTTCTTTCCTGGCAGAGTTTCTCCTTGCAAGATATGGTGGAAAAGCTTTTTGCTGAGTGTAGAGCGGCAAGACACGCAGAAGACGCAGATACGCAGCTCTCCGAAGCTAAGTGCCGGTCCCGGGCTTCTTTCGGCACAAACCGCTCTCAGGAGCTCCCTGCGCTCGCCACAATGCTCTGTGTGCGAAGAAGCCGCTTCTTCGCCTCCGGGAGAATCGGCGAGCGGCAGCTTCCCAAAGGCGAAGATGCAAGCTGCAGCACACAGGCACAGTGTGGGCAGCCTTCAGACTTCGAGAAAACAGTACTTTACCACTCTCCTGCCTTTTCCATGGTTATTCTATTGGAAAAGAACGAGTTTTGGACAACTACCTTTCATTCTTGCCAAACTCTTTGCAGACCCCCGTGCAAGCTTTAGAACAAGATTTTGGATGTTTTCTTTCCTGGCAGAGTTTCTCCTTGCAAGATATGGTGGAAAAGCTTTTTGCTGAGTGTAGAGCGGCAAGACACGCAGAAGACGCAGATACGCAGCTCTCCGAAGCTAAGTGCCGGTCCCGGGCTTCTTTCGGCACAAACCGCTCTCAGGAGCTCCCTGCGCTCGCCACAATGCTCTGTGTGCGAAGAAGCCGCTTCTTCGCCTCCGGGAGAATCGGCGAGCGGCAGCTTCCCAAAGGCGAAGATGCAAGCTGCACCACACAGGCACAGTGTGGGCAGCCTTCAGACTTCGAGAAAACAGTACTTTACCACTCTCCTGCCTTTTCCATGGTTATTCTATTGGAAAAGAACGAGTTTTGGACAACTACCTTTCATTCTTGCCAAACTCTTTGCAGACCCCCGTGCAAGCTTTAGAAGAAGATTTTGGATGTTTTCTTTCCTGGCAGAGTTTCTCCTTGCAAGATATGGTGGAAAAGCTTTTTGCTGAGTGTAGAGCGGCAAGACACGCAGAAGACGCAGATACGCAGCTCTCCGAAGCTAAGTGCCGGTCCCGGGCTTCTTTCGGCACAAACCGCTCTCAGGAGCTCCCTGCGCTCGCCACAATGCTCTGTGTGCGAAGAAGCCGCTTCTTCGCCTCCGGGAGAATCGGCGAGCGGCAGCTTCCCAAAGGCGAAGATGCAAGCTGCAGCACACAGGCACAGTGTGGGCAGCCTTCAGACTTCGAGAAAACAGTACTTTACCACTCTCCTGCCTTTTCCATGGTTATTCTATTGGAAAAGAACGAGTTTTGGACAACTACCTTTCATTCTTGCCAAACTCTTTGCAGACCCCCGTGCAAGCTTTAGAACAAGATTTTGGATGTTTTCTTTCCTGGCAGAGTTTCTCCTTGCAAGATATGGTGGAAAAGCTTTTTGCTGAGTGTAGAGCAGCAAGACACGCAGAAGACGCAGATACGCAGCTCTCCGAAGCTAAGTGCCGGTCCCGGGCTTCTTTCGGCACAAACCGCTCTCAGGAGCTCCCTGCGCTCGCCACAATGCTCTGTGTGCGAAGAAGCCGCTTCTTCGCCTCCGGGAGAATCGGCGAGCGGCAGCTTCCCAAAGGCGAAGATGCAAGCTGCAGCACGCAGGCACAGTGTGGGCAGCCTTCAAACTTAGAGAAAACAGTACTTTACCACTCTCCTGCCTTTTCCATGGTTATTCTATTGGAAAAGAACGAGTTTTGGACAACTACCTTTCATTCTTGCCAAACTCTTTGCAGACCCCCGTGCAAGCTTTAGAAGAAGATTTTGGATGTTTTCTTTCCTGGCAGAGTTTCTCCTTGCAAGATATGGTGGAAAAGCTTTTTGCTGAGTGTAGAGCGGCAAGACACGCAGAAGACGCAGATACGCAGCTCTCCGAAGCTAAGTGCCGGTCCCGGGCTTCTTTCGGCACAAACCGCTCTCAGGAGCTCCCTGCGCTCGCCACAATGCTCTGTGTGCGAAGAAGCCGCTTCTTCGCCTCCGGGAGAATCGGCGAGCGGCAGCTTCCCAAAGGCGAAGATGCAAGCTGCAGCACACAGGCACAGTGTGGGCAGCCTTCAGACTTAGAGAAAACAGTACTTTACCACTCTCCTGCCTTTTCCATGGTTATTCTATTGGAAAAGAACGAGTTTTGGACAACTACCTTTCATTCTTGCCAAACTCTTTGCAGACCCCCGTGCAAGCTTTAGAACAAGATTTTGGATGTTTTCTTTCCTGGCAGAGTTTCTCCTTGCAAGATATGGTGGAAAAGCTTTTTGCTGAGTGTAGAGCGGCAAGACACGCAGAAGACGCAGATACGCAGCTCTCCGAAGCTAAGTGCCGGTCCCGGGCTTCTTTCGGCACAAACCGCTCTCAGGAGCTCCCTGCGCTCGCCACAATGCTCTGTGTGCGAAGAAGCCGCTTCTTCGCCTCCGGGAGAATCGGCGAGCGGCAGCTTCCCAAAGGCGAAGATGCAAGCTGCAGCACGCAGGCACAGTGTGGGCAGCCTTCAGACTTAGAGAAAACAGTACTTTACCACTCTCCTGCCTTTTCCATGGTTATTCTATTGGAAAAGAACGAGTTTTGGACAACTACCTTTCATTCTTGCCAAACTCTTTGCAGACCCCCGTGCAAGCTTTAGAACAAGATTTTGGATGTTTTCTTTCCTGGCAGAGTTTCTCCTTGCAAGATATGGTGGAAAAGCTTTTTGCTGAGTGTAGAGCGGCAAGACACGCAGAAGACGCAGATACGCAGCTCTCCGAAGCTAAGTGCCGGTCCCGGGCTTCTTTCGGCACAAACCGCTCTCAGGAGCTCCCTGCGCTCGCCACAATGCTCTGTGTGCGAAGAAGCCGCTTCTTCGCCTCCGGGAGAATCGGCGAGCGGCAGCTTCCCAAAGGCGAAGATGCAAGCTGCAGCACACAGGCACAGTGTGGGCAGCCTTCAGACTTAGAGAAAACAGTACTTTACCACTCTCCTGCCTTTTCCATGGTTATTCTATTGGAAAAGAACGAGTTTTGGACAACTACCTTTCATTCTTGCCAAACTCTTTGCAGACCCCCGTGCAAGCTTTAGAACAAGATTTTGGATGTTTTCTTTCCTGGCAGAGTTTCTCCTTGCAAGATATGGTGGAAAAGCTTTTTGCTGAGTGTAGAGCGGCAAGACACGCAGAAGACGCAGATACGCAGCTCTCCGAAGCTAAGTGCCGGTCCCGGGCTTCTTTCGGCACAAACCGCTCTCAGGAGCTCCCTGCGCTCGCCACAATGCTCTGTGTGCGAAGAAGCCGCTTCTTCGCCTCCGGGAGAATCGGCGAGCGGCAGCTTCCCAAAGGCGAAGATGCAAGCTGCAGCACGCAGGCACAGTGTGGGCAGCCTTCAGACTTAGAGAAAACAGTACTTTACCACTCTCCTGCCTTTTCCATGGTTATTCTATTGGAAAAGAACGAGTTTTGGACAACTACCTTTCATTCTTGCCAAACGCTTTGCAGACCCCCTTGCAAGCTTTAGAAGAAGATTTTGGATGTTTTCTTTCCTGGCAGAGTTTCTCCTTGCAAGATATGGTGGAAAAGCTTTTTGCTGAGTGTAGAGCGGCAAGACACGCAGAAGACGCAGATACGCAGCTCTCCGAAGCTAAGTGCCGGTCCCGGGCTTCTTTCGGCACAAACCGCTCTCAGGAGCTCCCTGCGCTCGCCACAATGCTCTGTGTGCGAAGAAGCCGCTTCTTCGCCTCCGGGAGAATCGGCGAGCGGCAGCTTCCCAAAGGCGAAGATGCAAGCTGCAGCACACAGGCACAGTGTGGGCAGCCTTCAGACTTAGAGAAAACAGTACTTTACCACTCTCCTGCCTTTTCCATGGTTATTCTATTGGAAAAGAACGAGTTTTGGACAACTACCTTTCATTCTTGCCAAACTCTTTGCAGACCCCCGTGCAAGCTTTAGAAGAAGATTTTGGATGTTTTCTTTCCTGGCAGAGTTTCTCCTTGCAAGATATGGTGGAAAAGCTTTTTGCTGAGTGTAGAGCGGCAAGACACGCAGAAGACGCAGATACGCAGCTCTCCGAAGCTAAGTGCCGGTCCCGGGCTTCTTTCGGCACAAACCGCTCTCAGGAGCTCCCTGCGCTCGCCACAATGCTCTGTGTGCGAAGAAGCCGCTTCTTCGCCTCCGGGAGAATCGGCGAGCGGCAGCTTCCCAAAGGCGAAGATGCAAGCTGCAGCACACAGGCACAGTGTGGGCAGCCTTCAGACTTAGAGAAAACAGTACTTTACCACTCTCCTGCCTTTTCCATGGTTATTCTATTGGAAAAGAACGAGTTTTGGACAACTACCTTTCATTCTTGCCAAACTCTTTGCAGACCTCCGTGCAAGCTTTAGAACAAGATTTTGGATGTTTTCTTTCCTGGCAGAGTTTCTCCTTGCAAGATATGGTGGAAAAGCTTTTTGCTGAGTGTAGAGCGGCAAGACACGCAGAAGACGCAGATACGCAGCTCTCCGAAGCTAAGTGCCGGTCCCGGGCTTCTTTCGGCACAAACCGCTCTCAGGAGCTCCCTGCGCTCGCCACAATGCTCTGTGTGCGAAGAAGCCGCTTCTTCGCCTCCGGGAGAATCGGCGAGCGGCAGCTTCCCAAAGGCGAAGATGCAAGCTGCAGCACACAGGCACAGTGTGGGCAGCCTTCAGACTTCGAGAAAACAGTACTTTACCACTCTCCTGCCTTTTCCATGGTTATTCTATTGGAAAAGAACGAGTTTTGGACAACTACCTTTCATTCTTGCCAAACTCTTTGCAGACCCCCGTGCAAGCTTTAGAACAAGATTTTGGATGTTTTCTTTCCTGGCAGAGTTTCTCCTTGCAAGATATGGTGGAAAAGCTTTTTGCTGAGTGTAGAGCGGCAAGACACGCAGAAGACGCAGATACGCAGCTCTCCGAAGCTAAGTGCCGGTCCCGGGCTTCTTTCGGCACAAACCGCTCTCAGGAGCTCCCTGCGCTCGCCACAATGCTCTGTGTGCGAAGAAGCCGCTTCTTCGCCTCCTGGAGAATCGGCGAGCGGCAGCTTCCCAAAGGCGAAGATGCAAGCTGCAGCACACAGGCACAGTGTGGGCAGCCTTCAGACTTCGAGAAAACAGTACTTTACCACTCTCCTGCCTTTTCCATGGTTATTCTATTGGAAAAGAACGAGTTTTGGACAACTACCTTTCATTCTTGCCAAACTCTTTGCAGACCCCCGTGCAAGCTTTAGAACAAGATTTTGGATGTTTTCTTTCCTGGCAGAGTTTCTCCTTGCAAGATATGGTGGAAAAGCTTTTTGCTGAGTGTAGAGCGGCAAGACACGCAGAAGACGCAGATACGCAGCTCTCCGAAGCTAAGTGCCGGTCCCGGGCTTCTTTCGGCACAAACCGCTCTCAGGAGCTCCCTGCGCTCGCCACAATGCTCTGTGTGCGAAGAAGCCGCTTCTTCGCCTCCGGGAGAATCGGCGAGCGGCAGCTTCCCAAAGGTGAAGATGCAAGCTGCAGCACACAGGCACAGTGTGGGCAGCCTTCAGACTTCGAGAAAACAGTACTTTACCACTCTCCTGCCTTTTCCATGGTTATTCTATTGGAAAAGAACGAGTTTTGGACAACTACCTTTCATTCTTGCCAAACTCTTTGCAGACCCCCGTGCAAGCTTTAGAAGAAGATTTTGGATGTTTTCTTTCCTGGCAGAGTTTCTCCTTGCAAGATATGGTGGAAAAGCTTTTTGCTGAGTGTAGAGCGGCAAGACACGCAGAAGACGCAGATACGCAGCTCTCCGAAGCTAAGTGCCGGTGCCGGGCTTCTTTCGGCACAAACCGCTCTCAGGAGCTCCCTGCGCTCGCCACAATGCTCTGTGTGCGAAGAAGCCGCTTCTTCGCCTCCGGGAGAATCGGCGAGCGGCAGCTTCCCAAAGGCGAAGATGCAAGCTGCAGCACGCAGGCACAGTGTGGGCAGCCTTCAGACTTAGAGAAAACAGTACTTTACCACTCTCCTGCCTTTTCCATGGTTATTCTATTGGAAAAGAACGAGTTTTGGACAACTACCTTTCATTCTTGCCAAACTCTTTGCAGACCCCCGTGCAAGCTTTAGAACAAGATTTTGGATGTTTTCTTTCCTGGCAGAGTTTCTCCTTGCAAGATATGGTGGAAAAGCTTTTTGCTGAGTGTAGAGCGGCAAGACACGCAGAAGACGCAGATACGCAGCTCTCCGAAGCTAAGTGCCGGTCCCGGGCTTCTTTCGGCACAAACCGCTCTCAGGAGCTCCCTGCGCTCGCCACAATGCTCTGTGTGCGAAGAAGCCGCTTCTTCGCCTCCGGGAGAATCGGCGAGCGGCAGCTTCCCAAAGGCGAAGATGCAAGCTGCAGCACGCAGGCACAGTGTGGGCAGCCTTCAGACTTAGAGAAAACAGTACTTTACCACTCTCCTGCCTTTTCCATGGTTATTCTATTGGAAAAGAACGAGTTTTGGACAACTACCTTTCATTCTTGCCAAACGCTTTGCAGACCCCCTTGCAAGCTTTAGAACAAGATTTTGGATGTTTTCTTTCCTGGCAGAGTTTCTCCTTGCAAGATATGGTGGAAAAGCTTTTTGCTGAGTGTAGAGCGGCAAGACACGCAGAAGACGCAGATACGCAGCTCTCCGAAGCTAAGTGCCGGTCCCGGGCTTCTTTCGGCACAAACCGCTCTCAGGAGCTCCCTGCGCTCGCCACAATGCTCTGTGTGCGAAGAAGCCGCTTCTTCGCCTCCGGGAGAATCGGCGAGCAGCAGCTTCCCAAAGGCGAAGATGCAAGCTGCAGCACGCAGGCACAGTGTGGGCAGCATTCAGACTTAGAGAAAACAGTACTTTACCACTCCCCTGCCTTTTCCATGGTTATTCTATTGGAAAAGAACGAGTTTTGGACAACTACCTTTCATTCTTGCCAAACTCTTTGCAGACCCCCGTGCAAGCTTTAGAACAAGATTTTGGATGTTTTCTTTCCTGGCAGAGTTTCTCCTTGCAAGATATGGTGGAAAAGCTTTTTGCTGAGTGTAGAGCGGCAAGACACGCAGAAGACGCAGATACGCAGCTCTCCGAAGCTAAGTGCCGGTCCCGGGCTTCTTTCGGCACAAACCGCTCTCAGGAGCTCCCTGCGCTCGCCACAATGCTCTGTGTGCGAAGAAGCCGCTTCTTCGCCTCCGGGAGAATCGGCGAGCGGCAGCTTCCCAAAGGCGAAGATGCAAGCTGCAGCACACAGGCACAGTGTGGGCAGCCTTCAGACTTCGAGAAAACAGTACTTTACCACTCTCCTGCCTTTTCCATGGTTATTCTATTGGAAAAGAACGAGTTTTGGACAACTACCTTTCATTCTTGCCAAACTCTTTGCAGACCCCCGTGCAAGCTTTAGAACAAGATTTTGGATGTTTTCTTTCCTGGCAGAGTTTCTCCTTGCAAGATATGGTGGAAAAGCTTTTTGCTGAGTGTAGAGCGGCAAGACACGCAGAAGACGCAGATACGCAGCTCTCCGAAGCTAAGTGCCGGTCCCGGGCTTCTTTCGGCACAAACCGCTCTCAGGAGCTCCCTGCGCTCGCCACAATGCTCTGTGTGCGAAGAAGCCGCTTCTTCGCCTCCGGGAGAATCGGCGAGCGGCAGCTTCCCAAAGGCGAAGATGCAAGCTGCAGCACACAGGCACAGTGTGGGCAGCCTTCAGACTTAGAGAAAACAGTACTTTACCACTCTCCTGCCTTTTCCATGGTTATTCTATTGGAAAAGAACGAGTTTTGGACAACTACCTTTCATTCTTGCCAAACTCTTTGCAGACCCCCGTGCAAGCTTTAGAACAAGATTTTGGATGTTTTCTTTCCTGGCAGAGTTTCTCCTTGCAAGATATGGTGGAAAAGCTTTTTGCTGAGTGTAGAGCGGCAAGACACGCAGAAGACGCAGATACGCAGCTCTCCGAAGCTAAGTGCCGGTCCCGGGCTTCTTTCGGCACAAACCGCTCTCAGGAGCTCCCTGCGCTCGCCACAATGCTCTGTGTGCGAAGAAGCCGCTTCTTCGCCTCCGGGAGAATCGGCGAGCGGCAGCTTCCCAAAGGCGAAGATGCAAGCTGCAGCACGCAGGCACAGTGTGGGCAGCCTTCAGACTTAGAGAAAACAGTACTTTACCACTCTCCTGCCTTTTCCATGGTTATTCTATTGGAAAAGAACGAGTTTTGGACAACTACCTTTCATTCTTGCCAAACTCTTTGCAGACCCCCGTGCAAGCTTTAGAACAAGATTTTGGATGTTTTCTTTCCTGGCAGAGTTTCTCCTTGCAAGATATGGTGGAAAAGCTTTTTGCTGAGTGTAGAGCGGCAAGACACGCAGAAGACGCAGATACGCAGCTCTCCGAAGCTAAGTGCCGGTCCCGGGCTTCTTTCGGCACAAACCGCTCTCAGGAGCTCCCTGCGCTCGCCACAATGCTCTGTGTGCGAAGAAGCCGCTTCTTCGCCTCCGGGAGAATCGGCGAGCGGCAGCTTCCCAAAGGCGAAGATGCAAGCTGCAGCACGCAGGCACAGTGTGGGCAGCCTTCAGACTTCGAGAAAACAGTACTTTACCACTCTCCTGCCTTTTCCATGGTTATTCTATTGGAAAAGAACGAGTTTTGGACAACTACCTTTCATTCTTGCCAAACTCTTTGCAGACCTCCGTGCAAGCTTTAGAACAAGATTTTGGATGTTTTCTTTCCTGGCAGAGTTTCTCCTTGCAAGATATGGTGGAAAAGCTTTTTGCTGAGTGTAGAGCGGCAAGACACGCAGAAGACGCAGATACGCAGCTCTCCGAAGCTAAGTGCCGGTCCCGGGCTTCTTTCGGCACAAACCGCTCTCAGGAGCTCCCTGCGCTCGCCACAATGCTCTGTGTGCGAAGAAGCCGCTTCTTCGCCTCCGGGAGAATCGGCGAGCGGCAGCTTCCCAAAGGCGAAGATGCAAGCTGCAGCACACAGGCACAGTGTGGGCAGCCTTCAGA
Source organism: Molothrus aeneus (assembly GCF_037042795.1). Taxonomy (NCBI): domain Eukaryota; kingdom Metazoa; phylum Chordata; class Aves; order Passeriformes; family Icteridae; genus Molothrus; species Molothrus aeneus. Next base: position 263,458 of record NW_027099219.1, on the reverse strand, counting down.
CTTCGAGAAAACAGTACTTTACCACTCTCCTGCCTTTTCCATGGTTATTCTATTGGAAAAGAACGAGTTTTGGACAACTACCTTTCATTCTTGCCAAACTCTTTGCAGACCCCCGTGCAAGCTTTAGAACAAGATTTTGGATGTTTTCTTTCCTGGCAGAGTTTCTCCTTGCAAGATATGGTGGAAAAGCTTTTTGCTGAGTGTAGAGCGGCAAGACACGCAGAAGACGCAGATACGCAGCTCTCCGAAGCTAAGTGCCGGTCCCGGGCTTCTTTCGGCACAAACCGCTCTCAGGAGCTCCCTGCGCTCGCCACAATGCTCTGTGTGCGAAGAAGCCGCTTCTTCGCCTCCGGGAGAATCGGCGAGCGGCAGCTTCCCAAAGGCGAAGATGCAAGCTGCAGCACACAGGCACAGTGTGGGCAGCCTTCAGACTTCGAGAAAACAGTACTTTACCACTCTCCTGCCTTTTCCATGGTTATTCTATTGGAAAAGAACGAGTTTTGGACAACTACCTTTCATTCTTGCCAAACTCTTTGCAGACCCCCGTGCAAGCTTTAGAACAAGATTTTGGATGTTTTCTTTCCTGGCAGAGTTTCTCCTTGCAAGATATGGTGGAAAAGCTTTTTGCTGAGTGTAGAGCGGCAAGACACGCAGAAGACGCAGATACGCAGCTCTCCGAAGCTAAGTGCCGGTGCCGGGCTTCTTTCGGCACAAACCGCTCTCAGGAGCTCCCTGCGCTCGCCACAATGCTCTGTGTGCGAAGAAGCCGCTTCTTCGCCTCCGGGAGAATCGGCGAGCGGCAGCTTCCCAAAGGCGAAGATGCAAGCTGCAGCACACAGGCACAGTGTGGGCAGCCTTCAGACTTAGAGAAAACAGTACTTTACCACTCTCCTGCCTTTTCCATGGTTATTCTATTGGAAAAGAACGAGTTTTGGACAACTACCTTTCATTCTTGCCAAACTCTTTGCAGACCCCCGTGCAAGCTTTAGAACAAGATTTTGGATGTTTTCTTTCCTGGCAGAGTTTCTCCTTGCAAGATATGGTGGAAAAGCTTTTTGCTGAGTGTAGAGCGGCAAGACACGCAGAAGACGCAGATACGCAGCTCTCCGAAGCTAAGTGCCGGTCCCGGGCTTCTTTCGGCACAAACCGCTCTCAGGAGCTCCCTGCGCTCGCCACAATGCTCTGTGTGCGAAGAAGCCGCTTCTTCGCCTCCGGGAGAATCGGCGAGCGGCAGCTTCCCAAAGGCGAAGATGCAAGCTGCAGCACGCAGGCACAGTGTGGGCAGCCTTCAGACTTAGAGAAAACAGTACTTTACCACTCTCCTGCCTTTTCCATGGTTATTCTATTGGAAAAGAACGAGTTTTGGACAACTACCTTTCATTCTTGCCAAACTCTTTGCAGACCCCCGTGCAAGCTTTAGAACAAGATTTTGGATGTTTTCTTTCCTGGCAGAGTTTCTCCTTGCAAGATATGGTGGAAAAGCTTTTTGCTGAGTGTAGAGCGGCAAGACACGCAGAAGACGCAGATACGCAGCTCTCCGAAGCTAAGTGCCGGTCCCGGGCTTCTTTCGGCACAAACCGCTCTCAGGAGCTCCCTGCGCTCGCCACAATGCTCTGTGTGCGAAGAAGCCGCTTCTTCGCCTCCGGGAGAATCGGCGAGCGGCAGCTTCCCAAAGGCGAAGATGCAAGCTGCAGCACGCAGGCACAGTGTGGGCAGCCTTCAGACTTAGAGAAAACAGTACTTTACCACTCTCCTGCCTTTTCCATGGTTATTCTATTGGAAAAGAACGAGTTTTGGACAACTACCTTTCATTCTTGCCAAACTCTTTGCAGACCCCCGTGCAAGCTTTAGAACAAGATTTTGGATGTTTTCTTTCCTGGCAGAGTTTCTCCTTGCAAGATATGGTGGAAAAGCTTTTTGCTGAGTGTAGAGCGGCAAGACACGCAGAAGACGCAGATACGCAGCTCTCCGAAGCTAAGTGCCGGTCCCGGGCTTCTTTCGGCACAAACCGCTCTCAGGAGCTCCCTGCGCTCGCCACAATGCTCTGTGTGCGAAGAAGCCGCTTCTTCGCCTCCGGGAGAATCGGCGAGCGGCAGCTTCCCAAAGGCGAAGATGCAAGCTGCAGCACGCAGGCACAGTGTGGGCAGCCTTCAGACTTAGAGAAAACAGTACTTTACCACTCTCCTGCCTTTTCCATGGTTATTCTATTGGAAAAGAACGAGTTTTGGACAACTACCTTTCATTCTTGCCAAACTCTTTGCAGACCCCCGTGCAAGCTTTAGAACAAGATTTTGGATGTTTTCTTTCCTGGCAGAGTTTCTCCTTGCAAGATATGGTGGAAAAGCTTTTTGCTGAGTGTAGAGCGGCAAGACACGCAGAAGACGCAGATACGCAGCTCTCCGAAGCTAAGTGCCGGTCCCGGGCTTCTTTCGGCACAAACCGCTCTCAGGAGCTCCCTGCGCTCGCCACAATGCTCTGTGTGCGAAGAAGCCGCTTCTTCGCCTCCGGGAGAATCGGCGAGCGGCAGCTTCCCAAAGGCGAAGATGCAAGCTGCAGCACGCAGGCACAGTGTGGGCAGCCTTCAGACTTAGAGAAAACAGTACTTTACCACTCTCCTGCCTTTTCCATGGTTATTCTATTGGAAAAGAACGAGTTTTGGACAACTACCTTTCATTCTTGCCAAACTCTTTGCAGACCCCCGTGCAAGCTTTAGAACAAGATTTTGGATGTTTTCTTTCCTGGCAGAGTTTCTCCTTGCAAGATATGGTGGAAAAGCTTTTTGCTGAGTGTAGAGCGGCAAGACACGCAGAAGATGCAGATACGCAGCTCTCCGAAGCTAAGTGCCGGTCCCGGGCTTCTTTCGGCACAAACCGCTCTCAGGAGCTCCCTGCGCTCGCCACAATGCTCTGTGTGCGAAGAAGCCGCTTCTTCGCCTCCGGGAGAATCGGCGAGCGGCAGCTTCCCAAAGGCGAAGATGCAAGCTGCAGCACGCAGGCACAGTGTGGGCAGCCTTCAGACTTAGAGAAAACAGTACTTTACCACTCTCCTGCCTTTTCCATGGTTATTCTATTGGAAAAGAACGAGTTTTGGACAACTACCTTTCATTCTTGCCAAACTCTTTGCAGACCCCCGTGCAAGCTTTAGAACAAGATTTTGGATGTTTTCTTTCCTGGCAGAGTTTCTCCTTGCAAGATATGGTGGAAAAGCTTTTTGCTGAGTGTAGAGCGGCAAGACACGCAGAAGACGCAGATACGCAGCTCTCCGAAGCTAAGTGCCGGTGCCGGGCTTCTTTCGGCACAAACCGCTCTCAGGAGCTCCCTGCGCTCGCCACAATGCTCTGTGTGCGAAGAAGCCGCTTCTTCGCCTCCGGGAGAATCGGCGAGCGGCAGCTTCCCAAAGGCGAAGATGCAAGCTGCAGCACGCAGGCACAGTGTGGGCAGCCTTCAGACTTAGAGAAAACAGTACTTTACCACTCTCCTGCCTTTTCCATGGTTATTCTATTGGAAAAGAACGAGTTTTGGACAACTACCTTTCATTCTTGCCAAACTCTTTGCAGACCCCCGTGCAAGCTTTAGAACAAGATTTTGGATGTTTTCTTTCCTGGCAGAGTTTCTCCTTGCAAGATATGGTGGAAAAGCTTTTTGCTGAGTGTAGAGCGGCAAGACACGCAGAAGACGCAGATACGCAGCTCTCCGAAGCTAAGTGCCGGTCCCGGGCTTCTTTCGGCACAAACCGCTCTCAGGAGCTCCCTGCGCTCGCCACAATGCTCTGTGTGCGAAGAAGCCGCTTCTTCGCCTCCGGGAGAATCGGCGAGCGGCAGCTTCCCAAAGGCGAAGATGCAAGCTGCAGCACGCAGGCACAGTGTGGGCAGCCTTCAGACTTAGAGAAAACAGTACTTTACCACTCTCCTGCCTTTTCCATGGTTATTCTATTGGAAAAGAACGAGTTTTGGACAACTACCTTTCATTCTTGCCAAACTCTTTGCAGACCCCCGTGCAAGCTTTAGAACAAGATTTTGGATGTTTTCTTTCCTGGCAGAGTTTCTCCTTGCAAGATATGGTGGAAAAGCTTTTTGCTGAGTGTAGAGCGGCAAGACACGCAGAAGACGCAGATACGCAGCTGTCCGAAGCTAAGTGCCGGTCCCGGGCTTCTTTCGGCACAAACCGCTCTCAGGAGCTCCCTGCGCTCGCCACAATGCTCTGTGTGCGAAGAAGCCGCTTCTTCGCCTCCGGGAGAATCGGCGAGCGGCAGCTTCCCAAAGGCGAAGATGCAAGCTGCAGCACACAGGCACAGTGTGGGCAGCCTTCAGACTTAGAGAAAACAGTACTTTACCACTCTCCTGCCTTTTCCATGGTTATTCTATTGGAAAAGAACGAGTTTTGGACAACTACCTTTCATTCTTGCCAAACTCTTTGCAGACCCCCGTGCAAGCTTTAGAAGAAGATTTTGGATGTTTTCTTTCCTGGCAGAGTTTCTCCTTGCAAGATATGGTGGAAAAGCTTTTTGCTGAGTGTAGAGCGGCAAGACACGCAGAAGACGCAGATACGCAGCTCTCCGAAGCTAAGTGCCGGTCCCGGGCTTCTTTCGGCACAAACCGCTCTCAGGAGCTCCCTGCGCTCGCCACAATGCTCTGTGTGCGAAGAAGCCGCTTCTTCGCCTCCGGGAGAATCGGCGAGCGGCAGCTTCCCAAAGGCGAAGATGCAAGCTGCAGCACACAGGCACAGTGTGGGCAGCCTTCAGACTTAGAGAAAACAGTACTTTACCACTCTCCTGCCTTTTCCATGGTTATTCTATTGGAAAAGAACGAGTTTTGGACAACTACCTTTCATTCTTGCCAAACTCTTTGCAGACCCCCGTGCAAGCTTTAGAACAAGATTTTGGATGTTTTCTTTCCTGGCAGAGTTTCTCCTTGCAAGATATGGTGGAAAAGCTTTTTGCTGAGTGTAGAGCGGCAAGACACGCAGAAGACGCAGATACGCAGCTCTCCGAAGCTAAGTGCCGGTCCCGGGCTTCTTTCGGCACAAACCGCTCTCAGGAGCTCCCTGCGCTCGCCACAATGCTCTGTGTGCGAAGAAGCCGCTTCTTCGCCTCCGGGAGAATCGGCGAGCGGCAGCTTCCCAAAGGCGAAGATGCAAGCTGCAGCACGCAGGCACAGTGTGGGCAGCCTTCAGACTTAGAGAAAACAGTACTTTACCACTCTCCTGCCTTTTCCATGGTTATTCTATTGGAAAAGAACGAGTTTTGGACAACTACCTTTCATTCTTGCCAAACTCTTTGCAGACCCCCGTGCAAGCTTTAGAACAAGATTTTGGATGTTTTCTTTCCTGGCAGAGTTTCTCCTTGCAAGATATGGTGGAAAAGCTTTTGGCTGAGTGTAGAGCGGCAAGACACGCAGAAGACGCAGATACGCAGCTCTCCGAAGCTAAGTGCCGGTCCCGGGCTTCTTTCGGCACAAACCGCTCTCAGGAGCTCCCTGCGCTCGCCACAATGCTCTGTGTGCGAAGAAGCCGCTTCTTCGCCTCCGGGAGAATCGGCGAGCGGCAGCTTCCCAAAGGCGAAGATGCAAGCTGCAGCACGCAGGCACAGTGTGGGCAGCCTTCAGACTTCTTCGAGAAAACAGTACTTTACCACTCTCCTGCCTTTTCCATGGTTATTCTATTGGAAAAGAACGAGTTTTGGACAACTACCTTTCATTCTTGCCAAACTCTTTGCAGACCCCCGTGCAAGCTTTAGAACAAGATTTTGGATGTTTTCTTTCCTGGCAGAGTTTCTCCTTGCAAGATATGGTGGAAAAGCTTTTTGCTGAGTGTAGAGCGGCAAGACACGCAGAAGACGCAGATACGCAGCTCTCCGAAGCTAAGTGCCGGTCCCGGGCTTCTTTCGGCACAAACCGCTCTCAGGAGCTCCCTGCGCTCGCCACAATGCTCTGTGTGCGAAGAAGCCGCTTCTTCGCCTCCGGGAGAATCGGCGAGCGGCAGCTTCCCAAAGGCGAAGATGCAAGCTGCAGCACACAGGCACAGTGTGGGCAGCCTTCAGACTTAGAGAAAACAGTACTTTACCACTCTCCTGCCTTTTCCATGGTTATTCTATTGGAAAAGAACGAGTTTTGGACAACTACCTTTCATTCTTGCCAAACTCTTTGCAGACCCCCGTGCAAGCTTTAGAACAAGATTTTGGATGTTTTCTTTCCTGGCAGAGTTTCTCCTTGCAAGATATGGTGGAAAAGCTTTTTGCTGAGTGTAGAGCGGCAAGACACGCAGAAGACGCAGATACGCAGCTCTCCGAAGCTAAGTGCCGGTCCCGGGCTTCTTTCGGCACAAACCGCTCTCAGGAGCTCCCTGCGCTCGCCACAATGCTCTGTGTGCGAAGAAGCCGCTTCTTCGCCTCCGGGAGAATCGGCGAGCGGCAGCTTCCCAAAGGCGAAGATGCAAGCTGCAGCACGCAGGCACAGTGTGGGCAGCCTTCAGACTTCGAGAAAACAGTACTTTACCACTCTCCTGCCTTTTCCATGGTTATTCTATTGGAAAAGAACGAGTTTTGGACAACTACCTTTCATTCTTGCCAAACTCTTTGCAGACCCCCGTGCAAGCTTTAGAACAAGATTTTGGATGTTTTCTTTCCTGGCAGAGTTTCTCCTTGCAAGATATGGTGGAAAAGCTTTTTGCTGAGTGTAGAGCGGCAAGACACGCAGAAGACGCAGATACGCAGCTCTCCGAAGCTAAGTGCCGGTCCCGGGCTTCTTTCGGCACAAACCGCTCTCAGGAGCTCCCTGCGCTCGCCACAATGCTCTGTGTGCGAAGAAGCCGCTTCTTCGCCTCCGGGAGAATCGGCGAGCGGCAGCTTCCCAAAGGCGAAGATGCAAGCTGCAGCACACAGGCACAGTGTGGGCAGCCTTCAGACTTCGAGAAAACAGTACTTTACCACTCTCCTGCCTTTTCCATGGTTATTCTATTGGAAAAGAACGAGTTTTGGACAACTACCTTTCATTCTTGCCAAACTCTTTGCAGACCCCCGTGCAAGCTTTAGAACAAGATTTTGGATGTTTTCTTTCCTGGCAGAGTTTCTCCTTGCAAGATATGGTGGAAAAGCTTTTTGCTGAGTGTAGAGCGGCAAGACACGCAGAAGACGCAGATACGCAGCTCTCCGAAGCTAAGTGCCGGTCCCGGGCTTCTTTCGGCACAAACCGCTCTCAGGAGCTCCCTGCGCTCGCCACAATGCTCTGTGTGCGAAGAAGCCGCTTCTTCGCCTCCGGGAGAATCGGCGAGCGGCAGCTTCCCAAAGGCGAAGATGCAAGCTGCAGCACGCAGGCACAGTGTGGGCAGCCTTCAGACTTAGAGAAAACAGTACTTTACCACTCTCCTGCCTTTTCCATGGTTATTCTATTGGAAAAGAACGAGTTTTGGACAACTACCTTTCATTCTTGCCAAACTCTTTGCAGACCCCCGTGCAAGCTTTAGAACAAGATTTTGGATGATTTCTTTCCTGGCAGAGTTTCTCCTTGCAAGATATGGTGGAAAAGCTTTTTGCTGAGTGTAGAGCGGCAAGACACGCAGAAGACGCAGATACGCAGCTCTCCGAAGCTAAGTGCCGGTCCCGGGCTTCTTTCGGCACAAACCGCTCTCAGGAGCTCCCTGCGCTCGCCACAATGCTCTGTGTGCGAAGAAGCCGCTTCTTCGCCTCCTGGAGAATCGGCGAGCGGCAGCTTCCCAAAGGCGAAGATGCAAGCTGCAGCACGCAGGCACAGTGTGGGCAGCCTTCAGACTTAGAGAAAACAGTACTTTACCACTCTCCTGCCTTTTCCATGGTTATTCTATTGGAAAAGAACGAGTTTTGGACAACTACCTTTCATTCTTGCCAAACTCTTTGCAGACCCCCGTGCAAGCTTTAGAACAAGATTTTGGATGTTTTCTTTCCTGGCAGAGTTTCTCCTTGCAAGATATGGTGGAAAAGCTTTTTGCTGAGTGTAGAGCGGCAAGACACGCAGAAGACGCAGATACGCAGCTCTCCGAAGCTAAGTGCCGGTCCCGGGCTTCTTTCGGCACAAACCGCTCTCAGGAGCTCCCTGCGCTCGCCACAATGCTCTGTGTGCGAAGAAGCCGCTTCTTCGCCTCCGGGAGAATCGGCGAGCGGCAGCTTCCCAAAGGCGAAGATGCAAGCTGCAGCACACAGGCACAGTGTGGGCAGCCTTCAGACTTCGAGAAAACAGTACTTTACCACTCTCCTGCCTTTTCCATGGTTATTCTATTGGAAAAGAACGAGTTTTGGACAACTACCTTTCATTCTTGCCAAACTCTTTGCAGACCCCCGTGCAAGCTTTAGAACAAGATTTTGGATGTTTTCTTTCCTGGCAGAGTTTCTCCTTGCAAGATATGGTGGAAAAGCTTTTTGCTGAGTGTAGAGCGGCAAGACACGCAGAAGACGCAGATACGCAGCTCTCCGAAGCTAAGTGCCGGTCCCGGGCTTCTTTCGGCACAAACCGCTCTCAGGAGCTCCCTGCGCTCGCCACAATGCTCTGTGTGCGAAGAAGCCGCTTCTTCGCCTCCGGGAGAATCGGCGAGCGGCAGCTTCCCAAAGGCGAAGATGCAAGCTGCAGCACACAGGCACAGTGTGGGCAGCCTTCAGACTTCGAGAAAACAGTACTTTACCACTCTCCTGCCTTTTCCATGGTTATTCTATTGGAAAAGAACGAGTTTTGAACAACTACCTTTCATTCTTGCCAAACTCTTTGCAGACCCCCGTGCAAGCTTTAGAACAAGATTTTGGATGTTTTCTTTCCTGGCAGAGTTTCTCCTTGCAAGATATGGTGGAAAAGCTTTTTGCTGAGTGTAGAGCGGCAAGACACGCAGAAGACGCAGATACGCAGCTCTCCGAAGCTAAGTGCCGGTCCCGGGCTTCTTTCGGCACAAACCGCTCTCAGGAGCTCCCTGCGCTCGCCACAATGCTCTGTGTGCGAAGAAGCCGCTTCTTCGCCTCCTGGAGAATCGGCGAGCGGCAGCTTCCCAAAGGCGAAGATGCAAGCTGCAGCACGCAGGCACAGTGTGGGCAGCCTTCAGACTTCGAGAAAACAGTACTTTACCACTCTCCTGCCTTTTCCATGGTTATTCTATTGGAAAAGAACGAGTTTTGGACAACTACCTTTCATTCTTGCCAAACTCTTTGCAGACCCCCGTGCAAGCTTTAGAACAAGATTTTGGATGTTTTCTTTCCTGGCAGAGTTTCTCCTTGCAAGATATGGTGGAAAAGCTTTTTGCTGAGTGTAGAGCGGCAAGACACGCAGAAGACGCAGATACGCAGCTCTCCGAAGCTAAGTGCCGGTCCCGGGCTTCTTTCGGCACAAACCGCTCTCAGGAGCTCCCTGCGCTCGCCACAATGCTCTGTGTGCGAAGAAGCCGCTTCTTCGCCTCCGGGAGAATCGGCGAGCGGCAGCTTCCCAAAGGCGAAGATGCAAGCTGCAGCACGCAGGCACAGTGTGGGCAGCCTTCAGACTTCTTCGAGAAAACAGTACTTTACCACTCTCCTGCCTTTTCCATGGTTATTCTATTGGAAAAGAACGAGTTTTGGACAACTACCTTTCATTCTTGCCAAACTCTTTGCAGACCCCCGTGCAAGCTTTAGAACAAGATTTTGGATGTTTTCTTTCCTGGCAGAGTTTCTCCTTGCAAGATATGGTGGAAAAGCTTTTTGCTGAGTGTAGAGCGGCAAGACACGCAGAAGACGCAGATACGCAGCTCTCCGAAGCTAAGTGCCGGTCCCGGGCTTCTTTCGGCACAAACCGCTCTCAGGAGCTCCCTGCGCTCGCCACAATGCTCTGTGTGCGAAGAAGCCGCTTCTTCACCTCCGGGAGAATCGGCGAGCGGCAGCTTCCCAAAGGCGAAGATGCAAGCTGCAGCACACAGGCACAGTGTGGGCAGCCTTCAGACTTCGAGAAAACAGTACTTTACCACTCTCCTGCCTTTTCCATGGTTATTCTATTGGAAAAGAACGAGTTTTGGACAACTACCTTTCATTCTTGCCAAACTCTTTGCAGACCCCCGTGCAAGCTTTAGAACAAGATTTTGGATGTTTTCTTTCCTGGCAGAGTTTCTCCTTGCAAGATATGGTGGAAAAGCTTTTTGCTGAGTGTAGAGCGGCAAGACACGCAGAAGACGCAGATACGCAGCTCTCCGAAGCTAAGTGCCGGTCCCGGGCTTCTTTCGGCACAAACCGCTCTCAGGAGCTCCCTGCGCTCGCCACAATGCTCTGTGTGCGAAGAAGCCGCTTCTTCGCCTCCTGGAGAATCGGCGAGCGGCAGCTTCCCAAAGGCGAAGATGCAAGCTGCAGCACACAGGCACAGTGTGGGCAGCCTTCAGACTTAGAGAAAACAGTACTTTACCACTCTCCTGCCTTTTCCATGGTTATTCTATTGGAAAAGAACGAGTTTTGGACAACTACCTTTCATTCTTGCCAAACTCTTTGCAGACCCCCGTGCAAGCTTTAGAACAAGATTTTGGATGTTTTCTTTCCTGGCAGAGTTTCTCCTTGCAAGATATGGTGGAAAAGCTTTTTGCTGAGTGTAGAGCGGCAAGACACGCAGAAGACGCAGATACGCAGCTCTCCGAAGCTAAGTGCCGGTCCCGGGCTTCTTTCGGCACAAACCGCTCTCAGGAGCTCCCTGCGCTCGCCACAATGCTCTGTGTGCGAAGAAGCCGCTTCTTCGCCTCCGGGAGAATCGGCGAGCGGCAGCTTCCCAAAGGCGAAGATGCAAGCTGCAGCACACAGGCACAGTGTGGGCAGCCTTCAGACTTCGAGAAAACAGTACTTTACCACTCTCCTGCCTTTTCCATGGTTATTCTATTGGAAAAGAACGAGTTTTGGACAACTACCTTTCATTCTTGCCAAACTCTTTGCAGACCCCCGTGCAAGCTTTAGAACAAGATTTTGGATGTTTTCTTTCCTGGCAGAGTTTCTCCTTGCAAGATATGGTGGAAAAGCTTTTTGCTGAGTGTAGAGCGGCAAGACACGCAGAAGACGCAGATACGCAGCTCTCCGAAGCTAAGTGCCGGTCCCGGGCTTCTTTCGGCACAAACCGCTCTCAGGAGCTCCCTGCGCTCGCCACAATGCTCTGTGTGCGAAGAAGCCGCTTCTTCGCCTCCGGGAGAATCGGCGAGCGGCAGCTTCCCAAAGGCGAAGATGCAAGCTGCAGCACGCAGGCACAGTGTGGGCAGCCTTCAGACTTCGAGAAAACAGTACTTTACCACTCTCCTGCCTTTTCCATGGTTATTCTATTGGAAAAGAACGAGTTTTGGACAACTACCTTTCATTCTTGCCAAACTCTTTGCAGACCCCCGTGCAAGCTTTAGAACAAGATTTTGCATGTTTTCTTTCCTGGCAGAGTTTCTCCTTGCAAGATATGGTGGAAAAGCTTTTTACTGAGTGTAGAGCGGCAAGACACGCAGAAGACGCAGATACGCAGCTCTCCGAAGCTAAGTGCCGGTCCCGGGCTTCTTTCGGCACAAACCGCTCTCAGGAGCTCCCTGCGCTCGCCACAATGCTCTGTGTGCGAAGAAGCCGCTTCTTCGCCTCCGGGAGAATCGGCGAGCGGCAGCTTCCCAAAGGCGAAGATGCAAGCTGCAGCACACAGGCACAGTGTGGGCAGCCTTCAGACTTCGAGAAAACAGTACTTTACCACTCTCCTGCCTTTTCCATGGTTATTCTATTGGAAAAGAACGAGTTTTGGACCACTACCTTTCATTCTTGCCAAACTCTTTGCAGACCCCCGTGCAAGCTTTAGAAGAAGATTTTGGATGTTTTCTTTCCTGGCAGAGTTTCTCCTTGCAAGATATGGTGGAAAAGCTTTTTGCTGAGTGTAGAGCGGCAAGACACGCAGAAGACGCAGATACGCAGCTCTCCGAAGCTAAGTGCCGGTCCCGGGCTTCTTTCGGCACAAACCGCTCTCAGGAGCTCCCTGCGCTCGCCACAATGCTCTGTGTGCGAAGAAGCCGCTTCTTCGCCTCCGGGAGAATCGGCGAGCGGCAGCTTCCCAAAGGCGAAGATGCAAGCTGCAGCACACAGGCACAGTGTGGGCAGCCTTCAGACTTCGAGAAAACAGTACTTTACCACTCTCCTGCCTTTTCCATGGTTATTCTATTGGAAAAGAACGAGTTTTGGACAACTACCTTTCATTCTTGCCAAACTCTTTGCAGACCCCCGTGCAAGCTTTAGAACAAGATTTTGGATGTTTTCTTTCCTGGCAGAGTTTCTCCTTGCAAGATATGCTGGAAAAGCTTTTTGCTGAGTGTAGAGCGGCAAGACACGCAGAAGACGCAGATACGCAGCTCTCCGAAGCTAAGTGCCGGTCCCGGGCTTCTTTCGGCACAAACCGCTCTCAGGAGCTCCCTGCGCTCGCCACAATGCTCTGTGTGCGAAGAAGCCGCTTCTTCGCCTCCGGGAGAATCGGCGAGCGGCAGCTTCCCAAAGGCGAAGATGCAAGCTGCAGCACACAGGCACAGTGTGGGCAGCCTTCAGACTTCGAGAAAACAGTACTTTACCACTCTCCTGCCTTTTCCATGGTTATTCTATTGGAAAAGAACGAGTTTTGGACAACTACCTTTCATTCTTGCCAAACTCTTTGCAGACCCCCGTGCAAGCTTTAGAACAAGATTTTGGATGTTTTCTTTCCTGGCAGAGTTTCTCCTTGCAAGATATGGTGGAAAAGCTTTTTGCTGAGTGTAGAGCGGCAAGACACGCAGAAGACGCAGATACGCAGCTCTCCGAAGCTAAGTGCCGGTCCCGGGCTTCTTTCGGCACAAACCGCTCTCAGGAGCTCCCTGCGCTCGCCACAATGCTCTGTGTGCGAAGAAGCCGCTTCTTCGCCTCCTGGAGAATCGGCGAGCGGCAGCTTCCCAAAGGCGAAGATGCAAGCTGCAGCACGCAGGCACAGTGTGGGCAGCCTTCAGACTTCGAGAAAACAGTACTTTACCACTCTCCTGCCTTTTCCATGGTTATTCTATTGGAAAAGAACGAGTTTTGGACAACTACCTTTCATTCTTGCCAAACTCTTTGCAGACCCCCGTGCAAGCTTTAGAACAAGATTTTGGATGTTTTCTTTCCTGGCAGAGTTTCTCCTTGCAAGATATGGTGGAAAAGCTTTTTGCTGAGTGTAGAGCGGCAAGACACGCAGAAGACGCAGATACGCAGCTCTCCGAAGCTAAGTGCCGGTCCCGGGCTTCTTTCGGCACAAACCGCTCTCAGGAGCTCCCTGCGCTCGCCACAATGCTCTGTGTGCGAAGAAGCAGCTTCTTCGCCTCCTGGAGAATCGGCGAGCGGCAGCTTCCCAAAGGCGAAGATGCAAGCTGCAGCACGCAGGCACAGTGTGGGCAGCCTTCAGACTTAGAGAAAACAGTACTTTACCACTCTCCTGCCTTTTCCATGGTTATTCTATTGGAAAAGAACGAGTTTTGGACAACTACCTTTCATTCTTGCCAAACTCTTTGCAGACCCCCGTGCAAGCTTTAGAACAAGATTTTGGATGTTTTCTTTCCTGGCAGAGTTTCTCCTTGCAAGATATGGTGGAAAAGCTTTTTGCTGAGTGTAGAGCGGCAAGACACGCAGAAGACGCAGATACGCAGCTCTCCGAAGCTAAGTGCCGGTCCCGGGCTTCTTTCGGCACAAACCGCTCTCAGGAGCTCCCTGCGCTCGCCACAATGCTCTGTGTGCGAAGAAGCCGCTTCTTCGCCTCCGGGAGAATCGGCGAGCGGCAGCTTCCCAAAGGCGAAGATGCAAGCTGCAGCACGCAGGCACAGTGTGGGCAGCCTTCAGACTTCTTCGAGAAAACAGTACTTTACCACTCTCCTGCCTTTTCCATGGTTATTCTATTGGAAAAGAACGAGTTTTGGACAACTACCTTTCATTCTTGCCAAACTCTTTGCAGACCCCCGTGCAAGCTTTAGAACAAGATTTTGGATGTTTTCTTTCCTGGCAGAGTTTCTCCTTGCAAGATATGGTGGAAAAGCTTTTTGCTGAGTGTAGAGCGGCAAGACACGCAGAAGACGCAGATACGCAGCTCTCCGAAGCTAAGTGCCGGTCCCGGGCTTCTTTCGGCACAAACCGCTCTCAGGAGCTCCCTGCGCTCGCCACAATGCTCTGTGTGCGAAGAAGCCGCTTCTTCACCTCCGGGAGAATCGGCGAGCGGCAGCTTCCCAAAGGCGAAGATGCAAGCTGCAGCACACAGGCACAGTGTGGGCAGCCTTCAGACTTCGAGAAAACAGTACTTTACCACTCTCCTGCCTTTTCCATGGTTATTCTATTGGAAAAGAACGAGTTTTGGACAACTACCTTTCATTCTTGCCAAACTCTTTGCAGACCCCCGTGCAAGCTTTAGAACAAGATTTTGGATGTTTTCTTTCCTGGCAGAGTTTCTCCTTGCAAGATATGGTGGAAAAGCTTTTTGCTGAGTGTAGAGCGGCAAGACACGCAGAAGACGCAGATACGCAGCTCTCCGAAGCTAAGTGCCGGTCCCGGGCTTCTTTCGGCACAAACCGCTCTCAGGAGCTCCCTGCGCTCGCCACAATGCTCTGTGTGCGAAGAAGCCGCTTCTTCGCCTCCGGGAGAATCGGCGAGCGGCAGCTTCCCAAAGGCGAAGATGCAAGCTGCAGCACACAGGCACAGTGTGGGCAGCCTTCAGACTTCGAGAAAACAGTACTTTACCACTCTCCTGCCTTTTCCATGGTTATTCTATTGGAAAAGAACGAGTTTTGGACAACTACCTTTCATTCTTGCCAAACTCTTTGCAGACCCCCGTGCAAGCTTTAGAACAAGATTTTGGATGTTTTCTTTCCTGGCAGAGTTTCTCCTTGCAAGATATGGTGGAAAAGCTTTTTGCTGAGTGTAGAGCGGCAAGACACGCAGAAGACGCAGATACGCAGCTCTCCGAAGCTAAGTGCCGGTCCCGGGCTTCTTTCGGCACAAACCGCTCTCAGGAGCTCCCTGCGCTCGCCACAATGCTCTGTGTGCGAAGAAGCCGCTTCTTCGCCTCCGGGAGAATCGGCGAGCGGCAGCTTCCCAAAGGCGAAGATGCAAGCTGCAGCACGCAGGCACAGTGTGGGCAGCCTTCAGACTTCGAGAAAACAGTACTTTACCACTCTCCTGCCTTTTCCATGGTTATTCTATTGGAAAAGAACGAGTTTTGGACAACTACCTTTCATTCTTGCCAAACTCTTTGCAGACCCCCGTGCAAGCTTTAGAACAAGATTTTGGATGTTTTCTTTCCTGGCAGAGTTTCTCCTTGCAAGATATGGTGGAAAAGCTTTTTGCTGAGTGTAGAGCGGCAAGACACGCAGAAGACGCAGATACGCAGCTCTCCGAAGCTAAGTGCCGGTCCCGGGCTTCTTTCGGCACAAACCGCTCTCAGGAGCTCCCTGCGCTCGCCACAATGCTCTGTGTGCGAAGAAGCCGCTTCTTCGCCTCCGGGAGAATCGGCGAGCGGCAGCTTCCCAAAGGCGAAGATGCAAGCTGCAGCACACAGGCACAGTGTGGGCAGCCTTCAGACTTCGAGAAAACAGTACTTTACCACTCTCCTGCCTTTTCCATGGTTATTCTATTGGAAAAGAACGAGTTTTGGACAACTACCTTTCATTCTTGCCAAACTCTTTGCAGACCCCCGTGCAAGCTTTAGAACAAGATTTTGGATGTTTTCTTTCCTGGCAGAGTTTCTCCTTGCAAGATATGGTGGAAAAGCTTTTTGCTGAGTGTAGAGCGGCAAGACACGCAGAAGACGCAGATACGCAGCTCTCCGAAGCTAAGTGCCGGTCCCGGGCTTCTTTCGGCACAAACCGCTCTCAGGAGCTCCCTGCGCTCGCCACAATGCTCTGTGTGCGAAGAAGCCGCTTCTTCGCCTCCGGGAGAATCGGCGAGCGGCAGCTTCCCAAAGGCGAAGATGCAAGCTGCAGCACACAGGCACAGTGTGGGCAGCCTTCAGACTTAGAGAAAACAGTACTTTACCACTCTCCTGCCTTTTCCATGGTTATTCTATTGGAAAAGAACGAGTTTTGGACAACTACCTTTCATTCTTGCCAAACTCTTTGCAGACCCCCGTGCAAGCTTTAGAACAAGATTTTGGATGTTTTCTTTCCTGGCAGAGTTTCTCCTTGCAAGATATGGTGGAAAAGCTTTTTGCTGAGTGTAGAGCGGCAAGACACGCAGAAGACGCAGATACGCAGCTCTCCGAAGCTAAGTGCCGGTCCCGGGCTTCTTTCGGCACAAACCGCTCTCAGGAGCTCCCTGCGCTCGCCACAATGCTCTGTGTGCGAAGAAGCCGCTTCTTCGCCTCCGGGAGAATCGGCGAGCGGCAGCTTCCCAAAGGCGAAGATGCAAGCTGCAGCACGCAGGCACAGTGTGGGCAGCCTTCAGACTTCGAGAAAACAGTACTTTACCACTCTCCTGCCTTTTCCATGGTTATTCTATTGGAAAAGAACGAGTTTTGGACAACTACCTTTCATTCTTGCCAAACTCTTTGCAGACCCCCGTGCAAGCTTTAGAACAAGATTTTGGATGTTTTCTTTCCTGGCAGAGTTTCTCCTTGCAAGATATGGTGGAAAAGCTTTTTGCTGAGTGTAGAGCGGCAAGACACGCAGAAGACGCAGATACGCAGCTCTCCGAAGCTAAGTGCCGGTCCCGGGCTTCTTTCGGCACAAACCGCTCTCAGGAGCTCCCTGCGCTCGCCACAATGCTCTGTGTGCGAAGAAGCCGTTTCTTCGCCTCCTGGAGAATCGGCGAGCGGCAGCTTCCCAAAGGCGAAGATGCAAGCTGCAGCACGCAGGCACAGTGTGGGCAGCCTTCAGACTTCGAGAAAACAGTACTTTACCACTCTCCTGCCTTTTCCATGGTTATTCTATTGGAAAAGAACGAGTTTTGGACAACTACCTTTCATTCTTGCCAAACTCTTTGCAGACCCCCGTGCAAGCTTTAGAACAAGATTTTGGATGTTTTCTTTCCTGGCAGAGTTTCTCCTTGCAAGATATGGTGGAAAAGCTTTTTGCTGAGTGTAGAGCGGCAAGACACGCAGAAGACGCAGATACGCAGCTCTCCGAAGCTAAGTGCCGGTCCCGGGCTTCTTTCGGCACAAACCGCTCTCAGGAGCTCCCTGCGCTCGCCACAATGCTCTGTGTGCGAAGAAGCCGCTTCTTCGCCTCCGGGAGAATCGGCGAGCGGCAGCTTCCCAAAGGCGAAGATGCAAGCTGCAGCACGCAGGCGCAGTGTGGGCAGCCTTCAGACTTCGAGAAAACAGTACTTTACCACTCTCCTGCCTTTTCCATGGTTATTCTATTGGAAAAGAACGAGTTTTGGACAACTACCTTTCATTCTTGCCAAACTCTTTGCAGACCCCCGTGCAAGCTTTAGAACAAGATTTTGGATGTTTTCTTTCCTGGCAGAGTTTCTCCTTGCAAGATATGGTGGAAAAGCTTTTTACTGAGTGTAGAGCGGCAAGACACGCAGAAGACGCAGATACGCAGCTCTCCGAAGCTAAGTGCCGGTGCCGGGCTTCTTTCGGCACAAACCGCTCTCAGGAGCTCCCTGCGCTCGCCACAATGCTCTGTGTGCGAAGAAGCCGCTTCTTCGCCTCCGGGAGAATCGGCGAGCGGCAGCTTCCCAAAGGCGAAGATGCAAGCTGCAGCACGCAGGCACAGTGTGGGCAGCCTTCAGACTTCGAGAAAACAGTACTTTACCACTCTCCTGCCTTTTCCATGGTTATTCTATTGGAAAAGAACGAGTTTTGGACAACTACCTTTCATTCTTGCCAAACTCTTTGCAGACCCCCGTGCAAGCTTTAGAACAAGATTTTGGATGTTTTCTTTCCTGGCAGAGTTTCTCCTTGCAAGATATGCTGGAAAAGCTTTTTGCTGAGTGTAGAGCGGCAAGACACGCAGAAGACGCAGATACGCAGCTCTCCGAAGCTAAGTGCCGGTCCCGGGCTTCTTTCGGCACAAACCGCTCTCAGGAGCTCCCTGCGCTCGCCACAATGCTCTGTGTGCGAAGAAGCCGCTTCTTCGCCTCCGGGAGAATCGGCGAGCGGCAGCTTCCCAAAGGCGAAGATGCAAGCTGCAGCACGCAGGCACAGTGTGGGCAGCCTTCAGACTTAGAGAAAACAGTACTTTACCACTCTCCTGCCTTTTCCATGGTTATTCTATTGGAAAAGAACGAGTTTTGGACAACTACCTTTCATTCTTGCCAAACTCTTTGCAGACCCCCGTGCAAGCTTTAGAACAAGATTTTGGATGTTTTCTTTCCTGGCAGAGTTTCTCCTTGCAAGATATGGTGGAAAAGCTTTTTGCTGAGTGTAGAGCGGCAAGACACGCAGAAGACGCAGATACGCAGCTCTCCGAAGCTAAGTGCCGGTCCCGGGCTTCTTTCGGCACAAACCGCTCTCAGGAGCTCCCTGCGCTCGCCACAATGCTCTGTGTGCGAAGAAGCCGCTTCTTCGTCTCCGGGAGAATCGGCGAGCGGCAGCTTCCCAAAGGCGAAGATGCAAGCTGCAGCACGCAGGCACAGTGTGGGCAGCCTTCAGACTTCTTCGAGAAAACAGTACTTTACCACTCTCCTGCCTTTTCCATGGTTATTCTATTGGAAAAGAACGAGTTTTGGACAACTACCTTTCATTCTTGCCAAACTCTTTGCAGACCCCCGTGCAAGCTTTAGAACAAGATTTTGGATGTTTTCTTTCCTGGCAGAGTTTCTCCTTGCAAGATATGGTGGAAAAGCTTTTTGCTGAGTGTAGAGCGGCAAGACACGCAGAAGACGCAGATACGCAGCTCTCCGAAGCTAAGTGCCGGTCCCGGGCTTCTTTCGGCACAAACCGCTCTCAGGAGCTCCCTGCGCTCGCCACAATGCTCTGTGTGCGAAGAAGCCGCTTCTTCGCCTCCGGGAGAATCGGCGAGCGGCAGCTTCCCAAAGGCGAAGATGCAAGCTGCAGCACGCAGGCACAGTGTGGGCAGCCTTCAGACTTCGAGAAAACAGTACTTTACCACTCTCCTGCCTTTTCCATGGTTATTCTATTGGAAAAGAACGAGTTTTGGACAACTACCTTTCATTCTTGCCAAACTCTTTGCAGACCCCCGTGCAAGCTTTAGAACAAGATTTTGGATGTTTTCTTTCCTGGCAGAGTTTCTCCTTGCAAGATATGGTGGAAAAGCTTTTTGCTGAGTGTAGAGCGGCAAGACACGCAGAAGACGCAGATACGCAGCTCTCCGAAGCTAAGTGCCGGTCCCGGGCTTCTTTCGGCACAAACCGCTCTCAGGAGCTCCCTGCGCTCGCCACAATGCTCTGTGTGCGAAGAAGCCGCTTCTTCGCCTCCGGGAGAATCGGCGAGCGGCAGCTTCCCAAAGGCGAAGATGCAAGCTGCAGCACACAGGCACAGTGTGGGCAGCCTTCAGACTTCGAGAAAACAGTACTTTACCACTCTCCTGCCTTTTCCATGGTTATTCTATTGGAAAAGAACGAGTTTTGGACAACTACCTTTCATTCTTGCCAAACTCTTTGCAGACCCCCGTGCAAGCTTTAGAACAAGATTTTGGATGTTTTCTTTCCTGGCAGAGTTTCTCCTTGCAAGATATGGTGGAAAAGCTTTTTGCTGAGTGTAGAGCGGCAAGACACGCAGAAGACGCAGATACGCAGCTCTCCGAAGCTAAGTGCCGGTCCCGGGCTTCTTTCGGCACAAACCGCTCTCAGGAGCTCCCTGCGCTCGCCACAATGCTCTGTGTGCGAAGAAGCCGCTTCTTCGCCTCCGGGAGAATCGGCGAGCGGCAGCTTCCCAAAGGCGAAGATGCAAGCTGCAGCACACAGGCACAGTGTGGGCAGCCTTCAGACTTCGAGAAAACAGTACTTTACCACTCTCCTGCCTTTTCCATGGTTATTCTATTGGAAAAGAACGAGTTTTGGACAACTACCTTTCATTCTTGCCAAACTCTTTGCAGACCCCCGTGCAAGCTTTAGAACAAGATTTTGGATGTTTTCTTTCCTGGCAGAGTTTCTCCTTGCAAGATATGGTGGAAAAGCTTTTTGCTGAGTGTAGAGCGGCAAGACACGCAGAAGACGCAGATACGCAGCTCTCCGAAGCTAAGTGCCGGTCCCGGGCTTCTTTCGGCACAAACCGCTCTCAGGAGCTCCCTGCGCTCGCCACAATGCTCTGTGTGCGAAGAAGCCGCTTCTTCGCCTCCGGGAGAATCGGCGAGCGGCAGCTTCCCAAAGGCGAAGATGCAAGCTGCAGCACGCAGGCACAGTGTGGGCAGCCTTCAGACTTCGAGAAAACAGTACTTTACCACTCTCCTGCCTTTTCCATGGTTATTCTATTGGAAAAGAACGAGTTTTGGACAACTACCTTTCATTCTTGCCAAACTCTTTGCAGACCCCCGTGCAAGCTTTAGAACAAGATTTTGGATGTTTTCTTTCCTGGCAGAGTTTCTCCTTGCAAGATATGGTGGAAAAGCTTTTTGCTGAGTGTAGAGCGGCAAGACACGCAGAAGACGCAGATACGCAGCTCTCCGAAGCTAAGTGCCGGTCCCGGGCTTCTTTCGGCACAAACCGCTCTCAGGAGCTCCCTGCGCTCGCCACAATGCTCTGTGTGCGAAGAAGCCGCTTCTTCGCCTCCGGGAGAATCGGCGAGCGGCAGCTTCCCAAAGGCGAAGATGCAAGCTGCAGCACGCAGGCACAGTGTGGGCAGCCTTCAGACTTCGAGAAAACAGTACTTTACCACTCTCCTGCCTTTTCCATGGTTATTCTATTGGAAAAGAACGAGTTTTGGACAACTACCTTTCATTCTTGCCAAACGCTTTGCAGACCCCCGTGCAAGCTTTAGAACAAGATTTTGGATGTTTTCTTTCCTGGCAGAGTTTCTCCTTGCAAGATATGCTGGAAAAGCTTTTTGCTGAGTGTAGAGCGGCAAGACACGCAGAAGACGCAGATACGCAGCTCTCCGAAGCTAAGTGCCGGTCCCGGGCTTCTTTCGGCACAAACCGCTCTCAGGAGCTCCCTGCGCTCGCCACAATGCTCTGTGTGCGAAGAAGCCGCTTCTTCGCCTCCGGGAGAATCGGCGAGCGGCAGCTTCCCAAAGGCGAAGATGCAAGCTGCAGCACGCAGGCACAGTGTGGGCAGCCTTCAGACTTCGAGAAAACAGTACTTTACCACTCTCCTGCCTTTTCCATGGTTATTCTATTGGAAAAGAACGAGTTTTGGACAACTACCTTTCATTCTTGCCAAACTCTTTGCAGACCCCCGTGCAAGCTTTAGAACAAGATTTTGGATGTTTTCTTTCCTGGCAGAGTTTCTCCTTGCAAGATATGGTGGAAAAGCTTTTTGCTGAGTGTAGAGCGGCAAGACACGCAGAAGACGCAGATACGCAGCTCTCCGAAGCTAAGTGCCGGTCCCGGGCTTCTTTCGGCACAAACCGCTCTCAGGAGCTCCCTGCGCTCGCCACAATGCTCTGTGTGCGAAGAAGCCGCTTCTTCGCCTCCGGGAGAATCGGCGAGCGGCAGCTTCCCAAAGGCGAAGATGCAAGCTGCAGCACACAGGCGCAGTGTGGGCAGCCTTCAGACTTCGAGAAAACAGTACTTTACCACTCTCCTGCCTTTTCCATGGTTATTCTATTGGAAAAGAACGAGTTTTGGACAACTACCTTTCATTCTTGCCAAACTCTTTGCAGACCCCCGTGCAAGCTTTAGAACAAGATTTTGGATGTTTTCTTTCCTGGCAGAGTTTCTCCTTGCAAGATATGGTGGAAAAGCTTTTTACTGAGTGTAGAGCGGCAAGACACGCAGAAGACGCAGATACGCAGCTCTCCGAAGCTAAGTGCCGGTGCCGGGCTTCTTTCGGCACAAACCGCTCTCAGGAGCTCCCTGCGCTCGCCACAATGCTCTGTGTGCGAAGAAGCCGCTTCTTCGCCTCCGGGAGAATCGGCGAGCGGCAGCTTCCCAAAGGCGAAGATGCAAGCTGCAGCACGCAGGCACAGTGTGGGCAGCCTTCAGACTTAGAGAAAACAGTACTTTACCACTCTCCTGCCTTTTCCATGGTTATTCTATTGGAAAAGAACGAGTTTTGGACAACTACCTTTCATTCTTGCCAAACTCTTTGCAGACCCCCGTGCAAGCTTTAGAACAAGATTTTGGATGTTTTCTTTCCTGGCAGAGTTTCTCCTTGCAAGATATGGTGGAAAAGCTTTTTGCTGAGTGTAGAGCGGCAAGACACGCAGAAGACGCAGATACGCAGCTCTCCGAAGCTAAGTGCCGGTCCCGGGCTTCTTTCGGCACAAACCGCTCTCAGGAGCTCCCTGCGCTCGCCACAATGCTCTGTGTGCGAAGAAGCCGCTTCTTCGCCTCCGGGAGAATCGGCGAGCGGCAGCTTCCCAAAGGCGAAGATGCAAGCTGCAGCACACAGGCACAGTGTGGGCAGCCTTCAGACTTCGAGAAAACAGTACTTTACCACTCTCCTGCCTTTTCCATGGTTATTCTATTGGAAAAGAACGAGTTTTGGACAACTACCTTTCATTCTTGCCAAACTCTTTGCAGACCCCCGTGCAAGCTTTAGAACAAGATTTTGGATGTTTTCTTTCCTGGCAGAGTTTCTCCTTGCAAGATATGGTGGAAAAGCTTTTTGCTGAGTGTAGAGCGGCAAGACACGCAGAAGACGCAGATACGCAGCTCTCCGAAGCTAAGTGCCGGTCCCGGGCTTCTTTCGGCACAAACCGCTCTCAGGAGCTCCCTGCGCTCGCCACAATGCTCTGTGTGCGAAGAAGCCGCTTCTTCGCCTCCGGGAGAATCGGCGAGCGGCAGCTTCCCAAAGGCGAAGATGCAAGCTGCAGCACGCAGGCACAGTGTGGGCAGCCTTCAGACTTAGAGAAAACAGTACTTTACCACTCTCCTGCCTTTTCCATGGTTATTCTATTGGAAAAGAACGAGTTTTGGACAACTACCTTTCATTCTTGCCAAACTCTTTGCAGACCCCCGTGCAAGCTTTAGAACAAGATTTTGGATGTTTTCTTTCCTGGCAGAGTTTCTCCTTGCAAGATATGGTGGAAAAGCTTTTTGCTGAGTGTAGAGCGGCAAGACACGCAGAAGACGCAGATACGCAGCTCTCCGAAGCTAAGTGCCGGTCCCGGGCTTCTTTCGGCACAAACCGCTCTCAGGAGCTCCCTGCGCTCGCCACAATGCTCTGTGTGCGAAGAAGCCGCTTCTTCGCCTCCGGGAGAATCGGCGAGCGGCAGCTTCCCAAAGGCGAAGATGCAAGCTGCAGCACGCAGGCACAGTGTGGGCAGCCTTCAGACTTCGAGAAAACAGTACTTTACCACTCTCCTGCCTTTTCCATGGTTATTCTATTGGAAAAGAACGAGTTTTGGACAACTACCTTTCATTCTTGCCAAACTCTTTGCAGACCCCCGTGCAAGCTTTAGAAGAAGATTTTGGATGTTTTCTTTCCTGGCAGAGTTTCTCCTTGCAAGATATGGTGGAAAAGCTTTTTGCTGAGTGTAGAGCGGCAAGACACGCAGAAGACGCAGATACGCAGCTCTCCGAAGCTAAGTGCCGGTCCCGGGCTTCTTTCGGCACAAACCGCTCTCAGGAGCTCCCTGCGCTCGCCACAATGCTCTGTGTGCGAAGAAGCCGCTTCTTCGCCTCCGGGAGAATCGGCGAGCGGCAGCTTCCCAAAGGCGAAGATGCAAGCTGCAGCACACAGGCACAGTGTGGGCAGCCTTCAGACTTCGAGAAAACAGTACTTTACCACTCTCCTGCCTTTTCCATGGTTATTCTATTGGAAAAGAACGAGTTTTGGACAACTACCTTTCATTCTTGCCAAACTCTTTGCAGACCCCCGTGCAAGCTTTAGAACAAGATTTTGGATGTTTTCTTTCCTGGCAGAGTTTCTCCTTGCAAGATATGGTGGAAAAGCTTTTTGCTGAGTGTAGAGCGGCAAGACACGCAGAAGACGCAGATACGCAGCTCTCCGAAGCTAAGTGCCGGTCCCGGGCTTCTTTCGGCACAAACCGCTCTCAGGAGCTCCCTGCGCTCGCCACAATGCTCTGTGTGCGAAGAAGCCGCTTCTTCGCCTCCGGGAGAATCGGCGAGCGGCAGCTTCCCAAAGGCGAAGATGCAAGCTGCAGCACACAGGCACAGTGTGGGCAGCCTTCAGACTTCGAGAAAACAGTACTTTACCACTCTCCTGCCTTTTCCATGGTTATTCTATTGGAAAAGAACGAGTTTTGGACAACTACCTTTCATTCTTGCCAAACTCTTTGCAGACCCCCGTGCAAGCTTTAGAACAAGATTTTGGATGTTTTCTTTCCTGGCAGAGTTTCTCCTTGCAAGATATGGTGGAAAAGCTTTTTGCTGAGTGTAGAGCGGCAAGACACGCAGAAGACGCAGATACGCAGCTCTCCGAAGCTAAGTGCCGGTCCCGGGCTTCTTTCGGCACAAACCGCTCTCAGGAGCTCCCTGCGCTCGCCACAATGCTCTGTGTGCGAAGAAGCCGCTTCTTCGCCTCCGGGAGAATCGGCGAGCGGCAGCTTCCCAAAGGCGAAGATGCAAGCTGCAGCACACAGGCACAGTGTGGGCAGCCTTCAGACTTCGAGAAAACAGTACTTTACCACTCTCCTGCCTTTTCCATGGTTATTCTATTGGAAAAGAACGAGTTTTGGACCACTACCTTTCATTCTTGCCAAACTCTTTGCAGACCCCCGTGCAAGCTTTAGAAGAAGATTTTGGATGTTTTCTTTCCTGGCAGAGTTTCTCCTTGCAAGATATGGTGGAAAAGCTTTTTGCTGAGTGTAGAGCGGCAAGACACGCAGAAGACGCAGATACGCAGCTCTCCGAAGCTAAGTGCCGGTCCCGGGCTTCTTTCGGCACAAACCGCTCTCAGGAGCTCCCTGCGCTCGCCACAATGCTCTGTGTGCGAAGAAGCCGCTTCTTCGCCTCCGGGAGAATCGGCGAGCGGCAGCTTCCCAAAGGCGAAGATGCAAGCTGCAGCACACAGGCACAGTGTGGGCAGCCTTCAGACTTCGAGAAAACAGTACTTTACCACTCTCCTGCCTTTTCCATGGTTATTCTATTGGAAAAGAACGAGTTTTGGACAACTACCTTTCATTCTTGCCAAACTCTTTGCAGACCCCCGTGCAAGCTTTAGAACAAGATTTTGGATGTTTTCTTTCCTGGCAGAGTTTCTCCTTGCAAGATATGGTGGAAAAGCTTTTTGCTGAGTGTAGAGCGGCAAGACACGCAGAAGACGCAGATACGCAGCTCTCCGAAGCTAAGTGCCGGTCCCGGGCTTCTTTCGGCACAAACCGCTCTCAGGAGCTCCCTGCGCTCGCCACAATGCTCTGTGTGCGAAGAAGCCGCTTCTTCGCCTCCGGGAGAATCGGCGAGCGGCAGCTTCCCAAAGGCGAAGATGCAAGCTGCAGCACGCAGGCACAGTGTGGGCAGCCTTCAGACTTAGAGAAAACAGTACTTTACCACTCTCCTGCCTTTTCCATGGTTATTCTATTGGAAAAGAACGAGTTTTGGACAACTACCTTTCATTCTTGCCAAACGCTTTGCAGACCCCCGTGCAAGCTTTAGAACAAGATTTTGGATGTTTTCTTTCCTGGCAGAGTTTCTCCTTGCAAGATATGGTGGAAAAGCTTTTTGCTGAGTGTAGAGCGGCAAGACACGCAGAAGACGCAGATACGCAGCTCTCCGAAGCTAAGTGCCGGTCCCGGGCTTCTTTCGGCACAAACCGCTCTCAGGAGCTCCCTGCGCTCGCCACAATGCTCTGTGTGCGAAGAAGCCGCTTCTTCGCCTCCGGGAGAATCGGCGAGCGGCAGCTTCCCAAAGGCGAAGATGCAAGCTGCAGCACACAGGCACAGTGTGGGCAGCCTTCAGACTTCGAGAAAACAGTACTTTACCACTCTCCTGCCTTTTCCATGGTTATTCTATTGGAAAAGAACGAGTTTTGGACAACTACCTTTCATTCTTGCCAAACTCTTTGCAGACCCCCGTGCAAGCTTTAGAACAAGATTTTGGATGTTTTCTTTCCTGGCAGAGTTTCTCCTTGCAAGATATGGTGGAAAAGCTTTTTGCTGAGTGTAGAGCGGCAAGACACGCAGAAGACGCAGATACGCAGCTCTCCGAAGCTAAGTGCCGGTGCCGGGCTTCTTTCGGCACAAACCGCTCTCAGGAGCTCCCTGCGCTCGCCACAATGCTCTGTGTGCGAAGAAGCCGCTTCTTCGCCTCCGGGAGAATCGGCGAGCGGCAGCTTCCCAAAGGCGAAGATGCAAGCTGCAGCACACAGGCGCAGTGTGGGCAGCCTTCAGACTTCGAGAAAACAGTACTTTACCACTCTCCTGCCTTTTCCATGGTTATTCTATTGGAAAAGAACGAGTTTTGGACAACTACCTTTCATTCTTGCCAAACTCTTTGCAGACCCCCGTGCAAGCTTTAGAACAAGATTTTGGATGTTTTCTTTCCTGGCAGAGTTTCTCCTTGCAAGATATGGTGGAAAAGCTTTTTACTGAGTGTAGAGCGGCAAGACACGCAGAAGACGCAGATACGCAGCTCTCCGAAGCTAAGTGCCGGTCCCGGGCTTCTTTCGGCACAAACCGCTCTCAGGAGCTCCCTGCGCTCGCCACAATGCTCTGTGTGCGAAGAAGCCGCTTCTTCGCCTCCGGGAGAATCGGCGAGCGGCAGCTTCCCAAAGGCGAAGATGCAAGCTGCAGCACACAGGCACAGTGTGGGCAGCCTTCAGACTTCGAGAAAACAGTACTTTACCACTCTCCTGCCTTTTCCATGGTTATTCTATTGGAAAAGAACGAGTTTTGGACAACTACCTTTCATTCTTGCCAAACTCTTTGCAGACCCCCGTGCAAGCTTTAGAAGAAGATTTTGGATGTTTTCTTTCCTGGCAGAGTTTCTCCTTGCAAGATATGGTGGAAAAGCTTTTTGCTGAGTGTAGAGCGGCAAGACACGCAGAAGACGCAGATACGCAGCTCTCCGAAGCTAAGTGCCGGTCCCGGGCTTCTTTCGGCACAAACCGCTCTCAGGAGCTCCCTGCGCTCGCCACAATGCTCTGTGTGCGAAGAAGCCGCTTCTTCGCCTCCGGGAGAATCGGCGAGCGGCAGCTTCCCAAAGGCGAAGATGCAAGCTGCAGCACACAGGCACAGTGTGGGCAGCCTTCAGACTTAGAGAAAACAGTACTTTACCACTCTCCTGCCTTTTCCATGGTTATTCTATTGGAAAAGAACGAGTTTTGGACAACTACCTTTCATTCTTGCCAAACTCTTTGCAGACCCCCGTGCAAGCTTTAGAACAAGATTTTGGATGTTTTCTTTCCTGGCAGAGTTTCTCCTTGCAAGATATGGTGGAAAAGCTTTTTGCTGAGTGTAGAGCGGCAAGACACGCAGAAGACGCAGATACGCAGCTCTCCGAAGCTAAGTGCCGGTCCCGGGCTTCTTTCGGCACAAACCGCTCTCAGGAGCTCCCTGCGCTCGCCACAATGCTCTGTGTGCGAAGAAGCCGCTTCTTCGCCTCCGGGAGAATCGGCGAGCGGCAGCTTCCCAAAGGCGAAGATGCAAGCTGCAGCACGCAGGCACAGTGTGGGCAGCCTTCAGACTTCGAGAAAACAGTACTTTACCACTCTCCTGCCTTTTCCATGGTTATTCTATTGGAAAAGAACGAGTTTTGGACAACTACCTTTCATTCTTGCCAAACTCTTTGCAGACCCCCGTGCAAGCTTTAGAACAAGATTTTGGATGTTTTCTTTCCTGGCAGAGTTTCTCCTTGCAAGATATGGTGGAAAAGCTTTTTGCTGAGTGTAGAGCGGCAAGACACGCAGAAGACGCAGATACGCAGCTCTCCGAAGCTAAGTGCCGGTCCCGGGCTTCTTTCGGCACAAACCGCTCTCAGGAGCTCCCTGCGCTCGCCACAATGCTCTGTGTGCGAAGAAGCCGCTTCTTCGCCTCCTGGAGAATCGGCGAGCGGCAGCTTCCCAAAGGCGAAGATGCAAGCTGCAACACGCAGGCACAGTGTGGGCAGCCTTCAGACTTAGAGAAAACAGTACTTTACCACTCTCCTGCCTTTTCCATGGTTATTCTATTGGAAAAGAACGAGTTTTGGACAACTACCTTTCATTCTTGCCAAACTCTTTGCAGACCCCCGTGCAAGCTTTAGAACAAGATTTTGGATGTTTTCTTTCCTGGCAGAGTTTCTCCTTGCAAGATATGGTGGAAAAGCTTTTTGCTGAGTGTAGAGCGGCAAGACACGCAGAAGACGCAGATACGCAGCTCTCCGAAGCTAAGTGCCGGTCCCGGGCTTCTTTCGGCACAAACCGCTCTCAGGAGCTCCCTGCGCTCGCCACAATGCTCTGTGTGCGAAGAAGCAGCTTCTTCGCCTCCTGGAGAATCGGCGAGCGGCAGCTTCCCAAAGGCGAAGATGCAAGCTGCAGCACACAGGCACAGTGTGGGCAGCCTTCAGACTTCGAGAAAACAGTACTTTACCACTCTCCTGCCTTTTCCATGGTTATTCTATTGGAAAAGAACGAGTTTTGGACAACTACCTTTCATTCTTGCCAAACTCTTTGCAGACCCCCGTGCAAGCTTTAGAACAAGATTTTGGATGTTTTCTTTCCTGGCAGAGTTTCTCCTTGCAAGATATGGTGGAAAAGCTTTTTGCTGAGTGTAGAGCGGCAAGACACGCAGAAGACGCAGATACGCAGCTCTCCGAAGCTAAGTGCCGGTCCCGGGCTTCTTTCGGCACAAACCGCTCTCAGGAGCTCCCTGCGCTCGCCACAATGCTCTGTGTGCGAAGAAGCCGCTTCTTCGCCTCCGGGAGAATCGGCGAGCGGCAGCTTCCCAAAGGCGAAGATGCAAGCTGCAGCACGCAGGCACAGTGTGGGCAGCCTTCAGACTTAGAGAAAACAGTACTTTACCACTCTCCTGCCTTTTCCATGGTTATTCTATTGGAAAAGAACGAGTTTTGGACCACTACCTTTCATTCTTGCCAAACTCTTTGCAGACCCCCGTGCAAGCTTTAGAACAAGATTTTGGATGTTTTCTTTCCTGGCAGAGTTTCTCCTTGCAAGATATGGTGGAAAAGCTTTTTGCTGAGTGTAGAGCGGCAAGACACGCAGAAGACGCAGATACGCAGCTCTCCGAAGCTAAGTGCCGGTCCCGGGCTTCTTTCGGCACAAACCGCTCTCAGGAGCTCCCTGCGCTCGCCACAATGCTCTGTGTGCGAAGAAGCCGCTTCTTCGCCTCCGGGAGAATCGGCGAGCGGCAGCTTCCCAAAGGCGAAGATGCAAGCTGCAGCACACAGGCACAGTGTGGGCAGCCTTCAGACTTCGAGAAAACAGTACTTTACCACTCTCCTGCCTTTTCCATGGTTATTCTATTGGAAAAGAACGAGTTTTGGACAACTACCTTTCATTCTTGCCAAACTCTTTGCAGACCCCCGTGCAAGCTTTAGAACAAGATTTTGGATGTTTTCTTTCCTGGCAGAGTTTCTCCTTGCAAGATATGGTGGAAAAGCTTTTTGCTGAGTGTAGAGCGGCAAGACACGCAGAAGACGCAGATACGCAGCTCTCCGAAGCTAAGTGCCGGTCCCGGGCTTCTTTCGGCACAAACCGCTCTCAGGAGCTCCCTGCGCTCGCCACAATGCTCTGTGTGCGAAGAAGCCGCTTCTTCGCCTCCGGGAGAATCGGCGAGCGGCAGCTTCCCAAAGGCGAAGATGCAAGCTGCAGCACGCAGGCACAGTGTGGGCAGCCTTCAGACTTAGAGAAAACAGTACTTTACCACTCTCCTGCCTTTTCCATGGTTATTCTATTGGAAAAGAACGAGTTTTGGACAACTACCTTTCATTCTTGCCAAACGCTTTGCAGACCCCCGTGCAAGCTTTAGAACAAGATTTTGGATGTTTTCTTTCCTGGCAGAGTTTCTCCTTGCAAGATATGGTGGAAAAGCTTTTTGCTGAGTGTAGAGCGGCAAGACACGCAGAAGACGCAGATACGCAGCTCTCCGAAGCTAAGTGCCGGTCCCGGGCTTCTTTCGGCACAAACCGCTCTCAGGAGCTCCCTGCGCTCGCCACAATGCTCTGTGTGCGAAGAAGCCGCTTCTTCGCCTCCGGGAGAATCGGCGAGCGGCAGCTTCCCAAAGGCGAAGATGCAAGCTGCAGCACACAGGCGCAGTGTGGGCAGCCTTCAGACTTCGAGAAAACAGTACTTTACCACTCTCCTGCCTTTTCCATGGTTATTCTATTGGAAAAGAACGAGTTTTGGACAACTACCTTTCATTCTTGCCAAACTCTTTGCAGACCCCCGTGCAAGCTTTAGAACAAGATTTTGGATGTTTTCTTTCCTGGCAGAGTTTCTCCTTGCAAGATATGGTGGAAAAGCTTTTTACTGAGTGTAGAGCGGCAAGACACGCAGAAGACGCAGATACGCAGCTCTCCGAAGCTAAGTGCCGGTCCCGGGCTTCTTTCGGCACAAACCGCTCTCAGGAGCTCCCTGCGCTCGCCACAATGCTCTGTGTGCGAAGAAGCCGCTTCTTCGCCTCCGGGAGAATCGGCGAGCGGCAGCTTCCCAAAGGCGAAGATGCAAGCTGCAGCACACAGGCACAGTGTGGGCAGCCTTCAGACTTCGAGAAAACAGTACTTTACCACTCTCCTGCCTTTTCCATGGTTATTCTATTGGAAAAGAACGAGTTTTGGACAACTACCTTTCATTCTTGCCAAACTCTTTGCAGACCCCCGTGCAAGCTTTAGAAGAAGATTTTGGATGTTTTCTTTCCTGGCAGAGTTTCTCCTTGCAAGATATGGTGGAAAAGCTTTTTGCTGAGTGTAGAGCGGCAAGACACGCAGAAGACGCAGATACGCAGCTCTCCGAAGCTAAGTGCCGGTCCCGGGCTTCTTTCGGCACAAACCGCTCTCAGGAGCTCCCTGCGCTCGCCACAATGCTCTGTGTGCGAAGAAGCCGCTTCTTCGCCTCCGGGAGAATCGGCGAGCGGCAGCTTCCCAAAGGCGAAGATGCAAGCTGCAGCACACAGGCACAGTGTGGGCAGCCTTCAGACTTCGAGAAAACAGTACTTTACCACTCTCCTGCCTTTTCCATGGTTATTCTATTGGAAAAGAACGAGTTTTGGACAACTACCTTTCATTCTTGCCAAACTCTTTGCAGACCCCCGTGCAAGCTTTAGAACAAGATTTTGGATGTTTTCTTTCCTGGCAGAGTTTCTCCTTGCAAGATATGGTGGAAAAGCTTTTTGCTGAGTGTAGAGCGGCAAGACACGCAGAAGACGCAGATACGCAGCTCTCCGAAGCTAAGTGCCGGTCCCGGGCTTCTTTCGGCACAAACCGCTCTCAGGAGCTCCCTGCGCTCGCCACAATGCTCTGTGTGCGAAGAAGCCGCTTCTTCGCCTCCGGGAGAATCGGCGAGCGGCAGCTTCCCAAAGGCGAAGATGCAAGCTGCAGCACGCAGGCACAGTGTGGGCAGCCTTCAGACTTCGAGAAAACAGTACTTTACCACTCTCCTGCCTTTTCCATGGTTATTCTATTGGAAAAGAACGAGTTTTGGACAACTACCTTTCATTCTTGCCAAACTCTTTGCAGACCCCCGTGCAAGCTTTAGAACAAGATTTTGGATGTTTTCTTTCCTGGCAGAGTTTCTCCTTGCAAGATATGGTGGAAAAGCTTTTTGCTGAGTGTAGAGCGGCAAGACACGCAGAAGACGCAGATACGCAGCTCTCCGAAGCTAAGTGCCGGTCCCGGGCTTCTTTCGGCACAAACCGCTCTCAGGAGCTCCCTGCGCTCGCCACAATGCTCTGTGTGCGAAGAAGCCGCTTCTTCGCCTCCGGGAGAATCGGCGAGCGGCAGCTTCCCAAAGGCGAAGATGCAAGCTGCAACACGCAGGCACAGTGTGGGCAGCCTTCAGACTTAGAGAAAACAGTACTTTACCACTCTCCTGCCTTTTCCATGGTTATTCTATTGGAAAAGAACGAGTTTTGGACAACTACCTTTCATTCTTGCCAAACTCTTTGCAGACCTGCGTGCAAGCTTTAGAACAAGATTTTGGATGTTTTCTTTCCTGGCAGAGTTTCTCCTTGCAAGATATGGTGGAAAAGCTTTTTGCTGAGTGTAGAGCGGCAAGACACGCAGAAGACGCAGATACGCAGCTCTCCGAAGCTAAGTGCCGGTCCCGGGCTTCTTTCGGCACAAACCGCTCTCAGGAGCTCCCTGCGCTCGCCACAATGCTCTGTGTGCGAAGAAGCAGCTTCTTCGCCTCCTGGAGAATCGGCGAGCGGCAGCTTCCCAAAGGCGAAGATGCAAGCTGCAGCACACAGGCACAGTGTGGGCAGCCTTCAGACTTCGAGAAAACAGTACTTTACCACTCTCCTGCCTTTTCCATGGTTATTCTATTGGAAAAGAACGAGTTTTGGACAACTACCTTTCATTCTTGCCAAACTCTTTGCAGACCCCCGTGCAAGCTTTAGAACAAGATTTTGGATGTTTTCTTTCCTGGCAGAGTTTCTCCTTGCAAGATATGGTGGAAAAGCTTTTTGCTGAGTGTAGAGCGGCAAGACACGCAGAAGACGCAGATACGCAGCTCTCCGAAGCTAAGTGCCGGTCCCGGGCTTCTTTCGGCACAAACCGCTCTCAGGAGCTCCCTGCGCTCGCCACAATGCTCTGTGTGCGAAGAAGCCGCTTCTTCGCCTCCGGGGGACTCGGCTAGTAGCAGCTTCCGAAACGCGACACACAAATATTAACAACACGGCATTGTGTCCTTGGCGTCTTTCGGCACAAGCGCCCCACCGGAACTTACCGCCAGCGGCACAATGCATTGTGTGTGAAGAACTCCCTTCGCCTCCAGGGAACTGAAAGAAGAAGCCTAAGCTTAAAACGCCTTTGCCTCAATTGTGTACTGGTTTGGGCGCTCCTCTCTATTAATTGCGCCACTCCTGACAGCAGGTGTCGCTGTTGGTCAAGCTTTGAGTTTGCTTAATAAGTTGCGATGCTGGGTGGTCAAACGACTCAAGGTAAGATCAGCGATTTTAAATCAGGTTCTCACTGGTGTAGATACCATTAGTCATTGCACACTGCAAAATAATGCTGCTCTAGCGTTCTTGTTAGCACATGGGCAAGAGTGTGAGGATTTGGAAGGAATGTGTTTTTTGAACCTTTCTAACCATTCTGCAGTCATTCACTGGAAACTCAAACAAGGACAAGATAACATGAAGAAATTGATTGGGAATGAGAGGGTTACGCCTGAATGGTTTGAGAGATGGGAAACAACTCGATGGTTGAAAGATCTTGTAAAGGGAACTTTGTTGTTACTAGTAGTCATTATTATATTGCTTCTTGTTATTCCATGCATCATGAAAGTGGTGAGCGTCTTGGAAGAAAATAGGGTGGGAAAGGGTTTAGCTGGTGCAAGACGAAGAAGGGGGAAATTGTAGCAATGTATCTGAACCTCTTAGACTAAAGGGTGCACCAGCCATCCAGCTGGAATATGTTCTTATCAGAATTTTCTCAGAGCCCTCTGGAATTCATCAAGGTTACTAAGACATAAGCCGTGCTAAAATAAGAAAGAGAAGCTGAGAAACCAAATTCCAAGACTACAAGAACTCGATAACGGGGGGCAGCAAAGCGCCTGGACTGTAACCAAACGTATCTTCTGAGAGGTGCGCACAGAATGCATGGACATAACAAAGGCACCAAGATAAAAATGCGGGCCTAGCGTGTGCAGAGATTTAGAATGTGTAAGTGCATCATGTCAACAATCAACGGCTTCTGCTTAATCCTCTTGCTCCGTTGTCCTGGAGTCCTGAATTTCCCACAAGGAAAGCCCTACTAAAAGGGCTCTGATTTTAATGATAGTTGCTGTCTAGACGATGAATAATGGGAAGAGTTCTTTCAAATCCTTCCCTCGCTGACATCTGTAAGTTTCATCTTTTCCTGATTGTACTGGTGGCTATACATTAGTTATGACTAGAAAGGAATGAGTTTTAGGGATATGTTGCAAGGAAATTGGTAGCTCTGCTTCCATTTCCATTGTCTAAGAAGAATTCTGATTAGTTTTGGACTTTTCATAGACCTCTGACTAGATTGCATTTGTCTTTGATTGAGCCCGTAAATTTTAGGCTACTAGGCTTGACCAATGGATAGAAAAGGGAAAGTCACACAGCTTAGGTGGTTCCCTTGTCAACAACTTCTCAATAGTAGGGCGATTTCTGTCCTCAAGTTTGTTACTTCAGCTAGCAGATTATGCTCACTCCAAAAGAAGGTGAGAAGTTTGCTACCCTAAATGGTCCGATAATTCTTCCTGCTTCTTTGTGACTCTTTTGTATGACTGGATTCTGTATTATTGGAGTTTGTTATAAAAAGTTGGATTAAATTGCGTGCGTCCGCTCTTGGGGGAAACAGTATTTAGCCAATAACATCTAGGCTTTTATCGACCTGAGATTGTCTGAACGGACGGGACGCTTTAAACACAGTAATTCCTGCTAGTTCCAATTCCATTTTTAGACTCGACAAACCGAATGGTAAACCTGCACCAGTAGGGAGGGACATTGGACTTTCTCCTTTTTAGAGAGAAACTAATGAAAAAGTTTCAGCAGAATCATAGCAGGCTGTAAAATAAGAAAAGCATCATGAAAAGAGGCCAATCCTATCCTCTTAGTATTGCTAGTTGTGATTGGACATGAATGAAACATGTCAACTCTGTGTTCCTGGGTATCACATCAGTAACAGCTACTTCAGCTGCTGTAGTTGTCTCCTAAAGCTAAGAACAGAATCCAAAGAATTGTGATTCCATGGTCACAATTCACCCTGTGATGGTGACAGGTGAAAAAGGAGTGGAAGGTGCGCGGGTAAATTAACTTGAATGGCCTATCTAAATCAGCAGCCACTGATTTCCTGAAAACTTCAACAGGTCAGTTGACCTGTTGGGATTCTTTTAATCCATGGTCATGTTTTTCTTGGGATTCTTGTAACCTTTCCCCATTCGTTCAGCCTTTGCCCTCAAGCCTTTGCTGACATTTCAAGTATCTCGACAAGCTGGAAATGTGTTGTCTTTCTTTATCATGTCATAATTCCCTTCAAAGGGTTGTTTGCCTCAAGTCTTATTTGCTGGTTTTCTGCTAGTTCATTGTCAGAGGGCAGCAGGTGCTTTGTAAGAGCAAGTACACAATCCTATAGCTTGCTTTTCTTTTGATTTGGCCTGTCTAGAAAACTGAAGGACTGAACATTTCCGACAGGATTTTCTCTCCCCATTATGTTTCACCGGAAGGGCAGATGCAAATCATCTACTTAAACTCTCGGCACGGAAAAAAGTAGTGGTTTGCTGCTGCATATAGGTAGAAGCTTACAAAAGGAAGGCCTTGGGCTGAGGCCCGATACTTTGGCTAAGCAGAAAAGGACTATGGGAAGGTGAGGCCGCTGAATCAGAGGTAGATCAACAAGTTCTAGAATCGTCACGTGTTCACAGCGTGGTGTAGGATGGTTGGTTGAATGAATTTTGTTATGGCTTAAAGCTATGGAACTGATAAAGGCCTGAGTGCTTCAAAAGCCTGGTTTTTGCAAAAAAGCAGCTCTCCTCTGCACCTGCCTGGGGACTCTGCATCACTAGGGAGCCTCACTCCCAGTTTGCCAAGGAGATGATCAGTAGGAATGTTGCAGAGCTGCCGTGTCCGTATGAATGGAATGGCAAAGAGTGAAGCGGTGGGTATTTTTGGGCTTTAATACAATGCTGCTGCATTGGTGCCAGTTTAGTCGGTTTTCCATCAGTGGCCTTTCTGTCTAGAAGTACACTGCCCAGTCTTTCTAGCATGTGATGCCATTTCCTTCCTGTTGTTTTAATACCTTCCTTCAGTTGAAAGGATGATACAATCTTTACATTTTGAAGATCCCTGTTAGGAAACACTATGCCAGAGGAGTCATTGCTCCCTTTTCTTCTGCCTCCTTTGTAATTTTCAGAGCCTCATTTCAAATTTCTGCTAATGTCGAGAAGAATACTGAGACTACTCAGCAGGGTTGACGCTCTCAGCTGCTTTCCTCTTTCATACTGCTTCATACTGTATGTGACTTAATGGCCTGGTTTTGTCATCCGCATTTTGCTGTGATCTGTGAACACAAAAAGAAGTCTTTGTTTTTTGCAAGAACTACCCCTAGGAGGATTTGTGTTCCTTTTGATTTCTACGGTGTTAGCCCTGTTGCAGAAAAAAAGGAGATTGTACCCTCTTCTTGTGCTCTCATTCCCTCCTCTCTGCTTTGCATGTCCTAGTTAATCTACTGCCATGACTCATTTGGCATCATCTCATAGTGCAAATTCTGCACAGTTTCATGGACTTACAAATGCCAGTTGCCAAGGAGCTTGTATAACCATTCAAAGATTAAAGAATTGTAGGGCTGGGCAAGTCCAGCTGCTGAAACTGGAAGTGGTTAAGTCATGCCATATTAAAGAGACAGAGCAAATCAGTTCATCTAGGACTTTCAACTGGACACCTCTGAGAATAACAGCTTGACAGCAATGACACAGCCATCTTCCTAGCTGTATTCCAGAAAGAGAAAAGGGACACCTTCAATGGTTAAGATGTTTGGCATGAGAAAACAGCAAGAAATGTAGCACAAAATACTTGAGCCAGATAAAGTGCGTTTTTCTCGTGAGAATTTTGCAGTTGTTCTTTCTTGTCTGTGCCTTTACTTTTCACAGAAGACAGGGAGGGCGTTTAATTATTATTGTTCTTTTGTTTTCTATTCTTGGCCTCCCTCTTTCCACCTGCCATTAACAATTTTGCCTTGCTTTACTGGCTTCTCTTTCTTTACTTATAGAAGGTTACATGAGGTCCTCCAACCTTGTCATAAACATTCGCATACAGTGGAAAGGAGTAGAAGGTACATCTAAATGCACAAAACAGACCCAGAAAAAGAGAGGTTTTTTACAGTCTTCTGTGAGAACAAGATATCTTTGAACTGAGTAATGCTTTAACTTTTAGTCCACTCTTTACTATTATTACAAGTGTTTGGCCTTTAGTACATAGCCTTTGAAATCATCCAGCCCAATATTTTTGGCTAATTTTGTTTTATTTCTCTCGGGGACTTTGTTTCTTAAGGAATAGTCCAGAGCCAGAGCGTCCACGGTAGAGTTATGCTGCCATAATAAAAGCGTCGTAAATTCTGGTACAGTTTGTGCTGGTAATACGTCTAGGAAAGAAAGGTTTTACATCTTTTTTGACTTTCAAATGTAACCATTATTTGAAAAAGTTAAGAGTTGGGCTTTCCCCCCCTCCAAAATACTTCTCTCTGGAATGTTACTCAGGGATTACACATAAAAGCTCACCCTGTAAAATATGTTGCGGATAATCTGCAGTAAGCGCAGCTTAGCAGCTAGAGATGATTATGTGGGTTAAATGACATTCCTTCTGCGGTGATGGAAACTCTGTCTACGCAGACATACTCAACAAAAGTTACCATGGCTTAGCTCCTCTCCTAAACTTCATGTGCATTTTCAAACTTTCCAAGAAGGTGAATTCAAGCTCCTTCATTGCTCTCTGCTGGAGTCCCAAGAAAATACCAGTGTGCTTTTTGTCATTTACAGCTGTCATTGCTTAGCTCTTGAACATGAGACTCTCTCATGACTGATGAAAGTTGTCTAGTTAAGAGTGGGTCAAAGACACGCTCCTGCTCTAGAAGGAGATGAGAAGGTTTCTGCAGTCTTTGTCATCTCTACTGCTTGTGATTTCTATCCAAAACCAGTGGGAAGTTTTCTGAAGGCAGTCCAGAAGCTGGCAATATGGACAGCTTACAACCAAACACTTGCTGCACTGCTATCACGGTGATACCAGGAAGGACTTAAAAAATTTAGAAGGGCAAAGAAAGCAGTTGGAAGGAAAAGAACATTAACCATTATTCCATTCTTCTAATATGTCCTCCTTTAAGTCATCATTTTCATGCAGTTTAACGGCTTGCGTTGGTATCCCTCAAAAGGAATCTGAGACAGAGTAAGCTTTTTAATGCAGTAGATGTGACACGTGCAGGCCAAGTTGCCTTTGTTGACATCAAATGCCAGTTATGCTTGAGCTACCCTTTGCTTAAGGTACTTCGCTTACACGAAGAATTTTACTCATCATTGAGCAAATTTTGCTGTCATGATTGAGTAAATTTTATTCATGATAGAGTGAATTTTACTGTCACTCCGAATTTTACTGTCATGATTGGCATTGAAACTTTTCAAGGAAAGCTCTGGATAGCAATGTTTGTGTAAAAATAGTAGTTTATCTCCTGTATTTGTGTGAAGCAGGTAAGCCTTTTGCTGTCACCAGTGTTGCTTACCCTTTCATGTCATATCCCTCTTCATATCCATATTCTGCTGAAGGCTTATTAATCTGCTTTAAAATTGGCACGTGGAATAAGACTACTTTTCCTTTTTGAAAGCTAATGTCATTTGACCTAGTGACAGTAAATAATTCATTAATTGTAAGTCCCCAGCTAGCATCTTTTACGCATATTCTAACCTTCTAAAGAAGTAACAAAAACACTCTCCAATACTTGACTTTCTTAAGCACACAAAATGAACCACATCTCTGCAGTATTTTAACGTGCACCATATTTAGCCAAGTAATTCAAAAGAAATAAAAAGCAGCCCCTTCAATTTGGAAATATTTTTGAATTGTTTTTGAATATACAAAACATACCCTTACCGTACGCATTGCATGCAGATTTAATCGTCGTGAAAGCAAACCCTATGTTTCTGTTGGGATAGCATGGTTTTCCAGTTTCCACAATTGTTCTTGGCACAGTTTTCTACTTATGTGACTGTTAGGACACTCGTAGGTACTTCTAAGGTACTGTAGTAAGCGGAGAAGGAGGAGAGGTTGTGCCTTATTTCTGGCTTCCTTTGGTTTTCTTTTTGGTTTTCTTCCTCTTGCTCTTTTTCATGTCACCTTTCTAGATACTGTGATTTAGATTTGCAGTTTACTAAGCTGTGTTTTCTGTCTGGAATTCTTTGAAATTCCCAGAGGAACCCCACCGGTAAATATGCATCTTTTTATGATTTGCTAGCTACATAGAAAATCTTCCTGCTGCTCTAAAATGCTTTTATTTGATATGCATTTTTATCACCATTCCAATGAAAAGAAAAGTTCCTCTATTCACTGCTTTTGTACTGGATTCAGTTCAATGTGCGCTAACGGTGCAAAAAAGTCCTACTGGAGAAGGGATCTGCATACAAATTGACCAAGACATGTGCTACAAGGGTCTTGAAAAGGTTCAAAGTTTCTCTACCTTTCTGGCAGTCTGTCTTCACAGCAGGACTTGATGAGGGATTTTGCTGGCGTTTCTTTGACAGAAAGCAATAACAAAGCAAGCAAAATGGAGCAGCAAAAGAAGAATGGAGCAGCAAAAGGTACATTATCCCCTCTGTTATTATCATTGTCGAAACAGATTTTTTCATACCATGTTACATCAAATACCTTAGTAGAGCTAAAGACTAGAAAAACGCAGCTCTGTTCTGGTTCATTAAAAGCAAAGCCATCTGTGGACAGAAGTGCCCAGCGTGATGCTGGGAACTCCTAGCTGGTTTCAGTAAGCTGTCTGGAGAACGGCATTTTCGGTGGGCTTTACTAGCGTGTCTGTAAGGAGAGGGAGTTTATGTGCAGCTTTGAGCCCTGAGAGTGCCATAGGCAAAGAGACCCATCGTGTAGCTCTCTGACCAGCCACAGCACACTGAGGCATGATGGATTACTCCCAGAGTTCACGTGGTAGAAAGGTTTTCTGCCCCCGTGAAGGACGACACATCCATTTGCTTGACTAGAGCCATTCTGTATGTTACAATGGTAACTTGAATTCATCAAGTTTGTGCTATTTGTACAATGGCAGTGAGCTTGGATTCTTAAGCTTCTCGTGTTTGACCTGTTTCCTGTTTCAGTAAATAGCAAAACTTCCAAGGACTGCAGCGACAAGAAGATGAAGCTGCTAGTGTATTTCAAATCTTTGCCTAATAAAATGGTGATTTTTGCACATATTCGCAATGGAAATTTACGGTACCGAAACACCAGCTCTGCTCAGGGCAATTCTGAAATTGACTTGAGCTCTTTTCTGTGTTTCTTAGCAGGTGAACTGAGATACTTCTAGCTTCCAAGGCAAGGCGTTTGACAGCAGCTTGAAAAAGGCCCAGGCTGTTGGATGAAAAGGTGAAAAAACTGAGGGAAATGGGGGGAAATTTCACTTCTGGTTTATGTCATAGATTCAGCCAGATGATCAACAAGCATTAGTTTTATGAGGTACCAGCGTAGTCTTTCACTCTTGCAGATCCCCAAAAGCTTAACCATCCAGCAGCTTCTTCCTTGCAACAAGTGCCACAGCCAAAAGCCAGGCCTGGCCGTCACCTTCTCCTCGCAGCCTACAAACTCTGCCAAACGTACCGGTGATTCTCACTTTCCTTCTCAGCTACATGGACAAGCACATCCTCTCCATGTCTCCGAGTCCTTAGCGAAACCAAACAGCGGTTCACCTTCAAACAGCTCAGTGTGCCAGGACAGAAAGATTTCACTGGCCTGTGAAATCTTGCTTTTTCCTTGCAGCCTTTTATTTTCAGACATACACCGAGGCATTGCACTTTGCTTCTCAGCTGAGTGCATTGCCATATTGCTGGAGTCCCACACGTCCATCTCCTTCTCGCACTAACTGCTTCTGTTGAAACATGCTGATGTGATGTGCTTTCCTGCTCAGCTATTCACACAGTCACATTCTATGTCCTGCTTGCAGTCTGAATCTAAAAGGAGACGTTTCTGACTATGTCTCACAGACACAGATGTACCAGGATGAAAAGGTTGCTTGGACCTTGCCACTTACGTTCGAAAACATCCATTCACTCCACAATCAAGAGACACCTTTCTTTGCTTTACATCCTGCAAACTTCACACAGACACACACACACACACACACACACACACACACACACACACGAGAGCTACGCACTTTCTTTCTTTCTTTCTTGGCTGCACACACTCACCTATTTCCCACCTTGACCTCTCTACCACTTCTCCTTCGGCCTTGCTGTGCATGGACATTTCCTGTTAAGATACCCATTGTGTTGCCTATCCCTCCCCCACATTGCCTTGCCTTTCCTACCCAATCTTGCATTTCTTGTCATTGCTGACAATTCCTTTCTTTTCCCTTGCCTTCCTGACCCATGCATGTCCTTCCCTTGCCCTTCATACCAAGCCAGTGCCTTGTATTGACTTGCTCACCTATCCTTCTTTTCCTTCCCATTTGTCCAGCTCCAATCTTTCATTTCCTTCTCCTTCTAGGACTCTTATTGCCTTGTCTCCCTCTCTTTTGTGTTGCCTGGCAAAGCCACCACTTGTCTGGCCTTGTCCTTGAACCCCTTCCTTGCCTTGCATTACCTTGCTCATCAGTCCCCCACCTGGAATTCACCACCTCTCTTTTTGTGGAATCTCTTCCACATGCATTGCCCTGCCTGCTTCTCCTAGGATTCTCCAGGCTTCCACTGGCTTTTTTTTCTCAAGGCCCCAGCGTTTCAGGAGCTTGTGAGAGGAAGCCTGGAGGAGGCCACGTGCAAGCACACCTATCTGTCCTGACAGCTTTCTTCTGACATCTATGCTTACATGTCTTGAATTTTGGACACAAAGTTCATCTTTCACCCTTGGGCTTCAGGGGCAGAATGACAGTTCTTTTGCATACAAAGGAAAGCAGGCAACTCAAGTGTCTTAGGTGCAGATTAAACATGACCCATGCAAGATCAAGGCTGGACAGAGCGGTCGGTCCGGGCCGCTTTTGTGTACCAGCAGTCTTTGAATGGACCTGCCACTTGCCTTGCTTTGGGCAACCAACCAGTTTCCTTGCCATGCCCTGCTAATTCTCCATTGCTTTGCATTCCCTTGCATACCCATGCCTCACATTTGACCTGCCTGCAGTTTTCCTACAGGGCTTGGCCTTGCCTAGCCCTTCCGGTTACCATCACCTCCTATGCCCAGCCTTGCCTCTAACTTCTGGGACTTGTCTCACCTACCACTCCATTTGCTTTCCCCTCACGGCTTCAGTCTTGCCAACCTGTCCCTTGACTTGCCTACAATTGCCTACACTTGCTTTGCCTTGCCTTACCTGCATGGAAGGCAAGGCAAAGAGTGGTAGACAAGGCAAAGCAAAGCCAGGAAGTTATTTGAAGGGCTAGGCAAGGCAGACATAGGCAAGCAAGCAAAGCTAGGGTAGGGTAGGCTAGGAAAACTAGGCATGGTACTGGAGGCAAGGCAAAGCCAAGTGACTTGGAGTGCCTTTCCTTGCTTGGGAAGTAAAAGATACGGTGGCAATGTTGGTAGGGCTGATGATAAGGTATCGTGGGAAGGTATAGTACAGCAAGACATTTCTGTCCTCGTCCTTTCTGTGTAGGAGCCATTGTTGGACAGAGTCAGTACCGGACGTGGTATGCAACTTTTGCTCTGTAAGTTCCTGAAGGAGAACAGCAATGCTTTCTCATGGGAAGGAAAGAACTTAGCCCCAGTGTTGGAGGTGCAGATAAGAAGCTGTGTCGTGCAGCTTAAGGGCGGCAGCAACTTTCTATCCTGGCATATTTGGTTTGGAAGCACTGACTCAATTTGTACAATCATGGAGTCGGTATCCATCTTTGGAAGGCAGTCTCCTTCCTGAAAGAATCCATTTGGCCTGTGTTTTCCACTTTCTCAAGGCAGCCTTCTTGAAATTCTGCCAGCACACTTCTTTTGGACAAGGTAAAGAGCTGCGCTGGGTCTTGGTGTGCAGCCTAGCTAGTGCCCCGCACAGGTAATGCCCAATAGCAGTGGTCTGACACCTTTGTAGAGGATCAGGCCCTGGATGCTTTGGATTTTGGAGGAGGGGATGCCATTTCTTTTGAGATGGGCTTCTAGTTCCTCCTCCCTTTGGCAAAGTTTGGGTGGCCACTTTGGGTGGTCTCAGTGAATTGAAAGGCTTTTCCCAATAGGCAG
The DNA here is from genome assembly GCF_037042795.1 of Molothrus aeneus. NCBI lineage: Eukaryota > Metazoa > Chordata > Aves > Passeriformes > Icteridae > Molothrus > Molothrus aeneus. The sequence continues at coordinate 220,509 of NW_027099219.1, read as the reverse complement.
TTCTCTGGGTTAGAGTTGTTGAACTGTCAGTGGGAATGCAGAGGCCAGGCCAGGCCTCTGCAGGACAGGTTTTTGTCCCTTGTAGCTTTAGGGACTGTGTGAGCAGTCCCTGGTGCCATCCCATTTGGATCCTGACTCTGAGAGATTGAAGGCTTACGGTGGTACCTAGAGCTGAGAAGGAAAGTGGCGATAGCAGGGTGCATGTTTATAGTTTGATGGGTGCAATTGAAATTGTAGGCAGCAAAGAGCTTTCTCCACCAACAGTTTTGCGAGCTCGGCCGACATTTTCAAGTTTGTTACCAGGCTCTGTGAGAGAGAAAAAGTTTGTTAGGGCAGAAGATCTGGTGTCGGCCTTTGAGTGTGGGGCAAAGAAGAGTATCCACTTGGAAGGGGAAGATCGGTGAAATCCTTTTGTCCTGACACAGTTGATTGGAGAGCAGGGACGTTTCTGACTTGGCTGGGTCCTGGGGGTGGTTGTGAGCTGGGCTCGGTGCGTGTCCTGGTTTTGTGAGTTGACAATGCTGTGGTGTGGTTATTTAGAAGAGCGCTGACAGTGCCCAGGAAAAAGACAAGCACTTTTCTAGCCCAGCCCCGTTCGTGTGGGAGCAGTGTAGGGACAAGAGCTCTGCTGTGGATCCTGGCTCTCGGGTACTGACAGAATGGGATCCTGCATGTAGCAGAGAAGGAAAAAGAATCATTTCATTGTTGGCTGCACAGTTTAGAAGCTTCAAAATAAAAGGCAATTGCAGCATGGCCTCTTCATTTTAGAAAGTTTTCTGGGCCATCAGCTGCTCAACATGTAACTTGCACCCACTGAACTGCATTCAGCTTCCTGGAGATATGCACTTTCCCTCAAGATCTAGGTACCATCTTGCACTCTAACACTTGAAGATCCCAAACCCCTTCAAAATGTCCAGCGGCTGCTCTCAAAGAAAAAGTCCTACAACAAAAAGGCAGTGCTGGCCATAACGCTCCCTTTGCAGTCTGTCAACCAAACGAAACATACTAGCGATTCTCACGGACTTTCTCAATGATATATATACGTGCATCAGCACATTCTCTCAAAGTGACAGAGACTATCGCTACAGCCAAGCGTTTTCAGCTGCACTTCTGACTGACAGATGTGCCAGGACAGAAGGCATTTGCCAACCTACCCTCTTTCCTGTGCAACCTGACATTGGCAGCGCAAATATTTTCACATTCTTTCATTGTGGACATGTCCAAAGCAGCTAAAGATCACACAGGTGGAAGTGTCAAGACAGAAGATGTTCTCAAAGTAACTCCTTTTTTTTCTAAACAGCTTTTAAACTGCGCACAATGCTTTGTATCTTCTTTCCCACATAGACCTGCCCTCACTTTTTCACACTCACATCTTTGTTGCAAACATCCAGCAGCTGTTTGCGTAGAAAAAGGCTCTAGAAATAAAAGCGAGACTTGGGCTGCACCTTCTGCCTGCCCTGTGTAAGCCACATCAAACTCACCAGTGCGCTCTGTCCTTCCCTTTTCCGCTGCAACTACCATTGTGTTCTCTGGATCTCGGAACCTAAAGGTAGGCACATTTGTTTCCACAGAAGGGCCATAGGTAGCAGCACAAATAGCTCTCACTGAACTTTAATCTTTACCACTGCCACCATGAGTTTGGTTGGTAGGCCAGTAGGAGTCATGCTCCTTTTACAGCTGGTATGCGGCAGCCACCAGCCCAGTGCTCTTCGACTCTTGTAACCAATCCTGCTTTTACTCTCCCGGAGGGGATTAGGCATCTGTTTCTCACACAGATCATTGTGGCAGCAGCCAACGGCTCTAGTGCACTGCTTCTGCCAAAAGACACTGGGGCCAGACACTTACCTTCTCAGCACTACGTAGCCCCGTATTCTGCATCTCTTGTCGTCCAGATCATACCGCAAAGCGTTTCACAGAGAAAAAATGTGCCAGGACAACAAGCTTGGCTGAAGTGTACCCCTGAAACTGGTGGAAGTTTGTATCTGCACCACATTCAAGGGGCAGTCCTCTTTCCTATACAACCTGCAAACTGCTGTCTGTTCGCAGTGCCCTCTGCCCGCTCCTTCTTACCTTGAAGTACCATGCCAAAGAGGGCTCTGTGCTGAGGTCTCAGAAGAAGAGGGAAGCATATGTGTTTGTAAAGTGGACTGTCTGTTAGTCACTTCCCTCTTCAAAGCAGCGTGTTCCATGCCAAGCAGACAACAAAGCAACAAAGGATGAGTGTGACTCTGCATTCAAATCCTGCAATGTTCCCAGAAGTGAATTTCTCTCTTCTATAGGACTGACTTGTATGAAGTGGCGTGGTTGTTTCCTTCCATTAGAAGGGAAACTCATCTAGCCAGGCTTCATCACCCCCTGTATCTTTTGGGGTAGTTCTTGGAAGAAAATAGAGAGCAACTTTTCCACTCCACATGATTCATGTTTCATTCTCTTCCTTCTGTACTTCAGGGAACAAGCTATCAATTCCCTACTCTTTCTATGAAAAGGCATGAAGCTATTAATTAAATTCCCATAGATATAATAAGGAATCAAAGTCTTTTATGCCTGCAAGCAGGCCCTTATGGTATGAAAAGTATGGATTGTCAGGGGTGGAAGAAGATCTGCATGAAAAAGGAGAAAGCCCAGAAGCATGCAGGGATTTTCAGGTATGAAAGGGAAAACGACATTAAATTGTCAAGGGAAAGAAATTGAAAGAGGGAGGAGGGAGAAGGGAGGAGGAGGAGGCAAATGCTGCCTTTGAGGCAGCTGACACAAGGACCGTCGGCCTCATGAGCAAACAAGAAAACCAAATGAAACTTCACAGCAATCTCATCCACAACTTAGTGGACAAATGTGCAAACCCATTTCTTCATTTATTATGTGTCTAATATATATAGAGATGTTCTTCATTCTGACCGAATTTTCAGGGAGCAAGCTAGTGTAAGGCACCTGGAACCAATGGTGTATTGGAAATGGCCAACATGCAGAACGCGCTCCATCCTGAACGCTACCACAGCAGAATCACAGGATCATAGAATGGCCGGGGTAGACAAAGACCTTAAAGGCCATCTAGTTCTCTGACATGGGCGGGGACACCTTCTACTTGCTCAGGTTGCTCAGAGCCCCATCCAGCCTGGCCTTGAACACCAGGTTGGGGTGTCCATAACTTCTCCAGGCTGTCTGTGCCAGTGCTTCACCACCCTCACAGGGAAGAATTTCTTCCGAGTATCTAATTTCAACCTGCCCTCTTTCATTTTGAAGCCATTGCCCATTGTCCTGTCTCCAGAGTTCCTAATGAAGAGTCCCTCTCCTGCTTCCCTTCAGATATTGGAAGGTGTTGTGAGGTCTCCATGCAACCTTCTCTTCACCAGGCTAAACAGCCCTCATTCTCTCAGCCTGTGTGTCATGGCTTGACACTGGGACAATGCCAGTGCCCCCATGAGTATACTCTCTCCCTGGTTTCTGCTGTGAGATGTGACCAGGAATAAGCAAAGCAGGCTCCCACTTAGGGAAAAAAAAAATTATTAACTAAACTACAAGGGAAAGGAAAAAAAAAAAAAAAAAAGAAACACACAAGGAAAATGAAAACTTCACAAATACATCTCCTCCTCCTCCTCCCCAAATTCCCAATACAATACATCCCCCAAATCATCGACTCTCGGTCCAGCACCACCCTTCAGAATACTCAATCCTCAGTTCATCAAGAGGACAAGGAGTCCTTCTTGTGCCAGTGGTGACCTATTCCTTTCATGTCCAGTGCTCTCACCACTGAACACAGACCAGAGCTGCTTCTAGGGTCGACTTTTAAGGATGCTTCATCCCACTGCAAAAAGGCACAGTCTCAATTTTGGGACATCTGTCCCCCCCATATTTTTCACCCCCTGGGGCCGAGGGGTACCCACACCGAACCCTCTTGGTCCTGAGGCATTGCCTCCCCCTAGAATGCAGTCCCTGTATCACAAGGAAACATGGCTCTGTCCATGGCTACACACAAAGAGTCCAGCATAAGCTACTCCATCATCTCTTCCACCTGCGTTCTTCTCTATTTCTCTCGTGGCCCATTTCCTCTTATCTCCTCTATATCTCTCTTCTCATTCAACTCCAGGAGGATTAGCATTTGTAAGGTTTCCATCATCCAAGAAAAGGGTTAAAAATCTGAGGCTCTGTCTGTCCAGAACTCCCATGGCTGCCCTGCCAGGCCCCTTCTTGCACTCCCCTCTTCTCCTTCTCGGCCGGCCAAGAACAGGCACCAGCTCTCTCTCTGTCTCTCCTGCGGTGGGGGGGGGGGGGGGGGGGGGGGCTGCCCAATGCCTCTCAGTGCTCCTCCACCCTTCCATCCTGCAGGGGCCTTCACCTCCCTTCTGGCCAGGGACCCAGCCTACCTCACCGGGCTGGGTGGCTTCCCCTGCCCCGCCCAGCCCGCAGCCAGGCAGGGGAGATCTGAACCTTTCCCTGACCGGAACCCAAGAGAGCCTCCCAGGGGAGAGCCCTGCTTTTAACCCTGTGTTCTCAGAGGTGCATCCAATGTCCCAATGGCCACCTTAGGTGCCAATATTAAAATCTGAACATCCATTGGCCTAACCACAGCATCCCAGAAAACACATTTCCTGTCAAACCACCACACTGTGGGATATGCTCTTGTCCTGAATACTGAACTGCAGTATTGTCTGATGATTTTTTGAATCCTTTGAAGGCATTTTGAATTCTTTTTCAGCCTTAAATTAGACTAAATAGCTTTGATTTGTGGGTATTGAGCAACAGAAATCACTGCCCTGGCTTGCCTTTTTTACAGCTCCTTTCCGTGGGAGACTCGCTGCAAACGTCACAGCTGGTGAGACAGTGGGCACACCATCATTCTGAAAGAGCTTTGCACAGTAAACATAGAGGAGGATTAAATATTGAAATGCAGATGACAGGAGCTGCCCAATGGACTCTGCTGGTGGAAATCAAATACTAGTCTAGTATTTTGAATGCAAATAATTCCTCCCAATGAGGCCAGACAGGCTTGTTTGCCTTTGAATCTGAGCATGTGGACAGTAGTGGATGGTCTACAGGTTGAAAACAGTGTAGATACTTCTCCTTTTTTTCAATAGTGGCTCAGAAACTGAAAAGGCAGCTACAAAATGGTAAATACATCCCTACAGATTCAAAAATGGTTGTTCTTAATTTGCATCTCCACCATAACAACAAATTGTTAGAACTAAAATACAGATGGGAATTTTATAGCTTCTCAGAAATGAAGCAGGAATTGGCCAATGGGCCTTCTCAGAAATGAAGCAGGAATTGGCCAATGGGCCTTAGCAGTAGCTACAAGTTTTTCAGCATGAGGCATCTCAAAAGTGTTTTAACCGTACAGAACTTTTCTGTACTTTTGGCCTTTTATCTCAAGGATGAATCAAAAAAAAAAAAAAAAAAAGGAAAAAAACCCCAAGAAAAATAAAAAAAGAACAAACCCTACCAAATATATATATATATATATATAACATGACTAAGATAATAAGCACAATCAGTAACATATATGGAAAAAGAACCCATGGTTTTTAACTTTCAACCTTGTCTTCTCAACACACTCTCGAAAATGGAATTGTTTCCCTATCTGCCTTGAAACATTTTGGAGCAAAAAACACTCTAAGGTCCTGATAGGTGTTTTGGTCAAAAATCCCTTCTTCTGGTTTTCTGTCCATAAGCAGAGTAATGGAGGGGAAAACTGGTAGCTGGCCAAAGGAGGTAGGAAGAGTGATCATCATCCACAACACTGGGGCTAAAGAAATTTCCACAGAAAATTACCTGCCTTATTACTTCTTCATGTGTTGGGTTGAAAGCTCAGAATCTGTTTCCATGTTTCCCATCCCTCGAATGTTCTATTTCACAGAATTCGAGCCCCTCAAACTTCAGTCCTGCCAGAACAGCCCGCCACGTGCTGTCATAGGGGATCTGCTGATGCCCACTGACTCTTACCAGTCTAGTGCTTGTCACTGTTGCAGATCAAGAACTACTGAATAGTTCTGATTAATGCTCTTAGAGTGGTTGAAAACAAGGAAAGAATGACTAGACATTTGTATGATCAAATCCCCTGATGGAATAAAAACATACCAGGACAACAAGCTTAATAAATGTATTCATTGTCATAAGAAGGGAGATGAAGGGTCCAAAAGATTACTTGCATACTTACTGTTCTAAATCCCTTGTTATCTGGTAAATTGCAAAGGATGCCCGGCTTTCACCAAAATGCAAATCAGATTAAAATGTGAAGCCTTACACTTTACTGGATAGAAAACTTCATCGTCCATTTTTAAATCTTAGAGAATGCGATGTTGTCCTGGTTTAGGGCAAATTTGGAGGAGAATTTCCAAATTAGGGCCCCTCCCCCCAACTGGTTCGGGAAGGATTCCTCAGAGAGAAGTGGAACGAACCTGTTCATTTAATAGGCACAGCACCCCCCAGCACGCAAAAGGAACAATTCTGGATGACAGCACTCTGAAAAAGATGACAAATTCAGAAAGTCTCTCTTGGGGGGGTGGTCACTTTGTTCTCAGTCCCTCCGGCACTGGGCCAGCTGCTGCAGGCCACAAGGTGCAAACTCTCGGTGTTTCCCAGGTCCCAGTCCGGAGCAGGTTCAAAATGGTCAGGAAGACCTGAAGGAGAAACGGTCCAGGAAGAAATTTGGACAGTTTAGCTAAACTAGCTAATGAGCAAAAGCAAGCAGAAGCGAAGCAAGCAAGAGTGAGAGAGAGCAAAGCCAAAAGCAAAAGCAGAAAAAGCAAAAGCTGCAGTCTCTGTGTCCCGCCAGGTTGATAAGAAAACCAAAACAAAACATTCCCTCTTCAGAGCCAGTCTTAAAGGTACAGAACATAATATCCAACATTCACAGAACACATGAATGGGGATACAAGCATCATAACGTCACCCTAGGACAGATGTATTTCCTATTAATACCTTAATATTAATAAGGTTTAGAGCTGGAATTCAGAGGGAAAAGAAAGCTATTTTGAATTCATTCTATTCAATCATCTTGTCTGGGCTGTCTCTTCCTGCTTTTCACTTCTGAAACTCTGTATGAAAGGCATAGAGTTCTGGATTAATTCTTTTCAGTTTCCCCTGTTATTCTTAACAGTTTCCCCTGTTATTCTTCTTTAAAGGCAAACCTGGAAAAATCCACACTTTCTTTCCCAACCACTTCTAAAATTCCATTGAGAAGCAAAAAACCCCATCAAACAACTAAATCTCTGCTCCAATTTGTAGGAAAAATCCCCATGCCATTAACTGCTTTCCTAACATTTTCTTTCTCTTGTATTAATATGGCAACCTTTTCTTGCTTTTATAGATTAGAACCAAATTCTTAAAGCTATAAGGAAACACAGGTTTACTGTAGCTGATTCTGAGATACAGTAGTCCAGCAAGGAGTTCAGACCTCAAAAGAAGAGTCTGTACAACAAGATTCAGCACAACGTTGAGACATATTAGCTATTTTTCAAGAAAAGCCGCCAAAATGAAACTGCTTAGACTTCTATACTATCATGGGTGCCTGCTTCCAGAACCTGACCTAAGTTGCTGGAAACTAGCTGCAATATTACTGCAAACAATGCTGTGAATGTAGGACATTGTTATTCTTCTCTTCCATTGAAAACCACAAGTGGAGTTGCGTCATTTTCTTAAAAATTCTCCATTTCCTTCCAAACTGCTAAAATAATGATAAATCAAGTGTTCTGTTCATACAGTTTAAATCTAATAATGTTCAAAATGAAAAAAAAAAAAAATTCATTCAGATATGGTCTGCAATAATACAGCCGAGACAAGATGAACCAGTCTGGCCTACAAAATAAAGTGAAGCAGAATTTGGGAATTTGGAACACCTTACGATGTAATATTTAAAGAAAAAAAAGAAATAAAATGTAACCTACCCAAACTCAATCAGTGATGCACCGACAGAGAAAAAAGAACTAATTACTACTAATATTTCTTTCATTCTCAGACAAGAAGTTAAATGATCCTCTTGAATGCGCGGAAGATTGTTGCGAAAGACAGCAGCCTTCTTCTTTACAACATATTCTTCAGAACTCCAGGAGACAAATCATTAGAGCTATGAGGCTCTTTCTCTCTGTAAAACTTCCAGAGCATAGCCAAGATTATATTCCTTTAGAGATCCTCACCGCCCTGGGAGACTGGTGGATAGTCTACAGCTCCAGTACATCAGCCAGACGCTCTGCCTTATTTAGCATGGCTACTGCAGCAAGGACATCATCTCTACTGGCTTTCTATCCAAAATATATGCAAGGCACAACAAAGAATATAGCCAAAACACTGAGCACAGCTTATGGCCTTCAAAACAAAAATCTCACCATGGCAATACTGGATCTTCTGATCCAAACCATCAGGAAACATTTCTTTAGAGGCGAAAAAAGCTCCTGTTGATTGTACAAAAAATAGTGATGTAAACCAGAGTTGCATGACCCAATATTTCTATTGAACTGGAACTATTTTGATCAATATTATGGATCCATTTCTTTTCAGGGCATTTGGTAAAAAATGTAAAGTATAGTTTAAAAGGAATTATTGGATGCGTACTAAGTACTAGGGATTAGTTAAGGTGTTGGTTTTGCATGGCTTGGTTTTTGGTGGGGAGGGAAGAAGCCAGCCACAGAAGTGAATCTTTTGTGAAAAGCTCCTAGAAGCTTCCTCCATGCCTGGCAAAGTGAATCCCTGCTTGGCACTAAGAACAGACATGCTGCTAAGCCAATTAGACAAGCAGTAATATATTTAAGAAGGAAATCAAAACTGCAGCCAGTTAACTTTTAAGTTTGCTAATTTTTTGGTTGGCACCTCTTCTGGTTTGAAAGCAAAAGCAGCAAGAGATGCTGTCGCTGTTGCAGTGTGTGTTTTTGATTGCAATGCAGTTTGAGTAGTCAGTTTTATAATACTTCCGGTTTTGTGCTGTTGTAGCATATTTTATTATTAATGGATTGTTCCTTTCCCCCCGTGGTGTTAGTTTTTGCCCTAGTTGTCCATCTCCCCAAAGACCTGCCCTTTTGTTCCCTTTTCCTCCTCCCACTGAATGTCAATCCCTCCCCAAGCCTGCCCCTTTCTCTAGAAACTTCCCTATCAATTTTATAGTCTTCAAAACCCCATTGGTTTGTTTAAGTTATTCTCCTCCCCTGTAGTCCCCTATTGGTTTAAACATTGTATTCCCCGCCTTGTGGTCCACCCCCAGTTGCTCCCAGTGTGTTAAAGATTGTATCCTCCTCTGGGACCTCTCCCCATTTCTAAGTTGATGTATGCGTTTGAGTCAGTGTCTTTCTGTCCCTGACCCTCCAGGGAAGAAACTCCTTTGGAAAACATACAGAAGACCTCTCCCTGTTCCTTGTCCCTGCCCTCGGCGCAGTCCTATCCCCAATGCAGTCCACCTGTGCCATAGAGCAGCTGTGCCCTACAGCTGCACCCTGGATTCGACAGCTTTCTGGGGGCAGCCCACTCTGGCTGTTGGTGTCAGGAGCTAGTCGGTCTGAAGAAATCCAGCATGGCAGCAAGACTCCAAGTCAGAAATACAATTTATTAGGAAAAGGGGAAAAACCAAATACATGCAATAATACAAAAGAAAAAGCACGGACAGAATACGACCTGTCACCCTGCTAGTTAGGGTGGTGGCAGCAGTCCGGATGAAATGGTCTTGTTGAAGTGGTGATCCTGTAGAAACCATCTGGTAGCTCTTGTCCTCTGAAGACCAGTGGGTGAGGGTGGCCGTTCTTCTAGGAAGCCAGTGGAAAGACTGCTTGTGGTGTCCCAAAACTCAGATTCTATCCAGCTGGGGATGCTTAGCTCCTGCCCCCTGGGCAGAGCATCTTGCAATGGGCTCAAATTGTTCTGAGTCATGCAGTGGTTCCTTGATTACCCTTTAAACAGAAATGGCTCCTGGAGGGAGTCATCTCTGAGTCATGTGGCAAGACATGGATGGCCCCGTTAAGAGATAAGGAGATAAGGAAAAAACGATGCCCCTCCCGGTTTCAGCAGCTCTTGAGGTTGGGAGCAGAATACATTTTTATATTGTAGCCTAGGACAATACAGGATGAATGCTTTTGCATTTGCAGGAGGTTTGTGTGGATTTGAAAAGCATCCTTATAGCAGAGGCACAAAAGTATTCTCATACCCTTTTAAATCATCTTCAAACCAAGCAATTCTCACAAGAAGGTAACGCATGAATGACTTGCAAGTGAGTTGAAGAAACACGGCAAAGATAAGTAGTGTTCAACTGCAGAGAATCGTTTAGGGACACCATACCTTTATATACCTTTATATTTTAAATCAGGAAGCATGGATGGACCGTTTTTTTCCCCTTAGTTGACTACAGAACCAGCGGTCCCTTGCGGGAGGGTGTTTGGATTCAAGATGACACTGGCAGCTAAGAGCATGGCTACATAGAAGGTGCTACTTTTAGACCAGAACATTCAACTACTTAAAGGCAGATAGGAGAATAGCTGACTAGTGACAGCTCTGAGCAGAAGAGCCTGTGGCTTATCCTGTGGGAACAATAGTAAGACATTTCAATTGAAAAACCCCATTCATTTCCAAGGACCAAACATCAGTAAAAATAAAAGGTCAAGTAAAGACACCCTAGTGCTCTTCTTATCAGAAGCATGTTCCTCCATATGAGAGCATTTAGGAAAGGACAGTCCATTCATAAAGAAAGGTGTGCCAGTTAGAAAACCTGTAGAACAATACAAGACAAACTCACACAATATACATCCTCAAATGCAAAATGAAGAAATAATCATTTCAAGCTTCCGTGGAATTAATTGCATTTTATTTGTTCTTTTCATTTCAGCTGCTATCAAGTTATTTTTTAAGACTGAATTTTATGAATTCAGCAAAGCTCTCTTTTTGAATGTCTGCATACCCCTATAAAACACTGAGGTGACAAAGAGAACGGCAGTGGAAGGAAACCTGGTCCACCTCCCCCTCCTTGAAGCTTTAGGCCAGCGAGTGATTAGAATTTAGTCACTTCATTTGCTTTACCAAGAGAGAATGTTTTCTAGCCTTTATCTTTCCTTTTGGAGCTGATTCACTTTGTAGTCATAAATTCTTGACTCAGTTGGTGAGAAACAATGGCATTACAGCCGTGGATGTTAAAGTGCACTGATGGGAAATGAAGTTTTCATCTTCAGGTCCTTGCTTCAGTAAATCTTCCAAATTCATCAGAAAGAAAGTTCCCAGACCAGTAATCCCCACTCAGATGACCTAATTCAAATAGTCTGTAGGCATAAGAGGCATCAAGCAGGTGCTGTCATCTGTTAGGGGAATACCCAGCCAGTACATGATTGTCTAGTTAGGCGGCAACAATTTTGGAAATAATTTAGTTTTTTTGTATTGCAAGTGAATGGTCAATACATTTTATTAGTGGATACGGGTAAAAGAATGTCTTCTGCATCCTTTCAGAGGGGAAGCTTCCCTAGATCTAAAGCTGCTCAGCTCCACGATAGGATGCTTTGTCTGAAAAGGGAACTCAAGTCTTTGTCCTTTTGGATTGCTTCCATAGTTTTTCACTCACTCTTCAGGTACCTGTTAATACGTTCTCTTATCCCTTGCAAACTTTTATGGGCATAGTCACTGAATTGGTACGTATTCCATGAAGTCCACAGGCCCTGTTGAGATGCAGCCACAGGTCTCAAGGGTGTTAGCAGATGTTATTCTGAGGCCACTCCTAATGATGTTTGATGGATCATAGTGACTGAGGAAAGTGCCCAAAGACTGGATGAAAGCAAATGTCACCCATCTTGGAAAAAGGCAACTAGGAGGACTTGGAAAAGTACAAGCCAGCCAGCCAGCGTCATTTTTATCCCCAGGAAGTTGATGGAGCAGCTATTGCTGGAAAGCATTGCCAGGCACATGAAGGAGGACAAAATAACATAGTCAGCATGGATTTACCAGGGGAACTTCATGCTGAACAACTTTTTAAACTCCTCTGATGAATCAACTTGCCCGGTAGATGAAGGGAATATTGTCTGCCTGGGCTTCAGGAAGGTTTTTGACATTTCTCTAGGTGGCAGCACACATACATCCCAGAAGGAATAGTGCAAAGAGGAGGGAACCAGTGTCTTTTCAAGGATGCTCAGTGAAAAGACAAGAGGCAGTAGGCACACACTGAAATACAGGAGATTGCCTCTGCACATCAGCAAATGATTTTTTACTGTGAGGGCGACTGAACCACGGCACAGACTGCCCAGAAAGATTGTGGAGCCTGGATCTTTGAAGACATGAAAAGTACACCCAGATATAATCCTGGGCAAGAGGCTCTAGGTAGCCTGGTTTAAGCAGGGGGGTTGGACCTGGTGAGCCCCACTGACGCCTTCCACTCTCGTTCATTCTGTGCTAGTGAATTCTCTTAGAGATGCATTTCAAGCACTGGCATGACAAAGATCTGTGCAGAGAGAGATCCAAATGGACATGGGATCTAAGTTCCTTAAGTAGTGCTCAAGAAGAATGCAAAACTCTGGGATAAGTGTCTCTTCCATAACTGAATCCCTTTCATGGGAAAATTCCCCAGCTATAGAAAGATCTTCTGATAGGCATGCTTAAGACTGACACTGGCTGAGCAAATTTCTCCCTATGTGTGTTTAAGACCAGTTAGGATCTTCACCAATAGTGTTGTCAACATAGTCACAGAATGTATATTGTTAAGAAGGGACAACTTACATCAGAATGGCAAATATTGGTCCACAAAATGTATTAATGTATGGGAACTATCTACTTGGGTTGAAAATAAAAAGAAAGAGTTAGTCTTTATTTATCAATTTCATCCCAATATTGATAAGGTAAGAAAAAGACCTTAGTCCTTAACCTTCTTAACTCAAACAAAGATTTTTAAAAATTCCTTGTAAAAAATGTATCCTAATTATCAGACTATGAAACAATTTTAGTTGGGAAAAAAGTTCCAAAATTGTGTAGATAGTGGTAAAGAAGCCAAGAAAATAGGTAAGAAACAAAAAGAGAGCAAAAGAGTCAGCTTCAGTCTGCAAGCTCGTTCTAGAAGTAATCTGCTAGAAAAAGGAACCCCCAGTTGAATTTCCAATGTATTCATGCACTTGATTCAGTAACTAGTCAATGTAAAAACCAATCCTTTTGTACGACTTCTCCCAGCAACAAAAACTCCAGCAGCTTGACACCACCATCATGCCTGTCCCAGATGTACTTTAAAAGAAATTATCCTTTCTTGAAACTCTGTTTGCATAAAAGTTGCAAGACATTGGAGGGATTCTCCACATTCTCATTTCTCTGTGTGGCTTGAAAGTATATTTGATAAAATATGCAACAAAGCATATGATTTATAAGGTAGGGTAAAATGGATGATTTGGGAATTGATCTCTTGTTGATATTAAACTTCATATCCACTCTCTGTGAAGTTTCTAAAACAAATGATGGAGCTGAGGCATGAATCTGCCACAACAAGTGTTAAGCAAACATACACACTCCCCTTCACATGCCCCCCTTCCACACACACCTAGGTCCACGCAGAGGTCAGCATAGCAGATGATGAACACCTTGGAAAAGACCGAAATGCTAAATACCTCTCTTTGTGGGCAAAATAGCTGGTGCAACAATTCAAATATCTGGTGTAAAAATTCTGTTTAATATCTACTTCCTATTTAAAACACAGCTTTTCATTTAATTATATGTAGGGAATATTTTCATATTATTTGTTTCTTTACAATTACTTCATTCTCATGTGTTGTATGTCTAGGAATATTTTCTTCTAAAGATAGAAAAAAATAGATAATATCTTTTCAGAAGAAAACATTGGTTTATACAATTTTAAACCATCATGATATGGAAGAATTCTTTTGTCCCTCACTAAGGTGGAAGAACTATTTGGATCACAGATCATTTACAATGAAATACTTTACCTTTTTAAGATGCTTTCAGTCAATTTTATATCCTCATTGCTTATTCATTGTAAACAGTAATTTTTCAGTGAAGGGAAAGTGTGTGGTATATCTGCATTATGTTCAAACCCAATTCCTACTAAAGGCCGGGCTGAACCCCAGTAAATAATGTCCTGAATGATATTTTGCCGCCTTCTTTGGCACTTCATGAAATCCTAACATGAGGAAGTGTGGAAATACAGAGATTTTGTCCCATGTAGAAACCCATCCCATGTATTTTATGCTGTAATTCTTCTCTCTTTTAAAATTTGCTATCTTCTGCATAGTTTTCATTAACCTGTTACAGTAGTGAAAATCACAGATCAAGGTAATTTTGTAACACTTTGATTTTACCCCAAGAGCTGAGGGAAAACTTGCTCCTATACTTCAATCTGAGTTTCTTCTAGATTCAAACTTTGTTTCTCTACCATCAAGAGTCTCCTGTGTTGCTGCTCAAAGCCCCATCCAACCTGACCTTGAATACTTTCAGGGATGGGACACCCACTACTTCTCTGGGCAACCTGTTCCAGTGTTCCATCACCCCCACAGTAAAAAATGTCTTCCTTTCATCTAATATGTGTCAGAAGTATTAAATCTAGGCATATAAACTTTGAGGAAAGGTTTGAAATTCTTTTGATTTGAATCACATTTTATATGAATACTGACTTACAGGTGACTAAAATATGTTGATGGGCATTTGAGCTGACACTTTTTGAAAAGGTGCATGGAATTTAAAATTAAAACCAGCACCATTAAAAGCTTTGTGCCGTTTTCTTTTTCCTCTGGTATTCAAAATTGCATATATCAAATATCTGTGCTTCATACAAAGCTCTTAGACACTCTCAGAAAAAAGCTTTTCTTTCAGACTAAGCTGCAGTTTACGTAGAACACTAGTACTAGTGAAGGTTTTTCTGGGCATAGGGGGAACACCTTCTCATTGGATTTGTGTGCAGAATGCATTTTATCCAAACTGGAAAATTGATCCCAGCTGTGTTCTAGTCATCATTCTTACTGCATCAGGCCTGAAGATTCTGTGAAAAGTAGCCTGTGGTCCTTGAACATAGCTCATGTGAAACAGATGAGAGGCGATGGAGAAGTTGAGGGAGAGAATAAAGAGCATATGGCCCAGTACAGACTAACAATTGTTTGGCACCCTTTAAAGGCTGTGTTTGACAAGCAGGGCTGAAGCAGGTCTGCAAAATATCCGGGAGATCAAAATCCATTGAAGCAAATTGCCCTGGCCAGTCACCTTGCTGCCGATAATTCCCTCTCCATACCAGCTGATCAGGCCTAACAATGCTGCTGCAGAAGTATTGTGAAAAAGGTAGGCATATTTTCACAGATGCAGGGGAAAATCCCCTTGGATGATGGTTCCAAGGGATTACTTGATGGAGCAAGTTATGTACCCTTATCTACCGTGCAATATCTAAGTTGGTGAGTTCACTATCTGTCAGCATCACTTTAGAAAATAAATGTTTGATGCACAAAAAAATATTTCATATGTCCTGTCTACCTGCTTCATTTCAACCAATGAATAGGCTACGTTCCATCAGCAAAGGGTTTATGATCCTATGTTTCTTTAAACTGTGGTAATTCTTTATTTTTTTCTAAATCAGACACTGTCTATTCATAAGATTCAGATGTCCATGGCAGGAGTGTAATTAAATTCACATGTTAAAAAATAACCTTCTTCTTGTTATCTTTTTATTAAATTACTGACATGTAACATCAGTCTGAGAGCTGAAGAAAACCCCTTCATTTGCTGTTTGCCAAGTATCATCTATGTGATACAAATTCTGCTTGAGAAATCACACCTGTGGATTGCCATGTAGCACTACTAGTAATGCTTTCACAACCTTTTCTTCATCATTAGGTCTTTTGGTGAAGTGAATGATTAGAACATAAGCAAGGGCATTTGTTCAAGATGCTCCAGAAAGAGCTGTGGTCTGTTCTCTTCTTTGCTGCCTATGTTAGCACTGAGCTGCAAAAAATGAAAGATTACTAGGAAAAGTGTTACTTTCAGTCTAAACTTGTAAATGATGTTTGGAATACCCTGTTAAATGACAAGGTGCTCTTTTAAAATATGGCATCTTAAGAGAAAATGTCAGCTTTAAAAAGGTTTTGAGACAGTTGCTTCTGGAAAAAAAAAAAAAACCAACAAAAGAATTGGAGGCATCTAAGGTCTTTAGGCATACTATTTTGAAGATTGATTCAAACCACAGTTTCTTCATATAGGAAGAGCAGAGGACCATAGATGCAACCCATTTGAAAATGGATTTCTATATGTTTCTGGTTGGGATTACCAGACATCATTTCTTGTGAAGTCGAGGGACTGCAGTTAGCACTCCAGTAATTTCCTTCCCTGAAATTCAACTGCATTTGCTCCTTTTTCCAGAGTCCCCATTTATTAGTGAAGGTATGCTCTATCTATGCATTAGAATATTCCATTAGAGTGTGTGACTCATACTTGCTAGTTAAAATTAGCTGGAACGGAATGGATAGTTACAGTTGCTTGTATACAATAGTCTTATTTTGGCAAGTTTTCTTTAGACAATGTTGAAGCAGCACTAGCAAATAGGAAGTACAGCTTGCAGCAGGGAAGGACACTCTTCTGCTTTCTCAAGTTTCCTGTAGTTAAATAGACGCCAAAAGGCTTTTCCTAGTACTACTACTGTCTTGTAGGAATACTTGATCTAATCCTATCTTTGATCAAATTACGAATGGGTTACTTTTCTACAAGGCAGAACATTTTTCTTTTAATAATATGTATTTTGTAAGGTGGAAACATGAACTTGTGCACCAGTCACGTGGAATGTACTCCTTATTAAGTTTCACAACCTTCTTTAGAAAATATTGACTGTGTGTAACTTCAAAAGAAGAATTCTGGGCATCTTCATTCTATTGATGTAATTGTTTTTCTGCCATGCTGGTATTGTTTTCTATCATTTTTACCAACAGAAATATTTTTCCCTGACACCTATGGAAAAGACCTATGTTTACTCAACAGTGCGGCATCAGTACATTGTTTAGAATGATTTCAACATGGTCCCAAACATATCGGACTTCTAGACAGCAGAGGTTAGCAACAGGGAATGGGAATAACTTCTGAACCGTTTCAGTAGATTTCCCAGGAAGGGAAAATTGCTTTCTGCCACTGCAAATTTTCCCAGAGATTTTGTCTGGTTAAGAGTTGCATCAAAAGAGTATTTTTGCACAAACCTTGGGGCAAGCTCTGTCTCCGATTTACTAGTGAATGCAAAGAGGGTGAAAGTGCTGCTTCAAAGCCCTCTGTGTGCTTTCTGTACCAAGAGGGGGGGTGACCCCAGAAATAAGTTTTGATCTCTCTTCAGAACACAAGGCATGTCATCACCTCATTCATCTTCTTCTGGGACTCATAGCATCTTAAGACTAAGAAGCTCTCTTGCTTGCTGAAGTGCGTTCAGCAAAAAAACCTTGTCTCATCAGCAAATTTGAACACAACTACAGTCGAGTCAATTCCAATGCTGGCAGGGCAATACTCTACCCCACTAGTAACACGCCACTATTAGAAGACTGTGTAAAACTATTTTTGTACAAAGTAATCGGAGGGAAAAATAGAATTGGGAAGAACTGCACATTGTTCTGGAAAAAAGTCTCCTGCCTCAGTCTTACAGACATCATTTGCTGGTATCATTTTTAATAGTTGGGGCTTTTTAAATTTTGTAGAAGAAAAAATATTACTGCACCTTTATGTTTCCTTAATAGAAGTACAGCCATTTCTTAATAGATTAGAAGTAAGCCATTTGAATATGTACAAATGGTCTTTTCAAATACATATGCTATAGCACACTGTGAAAGTAATCTAAAGGTTTAAAAAGATTTTGGAAGAAAGTAAGTCTAAGGTGATAGAAGAAGAAGAAGAAGAAAACAGCAGTTTTCTTCTGGTGAAAAAAAAACAAACGGAGGACCTTGTACAGTGGAGATGTATTATTTGACTTCCTGAAAAACTGAGTAGATTTGCTATTGCCAATGGTTTTCATTAGGAAGGAAGAGATTCCTTTGGCAAAAAAACCCCTTCAAATTGACTTGACAAAAATGTTATGACACTTAACTTCACCAATCCTGAAGAAAAATTCTCATCACTTGATCTGGAAATCATGATGGTAATGGAGACAAGGATGTCTAAGCCATGCCATCAGGAACATAAAAAAGCATTAGAATGCAGGTAAGACTGAGCTCCTGAACTAGTGTGAAGAGAATGCAACAAAGACATTTTCCTTTAAGAGTCTTCAGGATGGAAGGCAGAGCAAATTTTTTCACGGGAAGTATTTCTGAATAGAATGAATCTTCAAAATAACATTGTTTTCCAAAACCTGTTTACAGTATCTCTTACCATGATACACAGTTCCTATGAATAGAAAAAGCAAAGCACTTTTTTCCAAACTGTTGTGCACTCTTAAGCAATCTACAATAAAAATAGTATTTTTTCATGCTGGGAATGATGTTAATTACAAAAAAAGCCTTGTAGCACACTTGGCACTGTAGTCTCTTGATTAGCATAGCTTTTTATTCATCAAACACGTTTCACATTGACTATTTTTCTCTTTTAAATAACGGCGTCTTTGTACTTATGCAGCATCCATGAAGAATTTCTTGGGTGTTATTTTGTACCTGATCCTAAATGGCAGGTTCTGCATTCTGCCATCTGTCTAGCTTTGCCATTTGATGCAGCTTCTGAGAGGTATTTTCAGAATCGAGGACTACTTGCAAGAATGATGCTAAATCCATGCATTTTACTCCTTGGTTAATGCAAAACTATTTTTCCTTTACAGATCAATGAGAACAGGAAAATAATGATGGTGAGTTCAATCCTTAGAGTAATACAAAGAGGACTATTATCATCATTAGAAACCAAGCAAGGTGTATTTATTGCACATGCAGTATACTCACTAATGCAAATTACCCTGTAAATTCAAAAGGAATCTGTATCATAGGAGTGGATGGAATGTTTCTATTGATATTTTGCTTAAAGCAGAAAATTAATTCTTTTGACAGCCAACTCATGATTGCAAGCTCACTTTCAACTACAGCTTTCAAACAGATGAAACGTGTCTGTTTCTAAAACGATACAGTACAGTACACAATAGCAAGTCAGGTCATAGACATTCAAAAGAAAAAAACAGATCAAAGGACACATTCATTCCCATCTACAAGCCCTCAAGAGTGTACAGGTCAAATGTCCCCAGAAAACTAGGCTGGTGGCGCAAATTCTCTATGTTGTCACCAGCAGAAGCAGCTGCTATCTTTATAGGATGCAATCTTGCTTACATCACCCTTCAGAGCAATCTTCTGTACCCCTGCCCAATACACCTTCTGCTCTATTCCTTGGACTTCACATTTGCATTTCTACAGAGTCCTGTCCTGCAAACTGACTCAAAGTTCAGGTAATAGATTTCCAAGATTTAGAAATGTTGTGTGAGGTTTATTTATTTCATATTTCCTTCCATCTAAGCAAACTGTAACTTTCGGAAGTGAAATATTTCGAGTATGTCACGTGTATTTTAATGTTAGCTCTGCTTCACATTCAAACTTCTCACAGACCCCTGTGATGCCTTGCTGCAAAAATATATAGCTGCCAAGAGTGGTTGTGGGAAGTTAGAATTGCCAGAAAACCATACAAACAATCTAACAATAGAGCCTTGGATTTCTGAATATAATTGCACCATGTAAAGTCAAAATATAATATTTAAATGATTTTATATAATGATGAGTGTGGGCTAGAGAGAATCCAGATAGAATTTTATTTTTTTAAACAGTTCCGGGAAAAACATGGCCTTGACTTGGAAGTATAGCACGAAATATTTTTATACAGCATGAGTTCTCATTACCTAATCATATGATTTGTAGACCTGAATTGGAAACCAGGAAATAAACAAAGAAAAATATTCAAGCTATAAAAGATGGGAGTTTAAAATTTTCTTTGTATTTCTGATTAAAGCTATTAGGTAGCTAAATGGTCACCCATGATTTTAAAAAGCATCTGGACATTAAAAATAGGTAAATTTCTGCGGGACTTGGATGTCAGCTATTCCTGAAAAGCTTTATTTCACCGCTTTCCAACCCTGAATCAATCCACTTAAACGCAGCTGTATTTCAGATGCTCAGTGGAACTGTCCATGTAATGCATATAGTTGACAAATAGTCTGCAGAAAAAGCTAGATCCATTTGAAGATCTTTTTCTGTAAATGGTATTCACGTTATTTGTACAAACACACAGATGGGATTTCTGCTGTCTTCTTCAGGCTACTTCCTCCAGAGAGCTCTCCATCAAATCTCTCTAGTTCTACTCTTCTGGTGATCCAAAGTCAGCACTGGGATGGTCCAAGTGCATGAATTACTGTCTGCTAGAGGTGCACCCCGAGGGCTTCTGTGTGCAGCATCACGTGAGCCCTACTAATGTCACCCTGTTGGTATAAACTGAGCTAGCTGGACCTTAAGGGACAAGATTGTGCACTGATATTGTAATAGAAATTAGGTACTAAGAAGGAGGCTGGAAGATTTAAATATTTCTGCCTCCAGCTTAAGCAACACTAAATCTTGGTCTTTATCTGAAAAACTAGGTGAATTAGCCTATTTGGCATTCCTATGCCAAAAATGTCAGTAATACAACAAGAACCGTCAAAAGAGTAACAATTCCAATCATTACTTTGTAAAAATAATTCATTGGAAGAAGTCGGGAAGAAGGATGAAACATGCCAATATCCTACCCTGAGAATCATTCTGTTGATTTGCACAGGTTTCTTATTATATACCCATCTAATGCATTGGACATGCATGCTTGTGATGACACAAATACTTGCAAAGCTTACCAGATAAACCATGTTCTCTTCAGACAGCAAAACATTGCTTGATGGTTGTGTTTGCTAATTACATTTAGACTCAATGTTCTTAAAGGTCTTTTCCAACCAAAGTGATTCCATCATTCTCTAAATCGCAGATCCTGCTTGTCTTGGTTTAGGGCAAATTTGGCAGCAATCCTCAAGAAGGGGTGATTTATTAAAAATATTGATCTAGTACTGATATCCAACTGTGACGGACCAAGGCTCTCTAACAGTTCAAAATTAGAAAGTGTATGTTTATTGCAACGCTGGGCAGCGTGCGGGATAGCTCCCAAATACACACTGTGATTTAGAGGTGATAACAGAGTCTTTTTATCTATACAAGTATTGAATACCCAAAAGACAAATACATATTCATAATTTAGGTACATCCCATCATTCCTCACTTCGTATGGTAATTAGTTCAAAAGCTATTAAGCACACGTAGTTTGTTCCTCAAAATGAATCGGTGGTCCCTTTCATGGGGAGGGGTTCCAAAATGAGGAAATAAATGAAGTCTTCCTGGTTCTGAACTTTCTACATTTTCAATGCAAATATGACAAATGAACCCATTGGTAGAACTCCCATTCCCCATCTTCAATTGGTTTCAGAACAGAGGTGGCCTACAATTGTCTTATGTTCCTAAAAGCTATTTATGAGTTTCTATATTCTTCATGATAAACCCAGCTAAGCAAACATGATGTTGACAAGCAATCAATTATTAGTTAACTACTAACTCTTAACTTCAACAAGGCCTACCTATTTATTTTGATAAACTCTAATAAGGCTTATCTCTAACTAAAACCTCAGCTCCTCTAAAATCCCTAAATTTCTTTAAAGTTTATGTCTCAGGGGGCCCCCCCCAGAAAGCCCACCTACACGGCCCCTCCCCTCAACTGGTCTGGGAAACATTTCCTCTGAGAGAAGTGGAAAAAATCTGTTTATTTACCAGGGAAAGCACCCCCCAGCACAAAAAATGAACAATACCAGATGACAAAACTCAATCGCCGCTCTGAAGAGACAACAAATTCAGAAAGTCTCTCCTGTGGATGCTTGCTCTGTTATCAATCCCTCCGGCACTAGGAAAGGCTGCTGCCCAGAGTAGGCCCCCATAGGCCACAAAGTGCAAGCTCTCAGTGCTCTCCAGGTCCCAGTCTGGAGCAGGTTTGAACAGTTCCAAGAAAAGGGAAAGAAAAAAGACAGTCCAGGGAAAACTCTGCCTCAGCCAGCTAAACCAACTGAAAAGCAAAGAACACTCTGTTCTGCTCCATCAGTGCCCAGACAACACAGTGCAGCACAGAATGTGGAGCAGTGTTGCTTTTAGAAGAGTGAGTGCAGCCTGTGATAACAAACTCCGTACTTCTTCTTCTCCCCACCTTTGCTCTCAGAAGCAGTCTTGAAGGCAGAGAATATAATATCCAGCATTAACAGAACAGATGGCTGGGGATACAACATCATAAAGTCACCCTAAGACACTGCTCTACTGAGATATGTCACCAGACTATGCTAAGACAAAGTTTTGGAACTGCTAATTAAAATTCTACTATCACAGTGAAGCTGAGGAGGAAACACAGCTCACTCCAGTTACCTTGTGGCATGCCAATACTTCCTTTCAATCACAATGGTTTTCGTCTTTAAGTCCGTGACATCACAGGCATAATTCAATATCTTTTGGGCAGGAAGGAAGATATTCTTCTTCTCATTATACTGATGGGTAAGCTGAAATGCAAAGCAGTTAATTCAAAGTGAAACAGCGATAAAGTCAATAGTAAAACTCACCACAGTTTTGTTTACCAACCCAAGTCCTTACGATCCCAAAATACAAGAACAGCTGTAAAAGCCTTGTGGTTTCTTAATTTTTTCCTATACCTACATGGGAGGGTAAGGGATAAATGATCCCAAACAATGGTAATCCACAACAAAGCATTCTTGACATCATATTCAGCTTTTGCATAGCGAGCTCTTCACCTGATCAAGTTATTCCATTGCAATAGTTTGGGGAGTATCTTAGAGGGCTGCCTGTTGTTGGTTTAAACCATCTTGATCATTCAGGAACCCAGTAGCAATGAGAAAGTTCAAAATAAGATAGTGCTACACATTGATTTTCCTATATGACAGACATATTTCTACAAGACAGAAGGCTGACCTAATGCTTCCCTACAACATGGCTGAAGTGGCATCCTGTTCCCCATAGGTTTTTCAGTTTAATTTTAGCAGCTTTCTTACTAGATTAATGAGCTGAACTAACTCAAAAAGGAATCAGATAAGTGCCAGAGCTTTAAAACAAACAACAACAACAACAACAACAAAAAAGATGCAAAATGGTGATTTGTGGGTGCGTTTGAAAACAGAAATTTTTTTGTATTTTTCATAGAGACATGGCATTCTCTAGAATGATATTGCTCCAACGGTTTGAGTTTGGTTTTCTTTTTCCCCCTCAATTGTAAATGTTATGCATTCTTTTTGGCCATTTCAGTAAATAGATTTTCTGATACGTGTGAAAGACAGTCTAAAGTTCCCCTCATTTGCCTCACGACCATTCCCAGGACAGACCCTGGGACCCTAAAGACACCGATGGGAATTCTGGCCTGCCAGTAATGGATGAACACCAAAAATCCTGAGGCCCCTGAGCAGAATTCTGGCCTGCCAAGTGATTGTTCACAGCTGTGTCTTCAGTGACTGCTTCTAGCAGGGCCTGCCAAAGGGCAACCCGGCCTATATGCTTGCACCTGCTTCACGACAATAGACCAGGAATTTTCCCACCTCTTGGCCAGATGAACTTGCTGGGGCAACTTGGTAGCCCCCCCATGGAAAATCCTTCATCTCCACTACCAGCGTGAGGCACCGAGGTTGAAGCCCCCCTACCAAGGACTGAGACTGAGACACCTGTAATTCTGATGCAGGGGTGCTGGCCTGACTGAAGCAGGATGCCTGCTGAGTGTTGCCTACAGATGTGTTCACCGGACCTAGACTGGTTTCCCCCAGAAAGCAGTCCTGAAACAGTGGGTCCCACTCACTGCTGATACTGACTTATCCTGCTGAGAACATGGACTGTCTGTACCCGTCTTCAATATCTTTTTCCCCCTCAGCAATTTCAATAGACTTCTTCTTCTTCTTGATTGTATCTCAGCCATTTCAAGATTCTGTTTCCCCCCTCAGCAATGGACTATAATAGAACCTTGAGTTAACCAGGACTTTGAGATCTTCCCAACGTGACTAGGCAAACTCTATCAGCTGGACTAAGAGGACTTAGTCTCTCCATGTTTGGTAGCTATACTCCTCTCTCTTTCTCCCCCTCTTTTTTATTCTTTTCCTCTCCCTGATTCCTTTCAGGCATTTGCTGTGGTCATTCTATAAAGGTGCATTTGTTTGGATTGATACTGCAATCCCCTTTCCAGGTTGTCTGTTGCACTCCGAGATCAGTTAACCAACCAACCAGTTAACCAACCCCTTGGTATCAGCGGATCGTGACAATACCTTCTTTCAAGCTGACATTGGTTCTAGTCCATATAAGCACACTGGTAGGTAAAAGTAGACTCTAAAAGATAACATTCAAAATGTATTTCCCTTGTCTTCCCATTAAAGCAAGTGAAGAAAGCAGACAGGAGATCTTCAGATAACATGCTATGCAAATTGAAAAGATTCTGTCCTTATTTGAAGCAACTGAGAAACTCACACAATGAAATACAGTTCAGACAGATCGAAGGGTCACAGATGATGTCAAATCTGTACTTTCAATGTTTGAATGAAGCAAGATTTCTTGAAGTACAATCCTATAAAATGAAGGTGAGTTTGCAGAAGCAATTGAACTGGGTCTGTTTTATAAACACAATGTTTTCTAAGTAACTGAGGATTCAGGAAGGCAACCTTGGAATTTAAAGGATTTAGAAAGATACAAATACCAAGACTGGCAGTTCATTAGCTTTAACAGTCTCTTCAAATAAGATCTATTTTTAACTTCTTCTTGTAGTAGGTCTGAAGACATTAGGAATGATGCAATAAAACAAAACAAACAACAAACCAAAACAAAACCAAAACAGCTTTCTCAAAAAGCTTGGAGAAACCAGAGAAATTATGATTTTTAGGGGTTAAGTAGTCCTTTAAAAGTTGTCTCTGGGAAAAGAGATAAAAAACCACTAATTGACTGTGGAGTATATTCCAAACCTGTCCTGAAGCATGTAAGGGACAAGAGCCTGTAATAAAACTACTATGCTGGGTTCATCTGTTAAAAGCATTCCAGAATGGTTGAAATTATCAATCACATAATGTGGGATTAAAAAAAAAAAAAAAAAAAAAAAAGAAAAAAAGAAAAAGAAAAAAGAAGAAAGCATAGAGAAAAAAATATTTTGAACATGTTTTCCCATTCCCAGATGGCATAACAGCTTTATTTCATTTTGTTCCTAAGACTGATTAATAGCTTATGAAGTGTTTTACAATTGAGAGTGAGAGTGTTCACACTAACCATACAATTTGGATGGATCTCTTTTACTTTGCACAGCAGCAGATACGGTTTAGCACTCCACAGTTCAGTCCCCGAAAGTGAATGGGTGTGGCAGATTTAACCTAACTGGCCAGTCCACCAGAATGCTTAATTATCTTGGAAAATGCTTTGCTCTGTCTCATTATCTGGACATGTCTCTCTAGCTCCGCTTTGAGCTCCTTGATCTTTCATCTACAGGATGAGATCCAATTTAGCTTAGCAAGGACATAGCCTTTCAAAACCACATCTTTTATCTTCTGCATTCATACAAGTACATTTCTACTGCAGGGAACCCTGTGGAAGATCCTAGTTGTTTTGTTTCTCAGATAGTTGTTGCATAAAAGAGCTCTTCTTTTAATTTTTTCCCTGCTAAAGTATAGGCTCTGTACTTAACTGATTGTGATGCTAACTCATTATCATCTATTCTTCAGTCGTACAGAGTAGGCAGCAAAGTTTTCTTCTGAAGACATTCATTTAATGAGAAATGCTGAAGGTCTGACTTTAGTTGCAAAGGTCACCGATTGACCGGTTGCAAAATTGTTAAGTCTAGTAAGAGCAGGAAAAGTGTGCTGTTGCTGTGCCTGTAAATGTCGTGTCAGCTGCTGTTGGGATAAAAAGCATGAGCATAAGAAAAGATATCTGCATGGATAGAAAAGAAATTTGTTGTGATTTCTGCACAAGAGGAAGTATGAAGCACTTATTTCAGTGGCTAAGACAGTATCATCATTGGGCCAGTTCTCTTCAACATCTTTTGAACAACCTGGACACAGCACTTGAAGGAATATTAAGACAGTTTGCCAAAGACACTAAATTGGGAGGAGCTGTGAACTAACTCCCTTGAGGGCACAGAGACCTTGCAGAGAGATCTTGCCAAATAGGAGAGATGGGCAATTCTTGCTGGCCGGGAGTCTATGCACAAATCACAAAAGGGGCGGGACTGCTGGGGACGGCGTCTCAAGCTGGTTTTTTTCCAGCATCAGTCTCATGACATGGTGATGACAATGGGAAGCTGCCAGCAGCTCACGTCCCCAGCAGCAGACAAAGAACTTAATGTTACAACTTACTTGAAAAGTTTTTTGACCAATCACACAAAGCAAAAGCATATTGACAGTACTTCTGTCCAATCACTATAAAGACATGTACCTGGGCTTAGAACGATGCTCGCTTCTTTCGAATAAAAGACCTGCTTGTAAGCCTTAAGATACAACGCACAGAGCTCCATTATTAAGCTTAGAACTACCTAACATCGCACTAGATATACTTTGCTGTAGCTTAGGGAGTTATTCTAGACAAGCATTAATACACAGACCATTGTTCCATTTGTCCTTACTTTTCTACTTCTCATCTAATTTTTCTGCTGACAAACCTTATGACTACTGCTTAGCTCCAATGACAGTTCTGCTGTCTCTGAGGCCTTCCTTTTGCAGCTTTCCCAAACCCCTCTGTTTTTGAGGATTCCCACAGGCAATCACCAACCAGATGGAGTGGAACAAGGGCAAGTGCTGGATTCAGCACCTGCAACAGGGCAATCCTGGTGGGTGTATAGACTGGGGAGGGAGCAAGAGGCTGGGAGAAGCACTGCAGAAAGGGACCCAGGCTCCTGGCCAATGGCAAGCTGAATGTGCATCAGCAGTGCCCTGGCAGCCAGGAGGGCCAAGCCTGTCCTGGGGTGCATCAGGCACAGTATCACCAGCTGGGCAAGGAAGGGGATTGTCTTGCTCTGCTCTGCTCTGCTCTGCTCTTCTCTGCTCTGCTCTGCTCTGCTCTGCTCTGGGGCGGAATCACCTTGGTATTAGAAAGTCCTCAAATGAGGTCTACAAAGACAGGACTCAAAGAAATGGCATGCAGCTGAGTCAGGGGAGGTTTAGGTTGGGTATCCGGAAAAAGTTTTTAACCAGAGAATGGCTGGGCACTGGAAGAGTCTTTCCAGGGAGTGGTCACACCATCACACCTGTCTGAGTTTGGGACATTGCTCTCAGGCATATGGTGTGATTCTCAAGGATGGCCCCAGGCAGGGCCAGGAGTTGGACTGATGATGATCCTGATGGGGTCCTTCCAATTCAACAGATTCAATGACTCAATGGTTCTGTCCTGGCCACTCAAGGTATATTGCTTGGTCTCATCAGATTTTGATCTGCTCTTGTTGGTCAGACTTTGTCCCTACTGGCTAATGATATTTATCACAAAAGACAAAGTGCCTTTTCTCAATTTTCTCAAGCAATTGGAACATGCGCCTTAGAATCCTAAAAAAGTCTTTTCTTTGAAACAACACTGTAGTGTTTTTCAGTGCCCAGTAGTCTTTCCAGATCTTAAGGAGAAAGAAGGCAAAATGAGGGGACGTATTACAATGAATGATTGTCAATTTTCCGGTTCTTTAGCAGTATATTTGTACTTCCACTATTCTTTGCTGTAAAATCATGGTTTTCTATAGTATCCAATTTTCTAGCAAGACACATTTCTGCAACTGAGCCCATCAGTCATTGTGAAAATATATTGTCAAAAGTACAAAACATATGAATAGGCAGTGACAAGTGAGGGAAAAAAGAAGTATGAGAAGCAGCTGCATGATACTAAAGTGAGACAAGAAGGAGGAGAAGGTGCTCCAGTTGACACAGCAAAGAATCCCCCACAGTCCCTGGAGGACATCATCATCAAGCAGGTTGTCTCCCAGCAGTCCCTGGAGAACCGTGGAGGAACACAATGGAGCTCGTGGGGTGCTCCATTGCACAGCAGGTGAATGTGCTTTGAAGGAAGCTGCAGCTTGTGGAGGGAGGGAGGGCCAGAAAAGCATCCTTGACCTCTTGGAAGAGTGGAAGAGTACGTGCAAATCTTAAACAGCTGCTAACTCTAATCTATTCTCTTTCCACTTCTTGTCTTAGGTAAGTAAGAAGACAACCCAAGAATTAGAAGCCTAAATTCTTTTGCTTGAGGCTCCCATTCTTTCTGCCATTCTCTTAAAATTTAGTTTGAAGTAAAACTCATGATAAAGTTCTTAAGGCTTGATGTTCAGGCTTGTTTCAGAAAATAGGGAGTGCAAATAACTCTTGTCACTGTCATTTTTTTCATAGAAGGAAAAAAGGGAAATTACTGGTTTTCAAGGACTTACAGAAATCCATTGGTAACGGTGGTGAGACTGAAGAGTTTAATTAATCTGAAAAGAGAATGTCGTGGAGCTACCTCAGCGCTGTACAAGTTTTTTTACCAGGAAGTCTAGACTTTTAAACAGACTAAGGACACAATAGTTATCTCTGGGAATATTTTAGTATGTATAGTACATTCATCTTTAAATAGTTCTATCTGTTTGACAGTTATGACTTAGGCTTTAAATTTGATGTGAAAAGAAATATTTGTGATTCAGATCATTTCCATTTCTGAAGCATTTCAGTTGTTGACTGTTTTTGCTGTCTCCTGAGGGCGGGAAAATAGTCTTTGTACCAATACTGAAACAAACTAGATGGAAAAATTTGTTTTCCTCATTCTTTTCTGTCTATTTGAACAGGCACAGCAGCAAGACCACTGCTATGCGTCTGAGTGGCCCTTCCACTCCTGGAGGACAAACTTGTAGTGGCTAGTATGTTATTTGCACACATTTCTGATGCCGGCTGTTAACTGTTGTGCAGAAAGATCTGTCAACCTTTTTCACAGGAGGACACTTCTGAATTGCTTCACTTGTCTCTGAAGCAGAGAACTAAGCTGGCACTCCATTTCTGAGATCTTGCTGCGTTAGCCCCCAAACCCATTTCTTTCAAATGCCTTTTACTTTCAACCAAAGCACTTCATTACTTCATGATGTAATCTCTTGTTCTTAATGTTCGGGGGATTGTTTTAGACTGATAAGACCATATTGCAGTAAGCAGGTAGAACATCTATCTTAAGCAGTATCCATCACTTGGCTTTGGTTCATGTATCATAACATCTGCAAGGAATGTCATTTACAATCAATGGATGGGCTGGGGTAACGGGCCACAGGTTTAGGAATCTTTCTCCAATTAATTTTGCGTTAAAATTTAGCTCTTATCATTTCAATTGTGTCTTTATTAAAACAATCATCTATTTATTACCTGTACCACAATGAACTGTGTACCTGTACCACAGTCAACAGGGGTTGAGCATCCTACAACAATTCCAAGAAGAAGAATGGTCTGAGCCCCCAGTGCAGCACATGAAGTCTGTCATCAAGTCAGAGTCCCGCAGGCGTTTTCTCAGCCTGGAGAAGAGCAGACTCTGGGCAAATTGTTAGAGCAGCTCTCCAGCAGCTGAAGACAGCCTACCAGAAGGAGGCAAGTGAGCTACACAAGGGCACGGAGCAATAGGAAAAGTGTGGATGGCTTTAAAACCTGAAGAGTATAGGTTTCCTTTGGCTATTGGGAAGAAATTCCTTGCCAAGATGGTTGGGAGACACTAGAACATGTTGTGGGTGACCAATTCCTGGAAGTGATCAAGGCCAGCTTGAATGGGTCTTTGAGCTTAAGGCGGTCTAGTGGAAGGTGTCCCTGACAATGACATGGTGGGGAGGAGGTAGGTGAATTTAAGGTCCCTTCCAAAGCCAACCATTCCATTATTCTATGGTAATCATTCTGTACAGTAGCAGTAAGAAGTTGAAGCTAGAAATAACATATTCATGCTGAGAAACTGCTATCCAATGAGTTGAACTGTTTGGGTCACACATTTATGTGCCATTTAGCAATACTATATCTAATATCTAGTCCTCGCTCTTTATCATACACGCAAGTATTTTATCATCTTTAACGTTTCTGACATTTGGGAATTTTCTTCCCTTCTCTTTCTTTCTTTCTTTCTTTCTTTCTTTCTTTCTTTCTTTCTTTCTTTCTTTCTTTCTTTCTTTCTTTCTTTCTTTCTTTCTTTCTTTCTTTCTTTCTTTCTTTCTTTTTCTTTCTTTCTTTCTTTCTTTCTTTCTTTCTTTCTTTCTTTCTTTCTTTCTTTCTTTCTTTCTTTCTTTCTTTCTTTCTTTCTTTCTTTCTTTCTTTCTTTCTTTCTTTCTTTCTTTCTTTCTTTCTTTCTTTCTTTCTTTCTTTCTTCTTTCTTTCTTTCTTTCTTTCTTTCTTTCTTTCTTTCTTTCTTTCTTTCTTTCTTTCTTTCTTTCTTTCTTTCTTTCTTTCCCCCTTTCCCCCTTTCCCCCTTTCCCCCTTTCCCCCTTTCCCCCTTTCCCTCTTTCCCTTGTTCTCCTTCTTTTTCCCTTCCTTTTTCTTTCTTTTTCTTGTCTTTCTTTCTTTCTTTCTTTCTTTTCTTTTCTTTCTTTCTTTCTTTCTTTCTTTCTTCTTTCTTTCTTCTTTCTTTCTTTCTTTCCTTTCTTTCTTTCTTTCTTTCTTTCTTTCTTTCTTTCTTTCTTTCTTCTTTCTTTCTTTCTTTCTTTCTTTCTTTCTTTCTTTCTTTCTTTCTTTCTTTCTTTCTTTCTTCTTTTCTTTCTCTTTCCTTCTTTCTTTTCTTTCCTTCCCCCACTTCCTTCCTTCACTGCCTTCCTTCCACTATGTCCTTCTTTCTGCCACATCCTTCTGCCACTTCCTTCCCTCCCCTCCCTCCACTTTGAATGTTAATTTGCAAACTGTCCAGTAGTTACAGGAAATTACTCTTCTTAAATATCATTTTGAAGCTTAGAAATGAATAACAAAATGTGTCAAACCATGGCATTTAAAAGCCACCTGAAAGTGAGAACTAGCTATTGAAAAGACAAAATACAAAAATGAAATGATGGAGTGGATGGTTTTAAGGGATATTCTTTGTATTGCTTTGCTACAAATGAGGATCTCAATTTTTACACCTTCTAAAAACACATCTTGAAACTTACTACTTTCCGTGACAAAAATATTTCCAAAACAAGGAAATTGATTTATGCAGATGGAAATATCATCTCCCAAATAGTCATCATCAAGTCCAAAAGATTACCCTGCTTTTACGTAGTAAGCTTTATGGAGATTTCTATTCTCACACAAACCAAGAAGAATCTTTCAAATGACTAGAAAATCTTTAAAAGCAAAATAACCTTGAAGAAAAAAGATCCAAAAAAGAGCCGGGAATTAGATACGTCCACACTTGTTACATGTTGGTTACTAATATTGGCTCTAGTTTGTTGGCGAGTACACTTCCCATTCACGCACGCACGCACCCCTCTTCCTCCTGCACACAGATGTGTGATATTGGGTCTCAAAGAATGGACTATTTTCTCTTAGATAGGTTTTGGTTCTCAAAGTCAAAGCGTAGTCTTCCTGGCTCTATTACCAGGATTTTGTTCCGGGAAGGGAATGTGCTTGTGCCTGTTAGAAATGGGGAGGAGGGGACAGAAAGCAAAGCCATTTGAAGACAACCTGCAGCATAACTAAGAAAGTGGGGTGCTTCTTGACTGCACAACAAAAGAAAGATCGGGAGTAAAATGGAGGAAAACTTGAGGTGCTGATAGAGTTTCTCCTTGTGACAGCTTTCAAACGGACAGAAAACAGCACTTCCTCATTCTCCTGCCTTTTCAATTCACATTAACATTGGAAGAAAAGGGGTTTTGGACAACTTTCTTTTGCTTCTTGCCTAACACTCTGCTGACATTCCGTGCAACTTCCAGAAAAAGATCCGGGATGCTTTTTGTACTGGGAGAGTTTCTCCTTGCAAGACCTAGTAGAAAAGCTTTTTGCTAAGATGTAGGCAACAAGAGACGCAGATTCAGAGATACGGAGCTCTCCGAAGGTAAGGACCGCTCCCGGGCGTCTTTCCGCAGAAGCCGTGCTCCGGAGCGCAGCGCGACCGGCACAATGCTCTGTGTGCAAAGAAGCGGCTTCTTCGCCTCCGGGAGACGGAGACCGCGGCCGCGTCTTTAAAAGCGAAGAAAAAAGTCGCACAACATGGGGATTGTGTGTGCAGCTCTCAAACCTAAAGAAAACAGTACCTTACCACTCTCCGGCCTTTTCCATTCACATTACCATTCCAAAAGAAGGAGTTTTGGACAACTTTCTTTTGCTTCTTGCTAAACACTCTGCAGACCTCCGTGCAACTTCTAGAACAAGAGCGGAGATGCTTTCCATACTGGCACAGTTGGTCCTTGCAAGACATAGTAAAAAAGCTTTTTGCTAAGTTTTATGTGACCAGAGAGGCAGAAGGCAGAGTAAAGAGCTCTCCGAAACTAAGCCCCCTGCCAGGGCGTCTTTCGTCAGAAGCCGCTCTCCGGAGATCACCGCCACCGGCACAATGCTCTGTGCGCGAAGAAGCCGCTTCTTCGCCTCCGGGAGATGGAGAGAACGGCCGCTTCCCAAAGGCGAAGATGCAAGCCGCAGCACACAGATATAGCGTGTGCAGCTTTGAAATTGATAGAAACGAGTACATTAGCATTCTCCTGCCGTTTCATTCACGTTATATTCGAATAAAAGGAGTTATGGGACACTATCTTTTTCATCTTCTTAAACACTCTGCAGTCCTCTGTGCAACTTTTAGAAGAAGATCGGGGATGTTTTCTTTCCTGGCAGAGTTTCTCTTTGCAAGATATGGTGGAAAAGCTTTTTGCTGTGTCTTGAGCGGCAAGACACGCAGAAGACGCAGATACGCAGCTCTCCGAAGCTAAGTGCCGGTCCACGGCTTCTTTCGGCAGAAGCCGCTCTTAGGTGCTCACCGCGACCGGCCCAATGCTCTGTGTGCAAAGAAGCCGCTTCTTCGCCTGCGGGAGAATCGGCGAGCGGCAGCTTCCCAAAGGCGAAGATGCAAGCCGCACCATGCAGGCACAGTGTGGGCTGCATTCAGACTTAGAGAAAACAGTACTTTACCACTCTCCTGCCTTTTCCATGGTTATTATATTGGAAAAGAACGAGTTTTGGACAACTACCTTTCATTCTTGCCAAACTCTTTGCAGACCCCCGTGCAAGCTTTAGAACAAGATTTTGGATGTTTTCTTTCCTGGCAGAGTTTCTCTTTGCAAGATATGCTGGAAAAGCTTTTTGCTGAGTGTAGAGCGGCAAGACACGCAGAAGACGCAGATACGCAGCTCTCCGAAGCTAAGTGCCGGTCCCGGGCTTCTTTCGGCACAAACTGCTCTCAGGAGCTCCCTGCGCTCGCCACAATGCTCAGTGTGCGAAGAAGCCGCTTCTTCGCCTCCGGGAGAATCGGCGAGCGGCAGCTTCCCAAAGGCGAAGATGCAAGCTGCAGCACACAGGCACAGTGTGGGCAGCCTTCAGACTTAGAGAAAACAGTACTTTACCACTCTCCTGCCTTTTCCATTGTTATTATATTGGAAAAGAACGAGTTTTGGACAACTACCTTTCATTCTTGCCAAACTCTTTGCAGACCTCCGTGCAAGCTTTAGAACAAGATTTTGGATGTTTTCTTTCCTGGCAGAGTTTCTCTTTGCAAGATATGCTGGAAAAGCTTTTTGCTGAGTGTAGAGCGGCAAGACACGCAGAAGACGCAGATAGGCAGCTCTCCGAAGCTAAGTGCCGGTCCCGGGCTTCTTTCGGCACAAACCGCTCTCAGGAGCTCCCTGCGCTCGCCACAATGCTCTGTGTGCGAAGAAGCCGCTTCTTCGCCTCCGGGAGAATCGGCGAGCGGCAGCTTCCCAAAGGCGAAGATGCAAGCTGCAGCACGCAGGCACAGTGTGGGCAGCCTTCAGACTTAGAGAAAACAGTACTTTACCACTCTCCTGCCTTTTCCATGGTTATTCTATTGGAAAAGAACGAGTTTTGGACAACTACCTTTCATTCTTGCCAAACTCTTTGCAGACCCCCGTGCAAGCTTTAGAACAAGATTTTGGATGTTTTCTTTCCTGGCAGAGTTTCTCCTTGCAAGATATGGTGGAAAAGCTTTTTGCTGAGTGTAGAGCGGCAAGACACGCAGAAGACGCAGATACGCAGCTCTCCGAAGCTAAGTGCCGGTCCCGGGCTTCTTTCGGCACAAACCGCTCTCAGGAGCTCCCTGCGCTCGCCACAATGCTCTGTGTGCGAAGAAGCCGCTTCTTCGCCTCCGGGAGAATCGGCGAGCGGCAGCTTCCCAAAGGCGAAGATGCAAGCTGCAGCACACAGGCACAGTGTGGGCAGCCTTCAGACTTAGAGAAAACAGTACTTTACCACTCTCCTGCCTTTTCCATGGTTATTCTATTGGAAAAGAACGAGTTTTGGACAACTACCTTTCATTCTTGCCAAACTCTTTGCAGACCCCCGTGCAAGCTTTAGAACAAGATTTTGGATGTTTTCTTTCCTGGCAGAGTTTCTCCTTGCAAGATATGGTGGAAAAGCTTTTTGCTGAGTGTAGAGCGGCAAGACACGCAGAAGACGCAGATACGCAGCTCTCCGAAGCTAAGTGCCGGTCCCGGGCTTCTTTCGGCACAAACCGCTCTCAGGAGCTCCCTGCGCTCGCCACAATGCTCTGTGTGCGAAGAAGCCGCTTCTTCGCCTCCGGGAGAATCGGCGAGCGGCAGCTTCCCAAAGGCGAAGATGCAAGCTGCAGCACACAGGCACAGTGTGGGCAGCCTTCAGACTTAGAGAAAACAGTACTTTACCACTCTCCTGCCTTTTCCATGGTTATTCTATTGGAAAAGAACGAGTTTTGGACAACTACCTTTCATTCTTGCCAAACTCTTTGCAGACCCCCGTGCAAGCTTTAGAACAAGATTTTGGATGTTTTCTTTCCTGGCAGAGTTTCTCCTTGCAAGATATGGTGGAAAAGCTTTTGGCTGAGTGTAGAGCGGCAAGACACGCAGAAGACGCAGATACGCAGCTCTCCGAAGCTAAGTGCCGGTCCCGGGCTTCTTTCGGCACAAACCGCTCTCAGGAGCTCCCTGCGCTCGCCACAATGCTCTGTGTGCGAAGAAGCCGCTTCTTCGCCTGCGGGAGAATCGGCGAGCGGCAGCTTCCCAAAGGCGAAGATGCAAGCTGCACCACGCAGGCACAGTGTGGGCAGCCTTCAGACTTAGAGAAAACAGTACTTTACCACTCTCCTGCCTTTTCCATGGTTATTCTATTGGAAAAGAACGAGTTTTGGACAACTACCTTTCATTCTTGCCAAACTCTTTGCAGACCCCCGTGCAAGCTTTAGAACAAGATTTTGGATGTTTTCTTTCCTGGCAGAGTTTCTCCTTGCAAGATATGGTGGAAAAGCTTTTTGCTGAGTGTAGAGCGGCAAGACACGCAGAAGACGCAGATACGCAGCTCTCCGAAGCTAAGTGCCGGTCCCGGGCTTCTTTCGGCACAAACCGCTCTCAGGAGCTCCCTGCGCTCGCCACAATGCTCTGTGTGCGAAGAAGCCGCTTCTTCGCCTCCGGGAGAATCGGCGAGCGGCAGCTTCCCAAAGGCGAAGATGCAAGCTGCAGCACACAGGCACAGTGTGGGCAGCCTTCAGACTTAGAGAAAACAGTACTTTACCACTCTCCTGCCTTTTCCATGGTTATTCTATTGGAAAAGAACGAGTTTTGGACAACTACCTTTCATTCTTGCCAAACTCTTTGCAGACCCCCGTGCAAGCTTTAGAACAAGATTTTGGATGTTTTCTTTCCTGGCAGAGTTTCTCCTTGCAAGATATGGTGGAAAAGCTTTTTGCTGAGTGTAGAGCGGCAAGACACGCAGAAGACGCAGATACGCAGCTCTCCGAAGCTAAGTGCCGGTCCCGGGCTTCTTTCGGCACAAACCGCTCTCAGGAGCTCCCTGCGCTCGCCACAATGCTCTGTGTGCGAAGAAGCCACTTCTTCGCCTCCGGGAGAATCGGCGAGCGGCAGCTTCCCAAAGGCGAAGATGCAAGCTGCAGCACGCAGGCACAGTGTGGGCAGCCTTCAGACTTAGAGAAAACAGTACTTTACCACTCTCCTGCCTTTTCCATGGTTATTCTATTGGAAAAGAACGAGTTTTGGACAACTACCTTTCATTCTTGCCAAACTCTTTGCAGACCCCCGTGCAAGCTTTAGAACAAGATTTTGGATGTTTTCTTTCCTGGCAGAGTTTCTCCTTGCAAGATATGGTGGAAAAGCTTTTTGCTGAGTGTAGAGCGGCAAGACACGCAGAAGACGCAGATACGCAGCTCTCCGAAGCTAAGTGCCGGTCCCGGGCTTCTTTCGGCACAAACCGCTCTCAGGAGCTCCCTGCGCTCGCCACAATGCTCTGTGTGCGAAGAAGCCGCTTCTTCGCCTCTGGGAGAATCGGCGAGCGGCAGCTTCCCAAAGGCGAAGATGCAAGCTGCAGCACACAGGCACAGTGTGGGCAGCCTTCAGACTTAGAGAAAACAGTACTTTACCACTCTCCTGCCTTTTCCATGGTTATTCTATTGGAAAAGAACGAGTTTTGGACAACTACCTTTCATTCTTGCCAAACTCTTTGCAGACCCCCGTGCAAGCTTTAGAACAAGATTTTGGATGTTTTCTTTCCTGGCAGAGTTTCTCCTTGCAAGATATGGTGGAAAAGCTTTTTGCTGAGTGTAGAGCGGCAAGACACGCAGAAGACGCAGATACGCAGCTCTCCGAAGCTAAGTGCCGGTCCCGGGCTTCTTTCGGCACAAACCGCTCTCAGGAGCTCCCTGCGCTCGCCACAATGCTCTGTGTGCGAAGAAGCCGCTTCTTCGCCTCCGGGAGAATCGGCGAGCGGCAGCTTCCCAAAGGCGAAGATGCAAGCTGCAGCACGCAGGCACAGTGTGGGCAGCCTTCAGACTTAGAGAAAACAGTACTTTACCACTCTCCTGCCTTTTCCATGGTTATTCTATTGGAAAAGAACGAGTTTTGGACAACTACCTTTCATTCTTGCCAAACTCTTTGCAGACCTCCGTGCAAGCTTTAGAACAAGATTTTGGATGTTTTCTTTCCTGGCAGAGTTTCTCCTTGCAAGATATGGTGGAAAAGCTTTTTGCTGAGTGTAGAGCGGCAAGACACGCAGAAGACGCAGATACGCAGCTCTCCGAAGCTAAGTGCCGGTCCCGGGCTTCTTTCGGCACAAACCGCTCTCAGGAGCTCCCTGCGCTCGCCACAATGCTCTGTGTGCGAAGAAGCCGCTTCTTCGCCTCCGGGAGAATCGGCGAGCGGCAGCTTCCCAAAGGCGAAGATGCAAGCTGCAGCACACAGGCACAGTGTGGGCAGCCTTCAGACTTAGAGAAAACAGTACTTTACCACTCTCCTGCCTTTTCCATGGTTATTCTATTGGAAAAGAACGAGTTTTGGACAACTACCTTTCATTCTTGCCAAACTCTTTGCAGACCCCCGTGCAAGCTTTAGAAGAAGATTTTGGATGTTTTCTTTCCTGGCAGAGTTTCTCCTTGCAAGATATGGTGGAAAAGCTTTTTGCTGAGTGTAGAGCGGCAAGACACGCAGAAGACGCAGATACGCAGCTCTCCGAAGCTAAGTGCCGGTCCCGGGCTTCTTTCGGCACAAACCGCTCTCAGGAGCTCCCTGCGCTCGCCACAATGCTCTGTGTGCGAAGAAGCCGCTTCTTCGCCTCCGGGAGAATCGGCGAGCGGCAGCTTCCCAAAGGCGAAGATGCAAGCTGCAGCACACAGGCACAGTGTGGGCAGCCTTCAGACTTAGAGAAAACAGTACTTTACCACTCTCCTGCCTTTTCCATGGTTATTCTATTGGAAAAGAACGAGTTTTGGACAACTACCTTTCATTCTTGCCAAACTCTTTGCAGACCTCCGTGCAAGCTTTAGAACAAGATTTTGGATGTTTTCTTTCCTGGCAGAGTTTCTCCTTGCAAGATATGGTGGAAAAGCTTTTTGCTGAGTGTAGAGCGGCAAGACACGCAGAAGACGCAGATACGCAGCTCTCCGAAGCTAAGTGCCGGTCCCGGGCTTCTTTCGGCACAAACCGCTCTCAGGAGCTCCCTGCGCTCGCCACAATGCTCTGTGTGCGAAGAAGCCGCTTCTTCGCCTCCGGGAGAATCGGCGAGCGGCAGCTTCCCAAAGGCGAAGATGCAAGCTGCAGCACACAGGCACAGTGTGGGCAGCCTTCAGACTTCGAGAAAACAGTACTTTACCACTCTCCTGCCTTTTCCATGGTTATTCTATTGGAAAAGAACGAGTTTTGGACAACTACCTTTCATTCTTGCCAAACTCTTTGCAGACCCCCGTGCAAGCTTTAGAACAAGATTTTGGATGTTTTCTTTCCTGGCAGAGTTTCTCCTTGCAAGATATGGTGGAAAAGCTTTTTGCTGAGTGTAGAGCGGCAAGACACGCAGAAGACGCAGATACGCAGCTCTCCGAAGCTAAGTGCCGGTCCCGGGCTTCTTTCGGCACAAACCGCTCTCAGGAGCTCCCTGCGCTCGCCACAATGCTCTGTGTGCGAAGAAGCCGCTTCTTCGCCTCCGGGAGAATCGGCGAGGGGCAGCTTCCCAAAGGCGAAGATGCAAGCTGCAGCACACAGGCACAGTGTGGGCAGCCTTCAGACTTCGAGAAAACAGTACTTTACCACTCTCCTGCCTTTTCCATGGTTATTCTATTGGAAAAGAACGAGTTTTGGACAACTACCTTTCATTCTTGCCAAACTCTTTGCAGACCCCCGTGCAAGCTTTAGAACAAGATTTTGGATGTTTTCTTTCCTGGCAGAGTTTCTCCTTGCAAGATATGGTGGAAAAGCTTTTTGCTGAGTGTAGAGCGGCAAGACACGCAGAAGACGCAGATACGCAGCTCTCCGAAGCTAAGTGCCGGTCCCGGGCTTCTTTCGGCACAAACCGCTCTCAGGAGCTCCCTGCGCTCGCCACAATGCTCTGTGTGCGAAGAAGCCGCTTCTTCGCCTCCGGGAGAATCGGCGAGCGGCAGCTTCCCAAAGGTGAAGATGCAAGCTGCAGCACACAGGCACAGTGTGGGCAGCCTTCAGACT
Source organism: Molothrus aeneus (assembly GCF_037042795.1). Classification (NCBI taxonomy): domain Eukaryota; kingdom Metazoa; phylum Chordata; class Aves; order Passeriformes; family Icteridae; genus Molothrus; species Molothrus aeneus. The sequence continues at coordinate 181,509 of NW_027099219.1, read as the reverse complement.
TAGAGAAAACAGTACTTTACCACTCTCCTGCCTTTTCCATGGTTATTCTATTGGAAAAGAACGAGTTTTGGACAACTACCTTTCATTCTTGCCAAACTCTTTGCAGACCCCCGTGCAAGCTTTAGAAGAAGATTTTGGATGTTTTCTTTCCTGGCAGAGTTTCTCCTTGCAAGATATGGTGGAAAAGCTTTTTGCTGAGTGTAGAGCGGCAAGACACGCAGAAGACGCAGATACGCAGCTCTCCAAAGCTAAGTGCCGGTCCCGGGCTTCTTTCGGCACAAACCGCTCTCAGGAGCTCCCTGCGCTCGCCACAATGCTCTGTGTGCGAAGAAGCCGCTTCTTCGCCTCCGGGAGAATCGGCGAGCGGCAGCTTCCCAAAGGCGAAGATGCAAGCTGCAGCACACAGGCACAGTGTGGGCAGCCTTCAGACTTAGAGAAAACAGTACTTTACCACTCTCCTGCCTTTTCCATGGTTATTCTATTGGAAAAGAACGAGTTTTGGACAACTACCTTTCATTCTTGCCAAACTCTTTGCAGACCCCCGTGCAAGCTTTAGAACAAGATTTTGGATGTTTTCTTTCCTGGCAGAGTTTCTCCTTGCAAGATATGGTGGAAAAGCTTTTTGCTGAGTGTAGAGCGGCAAGACACGCAGAAGACGCAGATACGCAGCTCTCCGAAGCTAAGTGCCGGTCCCGGGCTTCTTTCGGCACAAACCGCTCTCAGGAGCTCCCTGCGCTCGCCACAATGCTCTGTGTGCGAAGAAGCCGCTTCTTCGCCTCCGGGAGAATCGGCGAGCGGCAGCTTCCCAAAGGCGAAGATGCAAGCTGCAGCACGCAGGCACAGTGTGGGCAGCCTTCAGACTTAGAGAAAACAGTACTTTACCACTCTCCTGCCTTTTCCATGGTTATTCTATTGGAAAAGAACGAGTTTTGGACAACTACCTTTCATTCTTGCCAAACGCTTTGCAGACCCCCTTGCAAGCTTTAGAACAAGATTTTGGATGTTTTCTTTCCTGGCAGAGTTTCTCCTTGCAAGATATGGTGGAAAAGCTTTTTGCTGAGTGTAGAGCGGCAAGACACGCAGAAGACGCAGATACGCAGCTCTCCGAAGCTAAGTGCCGGTCCCGGGCTTCTTTCGGCACAAACCGCTCTCAGGAGCTCCCTGCGCTCGCCACAATGCTCTGTGTGCGAAGAAGCCGCTTCTTCGCCTCCGGGAGAATCGGCGAGCGGCAGCTTCCCAAAGGCGAAGATGCAAGCTGCAGCACGCAGGCACAGTGTGGGCAGCATTCAGACTTAGAGAAAACAGTACTTTACCACTCCCCTGCCTTTTCCATGGTTATTCTATTGGAAAAGAACGAGTTTTGGACAACTACCTTTCATTCTTGCCAAACTCTTTGCAGACCCCCGTGCAAGCTTTAGAACAAGATTTTGGATGTTTTCTTTCCTGGCAGAGTTTCTCCTTGCAAGATATGGTGGAAAAGCTTTTTGCTGAGTGTAGAGCGGCAAGACACGCAGAAGACGCAGATACGCAGCTCTCCGAAGCTAAGTGCCGGTCCCGGGCTTCTTTCGGCACAAACCGCTCTCAGGAGCTCCCTGCGCTCGCCACAATGCTCTGTGTGCGAAGAAGCCGCTTCTTCGCCTCCGGGAGAATCGGCGAGCGGCAGCTTCCCAAAGGCGAAGATGCAAGCTGCAGCACACAGGCACAGTGTGGGCAGCCTTCAGACTTAGAGAAAACAGTACTTTACCACTCTCCTGCCTTTTCCATGGTTATTCTATTGGAAAAGAACGAGTTTTGGACAACTACCTTTCATTCTTGCCAAACTCTTTGCAGACCCCCGTGCAAGCTTTAGAACAAGATTTTGGATGTTTTCTTTCCTGGCAGAGTTTCTCCTTGCAAGATATGGTGGAAAAGCTTTTTGCTGAGTGTAGAGCGGCAAGACACGCAGAAGACGCAGATACGCAGCTCTCCGAAGCTAAGTGCCGGTCCCGGGCTTCTTTCGGCACAAACCGCTCTCAGGAGCTCCCTGCGCTCGCCACAATGCTCTGTGTGCGAAGAAGCCGCTTCTTCGCCTCCGGGAGAATCGGCGAGCGGCAGCTTCCCAAAGGCGAAGATGCAAGCTGCAGCACACAGGCACAGTGTGGGCAGCCTTCAGACTTCGAGAAAACAGTACTTTACCACTCTCCTGCCTTTTCCATGGTTATTCTATTGGAAAAGAACGAGTTTTGGACAACTACCTTTCATTCTTGCCAAACTCTTTGCAGACCCCCGTGCAAGCTTTAGAACAAGATTTTGGATGTTTTCTTTCCTGGCAGAGTTTCTCCTTGCAAGATATGGTGGAAAAGCTTTTTGCTGAGTGTAGAGCGGCAAGACACGCAGAAGACGCAGATACGCAGCTCTCCGAAGCTAAGTGCCGGTCCCGGGCTTCTTTCGGCACAAACCGCTCTCAGGAGCTCCCTGCGCTCGCCACAATGCTCTGTGTGCGAAGAAGCCGCTTCTTCGCCTCCGGGAGAATCGGCGAGCGGCAGCTTCCCAAAGGCGAAGATGCAAGCTGCAGCACACAGGCACAGTGTGGGCAGCCTTCAGACTTCGAGAAAACAGTACTTTACCACTCTCCTGCCTTTTCCATGGTTATTCTATTGGAAAAGAACGAGTTTTGGACAACTACCTTTCATTCTTGCCAAACTCTTTGCAGACCCCCGTGCAAGCTTTAGAACAAGATTTTGGATGTTTTCTTTCCTGGCAGAGTTTCTCCTTGCAAGATATGGTGGAAAAGCTTTTTGCTGAGTGTAGAGCGGCAAGACACGCAGAAGACGCAGATACGCAGCTCTCCGAAGCTAAGTGCCGGTCCCGGGCTTCTTTCGGCACAAACCGCTCTCAGGAGCTCCCTGCGCTCGCCACAATGCTCTGTGTGCGAAGAAGCCGCTTCTTCGCCTCCTGGAGAATCGGCGAGCGGCAGCTTCCCAAAGGCGAAGATGCAAGCTGCAGCACACAGGCACAGTGTGGGCAGCCTTCAGACTTCGAGAAAACAGTACTTTACCACTCTCCTGCCTTTTCCATGGTTATTCTATTGGAAAAGAACGAGTTTTGGACAACTACCTTTCATTCTTGCCAAACTCTTTGCAGACCCCCGTGCAAGCTTTAGAACAAGATTTTGGATGTTTTCTTTCCTGGCAGAGTTTCTCCTTGCAAGATATGGTGGAAAAGCTTTTTGCTGAGTGTAGAGCGGCAAGACACGCAGAAGACGCAGATACGCAGCTCTCCGAAGCTAAGTGCCGGTCCCGGGCTTCTTTCGGCACAAACCGCTCTCAGGAGCTCCCTGCGCTCGCCACAATGCTCTGTGTGCGAAGAAGCCGCTTCTTCGCCTCCGGGAGAATCGGCGAGCGGCAGCTTCCCAAAGGCGAAGATGCAAGCTGCAGCACACAGGCACAGTGTGGGCAGCCTTCAGACTTAGAGAAAACAGTACTTTACCACTCTCCTGCCTTTTCCATGGTTATTCTATTGGAAAAGAACGAGTTTTGGACAACTACCTTTCATTCTTGCCAAACTCTTTGCAGACCCCCGTGCAAGCTTTAGAACAAGATTTTGGATATTTTCTTTCCTGGCAGAGTTTCTCCTTGCAAGATATGGTGGAAAAGCTTTTTGCTGAGTGTAGAGCGGCAAGACACGCAGAAGACGCAGATACGCAGCTCTCCGAAGCTAAGTGCCGGTCCCGGGCTTCTTTCGGCACAAACCGCTCTCAGGAGCTCCCTGCGCTCGCCACAATGCTCTGTGTGCGAAGAAGCCGCTTCTTCGCCTCCGGGAGAATCGGCGAGCGGCAGCTTCCCAAAGGCGAAGATGCAAGCTGCAGCACGCAGGCACAGTGTGGGCAGCCTTCAGACTTAGAGAAAACAGTACTTTACCACTCTCCTGCCTTTTCCATGGTTATTCTATTGGAAAAGAACGAGTTTTGGACAACTACCTTTCATTCTTGCCAAACTCTTTGCAGACCTCCGTGCAAGCTTTAGAACAAGATTTTGGATGTGTTCTTTCCTGGCAGAGTTTCTCCTTGCAAGATATGGTGGAAAAGCTTTTTGCTGAGTGTAGAGCGGCAAGACACGCAGAAGACGCAGATACGCAGCTCTCCGAAGCTAAGTGCCGGTCCCGGGCTTCTTTCGGCACAAACCGCTCTCAGGAGCTCCCTGCGCTCGCCACAATGCTCTGTGTGCGAAGAAGCCGCTTCTTCGCCTCTGGGAGAATCGGCGAGCGGCAGCTTCCCAAAGGCGAAGATGCAAGCTGCAGCACACAGGCACAGTGTGGGCAGCCTTCAGACTTAGAGAAAACAGTACTTTACCACTCTCCTGCCTTTTCCATGGTTATTCTATTGGAAAAGAACGAGTTTTGGACAACTACCTTTCATTCTTGCCAAACTCTTTGCAGACCCCCGTGCAAGCTTTAGAACAAGATTTTGGATGTTTTCTTTCCTGGCAGAGTTTCTCCTTGCAAGATATGGTGGAAAAGCTTTTTGCTGAGTGTAGAGCGGCAAGACACGCAGAAGACGCAGATACGCAGCTCTCCGAAGCTAAGTGCCGGTCCCGGGCTTCTTTCGGCACAAACCGCTCTCAGGAGCTCCCTGCGCTCGCCACAATGCTCTGTGTGCGAAGAAGCCGCTTCTTCGCCTCCGGGAGAATCGGCGAGCGGCAGCTTCCCAAAGGCGAAGATGCAAGCTGCAGCACGCAGGCACAGTGTGGGCAGCCTTCAGACTTAGAGAAAACAGTACTTTACCACTCTCCTCCTTTTCCATGGTTATTCTATTGGAAAAGAACGAGTTTTGGACAACTACCTTTCATTCTTGCCAAACTCTTTGCAGACCCCCGTGCAAGCTTTAGAACAAGATTTTGGATGTTTTCTTTCCTGGCAGAGTTTCTCCTTGCAAGATATGGTGGAAAAGCTTTTTGCTGAGTGTAGAGCGGCAAGACACGCAGAAGACGCAGATACGCAGCTCTCCGAAGCTAAGTGCCGGTCCCGGGCTTCTTTCGGCACAAACCGCTCTCAGGAGCTCCCTGCGCTCGCCACAATGCTCTGTGTGCGAAGAAGCCGCTTCTTCGCCTCCGGGAGAATCGGCAAGCGGCAGCTTCCCAAAGGCGAAGATGCAAGCTGCAGCACACAGGCACAGTGTGGGCAGCCTTCAGACTTCGAGAAAACAGTACTTTACCACTCTCCTGCCTTTTCCATGGTTATTCTATTGGAAAAGAACGAGTTTTGGACAACTACCTTTCATTCTTGCCAAACTCTTTGCAGACCCCCGTGCAAGCTTTAGAACAAGATTTTGGATGTTTTCTTTCCTGGCAGAGTTTCTCCTTGCAAGATATGGTGGAAAAGCTTTTTGCTGAGTGTAGAGCGGCAAGACACGCAGAAGACGCAGATACGCAGCTCTCCGAAGCTAAGTGCCGGTCCCGGGCTTCTTTCGGCACAAACCGCTCTCAGGAGCTCCCTGCGCTCGCCACAATGCTCTGTGTGCGAAGAAGCCGCTTCTTCGCCTCCGGGAGAATCGGCGAGCGGCAGCTTCCCAAAGGCGAAGATGCAAGCTGCAGCACACAGGCACAGTGTGGTCAGCCTTCAGACTTAGAGAAAACAGTACTTTACCACTCTCCTGCCTTTTCCATGGTTATTCTATTGGAAAAGAACGAGTTTTGGACAACTACCTTTCATTCTTGCCAAACTCTTTGCAGACCCCCGTGCAAGCTTTAGAACAAGATTTTGGATGTTTTCTTTCCTGGCAGAGTTTCTCCTTGCAAGATATGGTGGAAAAGCTTTTTGCTGAGTGTAGAGCGGCAAGACACGCAGAAGACGCAGATACGCAGCTCTCCGAAGCTAAGTGCCGGTCCCGGGCTTCTTTCGGCACAAACCGCTCTCAGGAGCTCCCTGCGCTCGCCACAATGCTCTGTGTGCGAAGAAGCCGCTTCTTCGCCTCCGGGAGAATCGGCGAGCGGCAGCTTCCCAAAGGCGAAGATGCAAGCTGCAGCACACAGGCACAGTGTGGGCAGCCTTCAGACTTAGAGAAAACAGTACTTTACCACTCTCCTGCCTTTTCCATGGTTATTCTATTGGAAAAGAACGAGTTTTGGACAACTACCTTTCATTCTTGCCAAACTCTTTGCAGACCCCCGTGCAAGCTTTAGAACAAGATTTTGGATGTTTTCTTTCCTGGCAGAGTTTCTCCTTGCAAGATATGGTGGAAAAGCTTTTGGCTGAGTGTAGAGCGGCAAGACACGCAGAAGACGCAGATACGCAGCTCTCCGAAGCTAAGTGCCGGTCCCGGGCTTCTTTCGGCACAAACCGCTCTCAGGAGCTCCCTGCGCTCGCCACAATGCTCTGTGTGTGAAGAAGCCGCTTCTTCGCCTCTGGGAGAATCGGCGAGCGGCAGCTTCCCAAAGGCGAAGATGCAAGCTGCAGCACACAGGCACAGTGTGGGCAGCCTTCAGACTTCGAGAAAACAGTACTTTACCACTCTCCTGCCTTTTCCATGGTTATTCTATTGGAAAAGAACGAGTTTTGGACAACTACCTTTCATTCTTGCCAAACTCTTTGCAGACCCCCGTGCAAGCTTTAGAACAAGATTTTGGATGTTTTCTTTCCTGGCAGAGTTTCTCCTTGCAAGATATGGTGGAAAAGCTTTTTGCTGAGTGTAGAGCGGCAAGACACGCAGAAGACGCAGATACGCAGCTCTCCGAAGCTAAGTGCCGGTCCCGGGCTTCTTTCGGCACAAACCGCTCTCAGGAGCTCCCTGCGCTCGCCACAATGCTCTGTGTGCGAAGAAGCCGCTTCTTCGCCTCCGGGAGAATCGGCGAGCGGCAGCTTCCCAAAGGCGAAGATGCAAGCTGCAGCACGCAGGCACAGTGTGGGCAGCCTTCAGACTTAGAGAAAACAGTACTTTACCACTCTCCTGCCTTTTCCATGGTTATTCTATTGGAAAAGAACGAGTTTTGGACAACTACCTTTCATTCTTGCCAAACTCTTTGCAGACCCCCGTGCAAGCTTTAGAACAAGATTTTGGATGTTTTCTTTCCTGGCAGAGTTTCTCCTTGCAAGATATGGTGGAAAAGCTTTTTGCTGAGTGTAGAGCGGCAAGACACGCAGAAGACGCAGATACGCAGCTCTCCGAAGCTAAGTGCCGGTCCCGGGCTTCTTTCGGCACAAACCGCTCTCAGGAGCTCCCTGCGCTCGCCACAATGCTCTGTGTGCGAAGAAGCCGCTTCTTCGCCTCCGGGAGAATCGGCGAGCGGCAGCTTCCCAAAGGCGAAGATGCAAGCTGCAGCACGCAGGCACAGTGTGGGCAGCCTTCAGACTTAGAGAAAACAGTACTTTACCACTCTCCTGCCTTTTCCATGGTTATTCTATTGGAAAAGAACGAGTTTTGGACAACTACCTTTCATTCTTGCCAAACTCTTTGCAGACCCCCGTGCAAGCTTTAGAACAAGATTTTGGATGTTTTCTTTCCTGGCAGAGTTTCTCCTTGCAAGATATGGTGGAAAAGCTTTTTGCTGAGTGTAGAGCGGCAAGACACGCAGAAGACGCAGATACGCAGCTCTCCGAAGCTAAGTGCCGGTCCCGGGCTTCTTTCGGCACAAACCGCTCTCAGGAGCTCCCTGCGCTCGCCACAATGCTCTGTGTGCGAAGAAGCCGCTTCTTCGCCTCCGGGAGAATCGGCGAGCGGCAGCTTCCCAAAGGCGAAGATGCAAGCTGCAGCACGCAGGCACAGTGTGGGCAGCCTTCAGACTTAGAGAAAACAGTACTTTACCACTCTCCTGCCTTTTCCATGGTTATTCTATTGGAAAAGAACGAGTTTTGGACAACTACCTTTCATTCTTGCCAAACTCTTTGCAGACCCCCGTGCAAGCTTTAGAACAAGATTTTGGATGTTTTCTTTCCTGGCAGAGTTTCTCCTTGCAAGATATGGTGGAAAAGCTTTTTGCTGAGTGTAGAGCGGCAAGACACGCAGAAGACGCAGATACGCAGCTCTCCGAAGCTAAGTGCCGGTCCCGGGCTTCTTTCGGCACAAACCGCTCTCAGGAGCTCCCTGCGCTCGCCACAATGCTCTGTGTGCGAAGAAGCCGCTTCTTCGCCTCCGGGAGAATCGGCGAGCGGCAGCTTCCCAAAGGCGAAGATGCAAGCTGCACCACACAGGCACAGTGTGGGCAGCCTTCAGACTTAGAGAAAACAGTACTTTACCACTCTCCTGCCTTTTCCATGGTTATTCTATTGGAAAAGAACGAGTTTTGGACAACTACCTTTCATTCTTGCCAAACTCTTTGCAGACCCCCGTGCAAGCTTTAGAAGAAGATTTTGGATGTTTTCTTTCCTGGCAGAGTTTCTCCTTGCAAGATATGGTGGAAAAGCTTTTTGCTGAGTGTAGAGCGGCAAGACACGCAGAAGACGCAGATACGCAGCTCTCCGAAGCTAAGTGCCGGTCCCGGGCTTCTTTCGGCACAAACCGCTCTCAGGAGCTCCCTGCGCTCGCCACAATGCTCTGTGTGCGAAGAAGCCGCTTCTTCGCCTCCGGGAGAATCGGCGAGCGGCAGCTTCCCAAAGGCGAAGATGCAAGCTGCAGCACGCAGGCACAGTGTGGGCAGCCTTCAGACTTAGAGAAAACAGTACTTTACCACTCTCCTGCCTTTTCCATGGTTATTCTATTGGAAAAGAACGAGTTTTGGACAACTACCTTTCATTCTTGCCAAACTCTTTGCAGACCCCCGTGCAAGCTTTAGAACAAGATTTTGGATGTTTTCTTTCCTGGCAGAGTTTCTCCTTGCAAGATATGGTGGAAAAGCTTTTTGCTGAGTGTAGAGCAGCAAGACACGCAGAAGACGCAGATACGCAGCTCTCCGAAGCTAAGTGCCGGTCCCGGGCTTCTTTCGGCACAAACCGCTCTCAGGAGCTCCCTGCGCTCGCCACAATGCTCTGTGTGCGAAGAAGCCGCTTCTTCGCCTCCGGGAGAATCGGCGAGCGGCAGCTTCCCAAAGGCGAAGATGCAAGCTGCAGCACACAGGCACAGTGTGGGCAGCCTTCAAACTTAGAGAAAACAGTACTTTACCACTCTCCTGCCTTTTCCATGGTTATTCTATTGGAAAAGAACGAGTTTTGGCCAACTACCTTTCATTCTTGCCAAACTCTTTGCAGACCCCCGTGCAAGCTTTAGAACAAGATTTTGGATGTTTTCTTTCCTGGCAGAGTTTCTCCTTGCAAGATATGGTGGAAAAGCTTTTTACTGAGTGTAGAGCGGCAAGACACGCAGAAGACGCAGATACGCAGCTCTCCGAAGCTAAGTGCCGGTCCCGGGCTTCTTTCGGCACAAACCGCTCTCAGGAGCTCCCTGCGCTCGCCACAATGCTCTGTGTGCGAAGAAGCCGCTTCTTCGCCTCCGGGAGAATCGGCGAGCGGCAGCTTCCCAAAGGCGAAGATGCAAGCTGCAGCACACAGGCACAGTGTGGGCAGCCTTCAGACTTAGAGAAAACAGTACTTTACCACTCTCCTGCCTTTTCCATGGTTATTCTATTGGAAAAGAACGAGTTTTGGACAACTACCTTTCATTCTTGCCAAACTCTTTGCAGACCCCCGTGCAAGCTTTAGAACAAGATTTTGGATGTTTTCTTTCCTGGCAGAGTTTCTCCTTGCAAGATATGGTGGAAAAGCTTTTTGCTGAGTGTAGAGCGGCAAGACACGCAGAAGACGCAGATACGCAGCTCTCCGAAGCTAAGTGCCGGTCCCGGGCTTCTTTCGGCACAAACCGCTCTCAGGAGCTCCCTGCGCTCGCCACAATGCTCTGTGTGCGAAGAAGCCGCTTCTTCGCCTCCGGGAGAATCGGCGAGCGGCAGCTTCCCAAAGGCGAAGATGCAAGCTGCAGCACGCAGGCACAGTGTGGGCAGCCTTCAGACTTCGAGAAAACAGTACTTTACCACTCTCCTGCCTTTTCCATGGTTATTCTATTGGAAAAGAACGAGTTTTGGACAACTACCTTTCATTCTTGCCAAACTCTTTGCAGACCCCCGTGCAAGCTTTAGAACAAGATTTTGGATGTTTTCTTTCCTGGCAGAGTTTCTCCTTGCAAGATATGGTGGAAAAGCTTTTTGCTGAGTGTAGAGCGGCAAGACACGCAGAAGACGCAGATACGCAGCTCTCCGAAGCTAAGTGCCGGTCCCGGGCTTCTTTCGGCACAAACCGCTCTCAGGAGCTCCCTGCGCTCGCCACAATGCTCTGTGTGCGAAGAAGCCGCTTCTTCGCCTCCGGGAGAATCGGCGAGCGGCAGCTTCCCAAAGGCGAAGATGCAAGCTGCAGCACACAGGCACAGTGTGGGCAGCCTTCAGACTTAGAGAAAACAGTACTTTACCACTCTCCTGCCTTTTCCATGGTTATTCTATTGGAAAAGAACGAGTTTTGGACAACTACCTTTCATTCTTGCCAAACTCTTTGCAGACCCCCGTGCAAGCTTTAGAACAAGATTTTGGATGTTTTCTTTCCTGGCAGAGTTTCTCCTTGCAAGATATGGTGGAAAAGCTTTTTGCTGAGTGTAGAGCGGCAAGACACGCAGAAGACGCAGATACGCAGCTCTCCGAAGCTAAGTGCCGGTCCCGGGCTTCTTTCGGCACAAACCGCTCTCAGGAGCTCCCTGCGCTCGCCACAATGCTCTGTGTGCGAAGAAGCCGCTTCTTCGCCTCCGGGAGAATCGGCGAGCGGCAGCTTCCCAAAGGCGAAGATGCAAGCTGCAGCACGCAGGCACAGTGTGGGCAGCCTTCAGACTTAGAGAAAACAGTACTTTACCACTCTCCTGCCTTTTCCATGGTTATTCTATTGGAAAAGAACGAGTTTTGGACAACTACCTTTCATTCTTGCCAAACTCTTTGCAGACCCCCGTGCAAGCTTTAGAACAAGATTTTGGATGTTTTCTTTCCTGGCAGAGTTTCTCCTTGCAAGATATGGTGGAAAAGCTTTTTGCTGAGTGTAGAGCGGCAAGACACGCAGAAGACGCAGATACGCAGCTCTCCGAAGCTAAGTGCCGGTCCCGGGCTTCTTTCGGCACAAACCGCTCTCAGGAGCTCCCTGCGCTCGCCACAATGCTCTGTGTGCGAAGAAGCCGCTTCTTCGCCTCCGGGAGAATCGGCGAGCGGCAGCTTCCCAAAGGCGAAGATGCAAGCTGCAGCACGCAGGCACAGTGTGGGCAGCCTTCAGACTTAGAGAAAACAGTACTTTACCACTCTCCTGCCTTTTCCATGGTTATTCTATTGGAAAAGAACGAGTTTTGGACAACTACCTTTCATTCTTGCCAAACTCTTTGCAGACCCCCGTGCAAGCTTTAGAACAAGATTTTGGATGTTTTCTTTCCTGGCAGAGTTTCTCCTTGCAAGATATGGTGGAAAAGCTTTTTGCTGAGTGTAGAGCGGCAAGACACGCAGAAGACGCAGATACGCAGCTCTCCGAAGCTAAGTGCCGGTCCCGGGCTTCTTTCGGCACAAACCGCTCTCAGGAGCTCCCTGCGCTCGCCACAATGCTCTGTGTGCGAAGAAGCCGCTTCTTCGCCTCCGGGAGAATCGGCGAGCGGCAGCTTCCCAAAGGCGAAGATGCAAGCTGCAGCACACAGGCACAGTGTGGGCAGCCTTCAGACTTAGAGAAAACAGTACTTTACCACTCTCCTGCCTTTTCCATGGTTATTCTATTGGAAAAGAACGAGTTTTGGACAACTACCTTTCATTCTTGCCAAACTCTTTGCAGACCCCCGTGCAAGCTTTAGAAGAAGATTTTGGATGTTTTCTTTCCTGGCAGAGTTTCTCCTTGCAAGATATGGTGGAAAAGCTTTTTGCTGAGTGTAGAGCGGCAAGACACGCAGAAGACGCAGATACGCAGCTCTCCGAAGCTAAGTGCCGGTCCCGGGCTTCTTTCGGCACAAACCGCTCTCAGGAGCTCCCTGCGCTCGCCACAATGCTCTGTGTGCGAAGAAGCCGCTTCTTCGCCTCCGGGAGAATCGGCGAGCGGCAGCTTCCCAAAGGCGAAGATGCAAGCTGCAGCACGCAGGCACAGTGTGGGCAGCCTTCAGACTTAGAGAAAACAGTACTTTACCACTCTCCTGCCTTTTCCATGGTTATTCTATTGGAAAAGAACGAGTTTTGGACAACTACCTTTCATTCTTGCCAAACTCTTTGCAGACCCCCGTGCAAGCTTTAGAACAAGATTTTGGATGTTTTCTTTCCTGGCAGAGTTTCTCCTTGCAAGATATGGTGGAAAAGCTTTTTGCTGAGTGTAGAGCGGCAAGACACGCAGAAGACGCAGATACGCAGCTCTCCGAAGCTAAGTGCCGGTCCCGGGCTTCTTTCGGCACAAACCGCTCTCAGGAGCTCCCTGCGCTCGCCACAATGCTCTGTGTGCGAAGAAGCCGCTTCTTCGCCTCCGGGAGAATCGGCGAGCGGCAGCTTCCCAAAGGCGAAGATGCAAGCTGCAGCACACAGGCACAGTGTGGGCAGCCTTCAAACTTAGAGAAAACAGTACTTTACCACTCTCCTGCCTTTTCCATGGTTATTCTATTGGAAAAGAACGAGTTTTGGCCAACTACCTTTCATTCTTGCCAAACTCTTTGCAGACCCCCGTGCAAGCTTTAGAACAAGATTTTGGATGTTTTCTTTCCTGGCAGAGTTTCTCCTTGCAAGATATGGTGGAAAAGCTTTTTACTGAGTGTAGAGCGGCAAGACACGCAGAAGACGCAGATACGCAGCTCTCCGAAGCTAAGTGCCGGTCCCGGGCTTCTTTCGGCACAAACCGCTCTCAGGAGCTCCCTGCGCTCGCCACAATGCTCTGTGTGCGAAGAAGCCGCTTCTTCGCCTCCGGGAGAATCGGCGAGCGGCAGCTTCCCAAAGGCGAAGATGCAAGCTGCAGCACACAGGCACAGTGTGGGCAGCCTTCAGACTTAGAGAAAACAGTACTTTACCACTCTCCTGCCTTTTCCATGGTTATTCTATTGGAAAAGAACGAGTTTTGGACAACTACCTTTCATTCTTGCCAAACTCTTTGCAGACCCCCGTGCAAGCTTTAGAACAAGATTTTGGATGTTTTCTTTCCTGGCAGAGTTTCTCCTTGCAAGATATGGTGGAAAAGCTTTTTGCTGAGTGTAGAGCGGCAAGACACGCAGAAGACGCAGATACGCAGCTCTCCGAAGCTAAGTGCCGGTCCCGGGCTTCTTTCGGCACAAACCGCTCTCAGGAGCTCCCTGCGCTCGCCACAATGCTCTGTGTGCGAAGAAGCCGCTTCTTCGCCTCCGGGAGAATCGGCGAGCGGCAGCTTCCCAAAGGCGAAGATGCAAGCTGCAGCACGCAGGCACAGTGTGGGCAGCCTTCAGACTTCGAGAAAACAGTACTTTACCACTCTCCTGCCTTTTCCATGGTTATTCTATTGGAAAAGAACGAGTTTTGGACAACTACCTTTCATTCTTGCCAAACTCTTTGCAGACCCCCGTGCAAGCTTTAGAACAAGATTTTGGATGTTTTCTTTCCTGGCAGAGTTTCTCCTTGCAAGATATGGTGGAAAAGCTTTTTGCTGAGTGTAGAGCGGCAAGACACGCAGAAGACGCAGATACGCAGCTCTCCGAAGCTAAGTGCCGGTCCCGGGCTTCTTTCGGCACAAACCGCTCTCAGGAGCTCCCTGCGCTCGCCACAATGCTCTGTGTGCGAAGAAGCCGCTTCTTCGCCTCCGGGAGAATCGGCGAGCGGCAGCTTCCCAAAGGCGAAGATGCAAGCTGCAGCACACAGGCACAGTGTGGGCAGCCTTCAGACTTAGAGAAAACAGTACTTTACCACTCTCCTGCCTTTTCCATGGTTATTCTATTGGAAAAGAACGAGTTTTGGACAACTACCTTTCATTCTTGCCAAACTCTTTGCAGACCCCCGTGCAAGCTTTAGAACAAGATTTTGGATGTTTTCTTTCCTGGCAGAGTTTCTCCTTGCAAGATATGGTGGAAAAGCTTTTTGCTGAGTGTAGAGCGGCAAGACACGCAGAAGACGCAGATACGCAGCTCTCCGAAGCTAAGTGCCGGTCCCGGGCTTCTTTCGGCACAAACCGCTCTCAGGAGCTCCCTGCGCTCGCCACAATGCTCTGTGTGCGAAGAAGCCGCTTCTTCGCCTCCGGGAGAATCGGCGAGCGGCAGCTTCCCAAAGGCGAAGATGCAAGCTGCAGCACGCAGGCACAGTGTGGGCAGCCTTCAGACTTCGAGAAAACAGTACTTTACCACTCTCCTGCCTTTTCCATGGTTATTCTATTGGAAAAGAACGAGTTTTGGACAACTACCTTTCATTCTTGCCAAACGCTTTGCAGACCCCCTTGCAAGCTTTAGAACAAGATTTTGGATGTTTTCTTTCCTGGCAGAGTTTCTCCTTGCAAGATATGGTGGAAAAGCTTTTTGCTGAGTGTAGAGCGGCAAGACACGCAGAAGACGCAGATACGCAGCTCTCCGAAGCTAAGTGCCGGTCCCGGGCTTCTTTCGGCACAAACCGCTCTCAGGAGCTCCCTGCGCTCGCCACAATGCTCTGTGTGCGAAGAAGCCGCTTCTTCGCCTCCGGGAGAATCGGCGAGCGGCAGCTTCCCAAAGGCGAAGATGCAAGCTGCAGCACACAGGCACAGTGTGGGCAGCCTTCAGACTTAGAGAAAACAGTACTTTACCACTCTCCTGCCTTTTCCATGGTTATTCTATTGGAAAAGAACGAGTTTTGGACAACTACCTTTCATTCTTGCCAAACTCTTTGCAGACCCCCGTGCAAGCTTTAGAAGAAGATTTTGGATGTTTTCTTTCCTGGCAGAGTTTCTCCTTGCAAGATATGGTGGAAAAGCTTTTTGCTGAGTGTAGAGCGGCAAGACACGCAGAAGACGCAGATACGCAGCTCTCCGAAGCTAAGTGCCGGTCCCGGGCTTCTTTCGGCACAAACCGCTCTCAGGAGCTCCCTGCGCTCGCCACAATGCTCTGTGTGCGAAGAAGCCGCTTCTTCGCCTCCGGGAGAATCGGCGAGCGGCAGCTTCCCAAAGGCGAAGATGCAAGCTGCAGCACACAGGCACAGTGTGGGCAGCCTTCAGACTTAGAGAAAACAGTACTTTACCACTCTCCTGCCTTTTCCATGGTTATTCTATTGGAAAAGAACGAGTTTTGGACAACTACCTTTCATTCTTGCCAAACTCTTTGCAGACCCCCGTGCAAGCTTTAGAACAAGATTTTGGATGTTTTCTTTCCTGGCAGAGTTTCTCCTTGCAAGATATGGTGGAAAAGCTTTTTGCTGAGTGTAGAGCGGCAAGACACGCAGAAGACGCAGATACGCAGCTCTCCGAAGCTAAGTGCCGGTCCCGGGCTTCTTTCGGCACAACCGCTCTCAGGAGCTCCCTGCGCTCGCCACAATGCTCTGTGTGCGAAGAAGCCGCTTCTTCGCCTCCGGGAGAATCGGCGAGCGGCAGCTTCCCAAAGGCGAAGATGCAAGCTGCAGCACACAGGCACAGTGTGGGCAGCCTTCAGACTTAGAGAAAACAGTACTTTACCACTCTCCTGCCTTTTCCATGGTTATTCTATTGGAAAAGAACGAGTTTTGGACAACTACCTTTCATTCTTGCCAAACTCTTTGCAGACCCCCGTGCAAGCTTTAGAACAAGATTTTGGATGTTTTCTTTCCTGGCAGAGTTTCTCCTTGCAAGATATGGTGGAAAAGCTTTTTGCTGAGTGTAGAGCGGCAAGACACGCAGAAGACGCAGATACGCAGCTCTCCGAAGCTAAGTGCCGGTCCCGGGCTTCTTTCGGCACAAACCGCTCTCAGGAGCTCCCTGCGCTCGCCACAATGCTCTGTGTGCGAAGAAGCCGCTTCTTCGCCTCCGGGAGAATCGGCGAGCGGCAGCTTCCAAAGGCGAAGATGCAAGCTGCACCACACAGGCACAGTGTGGGCAGCCTTCAGACTTCGAGAAAACAGTACTTTACCACTCTCCTGCCTTTTCCATGGTTATTCTATTGGAAAAGAACGAGTTTTGGACAACTACCTTTCATTCTTGCCAAACTCTTTGCAGACCCCCGTGCAAGCTTTAGAACAAGATTTTGGATGTTTTCTTTCCTGGCAGAGTTTCTCCTTGCAAGATATGGTGGAAAAGCTTTTTGCTGAGTGTAGAGCGGCAAGACACGCAGAAGACGCAGATACGCAGCTCTCCGAAGCTAAGTGCCGGTCCCGGGCTTCTTTCGGCACAAACCGCTCTCAGGAGCTCCCTGCGCTCGCCACAATGCTCTGTGTGCGAAGAAGCCGCTTCTTCGCCTCCGGGAGAATCGGCGAGCGGCAGCTTCCCAAAGGCGAAGATGCAAGCTGCAGCACACAGGCACAGTGTGGGCAGCCTTCAGACTTAGAGAAAACAGTACTTTACCACTCTCCTGCCTTTTCCATGGTTATTCTATTGGAAAAGAACGAGTTTTGGACAACTACCTTTCATTCTTGCCAAACTCTTTGCAGACCCCCGTGCAAGCTTTAGAAGAAGATTTTGGATGTTTTCTTTCCTGGCAGAGTTTCTCCTTGCAAGATATGGTGGAAAAGCTTTTTGCTGAGTGTAGAGCGGCAAGACACGCAGAAGACGCAGATACGCAGCTCTCCGAAGCTAAGTGCCGGTCCCGGGCTTCTTTCGGCACAAACCGCTCTCAGGAGCTCCCTGCGCTCGCCACAATGCTCTGTGTGCGAAGAAGCCGCTTCTTCGCCTCCGGGAGAATCGGCGAGCGGCAGCTTCCCAAAGGCGAAGATGCAAGCTGCAGCACACAGGCACAGTGTGGGCAGCCTTCAGACTTAGAGAAAACAGTACTTTACCACTCTCCTGCCTTTTCCATGGTTATTCTATTGGAAAAGAACGAGTTTTGGACAACTACCTTTCATTCTTGCCAAACTCTTTGCAGACCCCCGTGCAAGCTTTAGAACAAGATTTTGGATGTTTTCTTTCCTGGCAGAGTTTCTCCTTGCAAGATATGGTGGAAAAGCTTTTTGCTGAGTGTAGAGCGGCAAGACACGCAGAAGACGCAGATACGCAGCTCTCCGAAGCTAAGTGCCGGTCCCGGGCTTCTTTCGGCACAAACCGCTCTCAGGAGCTCCCTGCGCTCGCCACAATGCTCTGTGTGCGAAGAAGCCGCTTCTTCGCCTCCGGGAGAATCGGCGAGCGGCAGCTTCCCAAAGGCGAAGATGCAAGCTGCAGCACACAGGCACAGTGTGGGCAGCCTTCAGACTTCGAGAAAACAGTACTTTACCACTCTCCTGCCTTTTCCATGGTTATTCTATTGGAAAAGAACGAGTTTTGGACAACTACCTTTCATTCTTGCCAAACTCTTTGCAGACCCCCGTGCAAGCTTTAGAACAAGATTTTGGATGTTTTCTTTCCTGGCAGAGTTTCTCCTTGCAAGATATGGTGGAAAAGCTTTTTGCTGAGTGTAGAGCGGCAAGACACGCAGAAGACGCAGATACGCAGCTCTCCGAAGCTAAGTGCCGGTCCCGGGCTTCTTTCGGCACAAACCGCTCTCAGGAGCTCCCTGCGCTCGCCACAATGCTCTGTGTGCGAAGAAGCCGCTTCTTCGCCTCCGGGAGAATCGGCGAGCGGCAGCTTCCCAAAGGCGAAGATGCAAGCTGCACCACACAGGCACAGTGTGGGCAGCCTTCAGACTTCGAGAAAACAGTACTTTACCACTCTCCTGCCTTTTCCATGGTTATTCTATTGGAAAAGAACGAGTTTTGGACAACTACCTTTCATTCTTGCCAAACTCTTTGCAGACCCCCGTGCAAGCTTTAGAACAAGATTTTGGATGTTTTCTTTCCTGGCAGAGTTTCTCCTTGCAAGATATGGTGGAAAAGCTTTTTGCTGAGTGTAGAGCGGCAAGACACGCAGAAGACGCAGATACGCAGCTCTCCGAAGCTAAGTGCCGGTCCCGGGCTTCTTTCGGCACAAACCGCTCTCAGGAGCTCCCTGCGCTCGCCACAATGCTCTGTGTGCGAAGAAGCCGCTTCTTCGCCTCCGGGAGAATCGGCGAGCGGCAGCTTCCCAAAGGCGAAGATGCAAGCTGCAGCACGCAGACACAGTGTGGGCAGCCTTCAGACTTAGAGAAAACAGTACTTTACCACTCTCCTGCCTTTTCCATGGTTATTCTATTGGAAAAGAACGAGTTTTGGACAACTACCTTTCATTCTTGCCAAACTCTTTGCAGACCCCCGTGCAAGCTTTAGAACAAGATTTTGGATGTTTTCTTTCCTGGCAGAGTTTCTCCTTGCAAGATATGGTGGAAAAGCTTTTTGCTGAGTGTAGAGCAGCAAGACACGCAGAAGACGCAGATACGCAGCTCTCCGAAGCTAAGTGCCGGTCCCGGGCTTCTTTCGGCACAAACCGCTCTCAGGAGCTCCCTGCGCTCGCCACAATGCTCTGTGTGCGAAGAAGCCGCTTCTTCGCCTCCGGGAGAATCGGCGAGCGGCAGCTTCCCAAAGGCGAAGATGCAAGCTGCAGCACACAGGCACAGTGTGGGCAGCCTTCAAACTTAGAGAAAACAGTACTTTACCACTCTCCTGCCTTTTCCATGGTTATTCTATTGGAAAAGAACGAGTTTTGGACAACTACCTTTCATTCTTGCCAAACTCTTTGCAGACCCCCGTGCAAGCTTTAGAACAAGATTTTGGATGTTTTCTTTCCTGGCAGAGTTTCTCCTTGCAAGATATGGTGGAAAAGCTTTTTACTGAGTGTAGAGCGGCAAGACACGCAGAAGACGCAGATACGCAGCTCTCCGAAGCTAAGTGCCGGTCCCGGGCTTCTTTCGGCACAAACCGCTCTCAGGAGCTCCCTGCGCTCGCCACAATGCTCTGTGTGCGAAGAAGCCGCTTCTTCGCCTCCGGGAGAATCGGCGAGCGGCAGCTTCCCAAAGGCGAAGATGCAAGCTGCAGCACACAGGCACAGTGTGGGCAGCCTTCAGACTTCGAGAAAACAGTACTTTACCACTCTCCTGCCTTTTCCATGGTTATTCTATTGGAAAAGAACGAGTTTTGGACAACTACCTTTCATTCTTGCCAAACTCTTTGCAGACCCCCGTGCAAGCTTTAGAACAAGATTTTGGATGTTTTCTTTCCTGGCAGAGTTTCTCCTTGCAAGATATGGTGGAAAAGCTTTTTGCTGAGTGTAGAGCGGCAAGACACGCAGAAGACGCAGATACGCAGCTCTCCGAAGCTAAGTGCCGGTCCCGGGCTTCTTTCGGCACAAACCGCTCTCAGGAGCTCCCTGCGCTCGCCACAATGCTCTGTGTGCGAAGAAGCCGCTTCTTCGCCTCCGGGAGAATCGGCGAGCGGCAGCTTCCCAAAGGCGAAGATGCAAGCTGCAGCACGCAGGCACAGTGTGGGCAGCCTTCAGACTTAGAGAAAACAGTACTTTACCACTCTCCTGCCTTTTCCATGGTTATTCTATTGGAAAAGAACGAGTTTTGGACAACTACCTTTCATTCTTGCCAAACTCTTTGCAGACCCCCGTGCAAGCTTTAGAACAAGATTTTGGATGATTTCTTTCCTGGCAGAGTTTCTCCTTGCAAGATATGGTGGAAAAGCTTTTTGCTGAGTGTAGAGCGGCAAGACACGCAGAAGACGCAGATACGCAGCTCTCCGAAGCTAAGTGCCGGTCCCGGGCTTCTTTCGGCACAAACCGCTCTCAGGAGCTCCCTGCGCTCGCCACAATGCTCTGTGTGCGAAGAAGCCGCTTCTTCGCCTCCGGGAGAATCGGCGAGCGGCAGCTTCCCAAAGGCGAAGATGCAAGCTGCAGCACACAGGCACAGTGTGGGCAGCCTTCAGACTTCGAGAAAACAGTACTTTACCACTCTCCTGCCTTTTCCATGGTTATTCTATTGGAAAAGAACGAGTTTTGGACAACTACCTTTCATTCTTGCCAAACTCTTTGCAGACCCCCGTGCAAGCTTTAGAACAAGATTTTGGATGTTTTCTTTCCTGGCAGAGTTTCTCCTTGCAAGATATGGTGGAAAAGCTTTTTGCTGAGTGTAGAGCGGCAAGACACGCAGAAGACGCAGATACGCAGCTCTCCGAAGCTAAGTGCCGGTCCCGGGCTTCTTTCGGCACAAACCGCTCTCAGGAGCTCCCTGCGCTCGCCACAATGCTCTGTGTGCGAAGAAGCCGCTTCTTCGCCTCCGGGAGAATCGGCGAGCGGCAGCTTCCCAAAGGCGAAGATGCAAGCTGCAGCACACAGGCACAGTGTGGGCAGCCTTCAGACTTAGAGAAAACAGTACTTTACCACTCTCCTGCCTTTTCCATGGTTATTCTATTGGAAAAGAACGAGTTTTGGACAACTACCTTTCATTCTTGCCAAACTCTTTGCAGACCTCCGTGCAAGCTTTAGAACAAGATTTTGGATGTTTTCTTTCCTGGCAGAGTTTCTCCTTGCAAGATATGGTGGAAAAGCTTTTTGCTGAGTGTAGAGCGGCAAGACACGCAGAAGACGCAGATACGCAGCTCTCCGAAGCTAAGTGCCGGTCCCGGGCTTCTTTCGGCACAAACCGCTCTCAGGAGCTCCCTGCGCTCGCCACAATGCTCTGTGTGCGAAGAAGCCGCTTCTTCGCCTCCGGGAGAATCGGCGAGCGGCAGCTTCCCAAAGGCGAAGATGCAAGCTGCAGCACACAGGCACAGTGTGGGCAGCCTTCAGACTTCGAGAAAACAGTACTTTACCACTCTCCTGCCTTTTCCATGGTTATTCTATTGGAAAAGAACGAGTTTTGGACAACTACCTTTCATTCTTGCCAAACTCTTTGCAGACCCCCGTGCAAGCTTTAGAACAAGATTTTGGATGTTTTCTTTCCTGGCAGAGTTTCTCCTTGCAAGATATGGTGGAAAAGCTTTTTGCTGAGTGTAGAGCGGCAAGACACGCAGAAGACGCAGATACGCAGCTCTCCGAAGCTAAGTGCCGGTCCCGGGCTTCTTTCGGCACAAACCGCTCTCAGGAGCTCCCTGCGCTCGCCACAATGCTCTGTGTGCGAAGAAGCCGCTTCTTCGCCTCCTGGAGAATCGGCGAGCGGCAGCTTCCCAAAGGCGAAGATGCAAGCTGCAGCACACAGGCACAGTGTGGGCAGCCTTCAAACTTCGAGAAAACAGTACTTTACCACTCTCCTGCCTTTTCCATGGTTATTCTATTGGAAAAGAACGAGTTTTGGACAACTACCTTTCATTCTTGCCAAACTCTTTGCAGACCCCCGTGCAAGCTTTAGAAGAAGATTTTGGATGTTTTCTTTCCTGGCAGAGTTTCTCCTTGCAAGATATGGTGGAAAAGCTTTTTGCTGAGTGTAGAGCGGCAAGACACGCAGAAGACGCAGATACGCAGCTCTCCGAAGCTAAGTGCCGGTCCCGGGCTTCTTTCGGCACAAACCGCTCTCAGGAGCTCCCTGCGCTCGCCACAATGCTCTGTGTGCGAAGAAGCCGCTTCTTCGCCTCCGGGAGAATCGGCGAGCGGCAGCTTCCCAAAGGCGAAGATGCAAGCTGCAGCACACAGGCACAGTGTGGGCAGCCTTCAGACTTAGAGAAAACAGTACTTTACCACTCTCCTGCCTTTTCCATGGTTATTCTATTGGAAAAGAACGAGTTTTGGACAACTACCTTTCATTCTTGCCAAACTCTTTGCAGACCCCCGTGCAAGCTTTAGAACAAGATTTTGGATGTTTTCTTTCCTGGCAGAGTTTCTCCTTGCAAGATATGGTGGAAAAGCTTTTTGCTGAGTGTAGAGCGGCAAGACACGCAGAAGACGCAGATACGCAGCTCTCCGAAGCTAAGTGCCGGTCCCGGGCTTCTTTCGGCACAAACCGCTCTCAGGAGCTCCCTGCGCTCGCCACAATGCTCTGTGTGCGAAGAAGCCGCTTCTTCGCCTCCGGGAGAATCGGCGAGCGGCAGCTTCCCAAAGGCGAAGATGCAAGCTGCAGCACACAGGCACAGTGTGGGCAGCCTTCAGACTTCGAGAAAACAGTACTTTACCACTCTCCTGCCTTTTCCATGGTTATTCTATTGGAAAAGAACGAGTTTTGGACAACTACCTTTCATTCTTGCCAAACTCTTTGCAGACCCCCGTGCAAGCTTTAGAACAAGATTTTGGATGTTTTCTTTCCTGGCAGAGTTTCTCCTTGCAAGATATGGTGGAAAAGCTTTTTGCTGAGTGTAGAGCGGCAAGACACGCAGAAGACGCAGATACGCAGCTCTCCGAAGCTAAGTGCCGGTCCCGGGCTTCTTTCGGCACAAACCGCTCTCAGGAGCTCCCTGCGCTCGCCACAATGCTCTGTGTGCGAAGAAGCCGCTTCTTCGCCTCCGGGAGAATCGGCGAGCGGCAGCTTCCCAAAGGTGAAGATGCAAGCTGCAGCACACAGGCACAGTGTGGGCAGCCTTCAGACTTAGAGAAAACAGTACTTTACCACTCTCCTGCCTTTTCCATGGTTATTCTATTGGAAAAGAACGAGTTTTGGACAACTACCTTTCATTCTTGCCAAACTCTTTGCAGACCCCCGTGCAAGCTTTAGAACAAGATTTTGGATGTTTTCTTTCCTGGCAGAGTTTCTCCTTGCAAGATATGGTGGAAAAGCTTTTTGCTGAGTGTAGAGCGGCAAGACACGCAGAAGACGCAGATACGCAGCTCTCCGAAGCTAAGTGCCGGTCCCGGGCTTCTTTCGGCACAAACCGCTCTCAGGAGCTCCCTGCGCTCGCCACAATGCTCTGTGTGCGAAGAAGCCGCTTCTTCGCCTCCGGGAGAATCGGCGAGCGGCAGCTTCCCAAAGGCGAAGATGCAAGCTGCAGCACGCAGACACAGTGTGGGCAGCCTTCAGACTTAGAGAAAACAGTACTTTACCACTCTCCTGCCTTTTCCATGGTTATTCTATTGGAAAAGAACGAGTTTTGGACAACTACCTTTCATTCTTGCCAAACTCTTTGCAGACCCCCGTGCAAGCTTTAGAACAAGATTTTGGATGTTTTCTTTCCTGGCAGAGTTTCTCCTTGCAAGATATGGTGGAAAAGCTTTTTGCTGAGTGTAGAGCAGCAAGACACGCAGAAGACGCAGATACGCAGCTCTCCGAAGCTAAGTGCCGGTCCCGGGCTTCTTTCGGCACAAACCGCTCTCAGGAGCTCCCTGCGCTCGCCACAATGCTCTGTGTGCGAAGAAGCCGCTTCTTCGCCTCCGGGAGAATCGGCGAGCGGCAGCTTCCCAAAGGCGAAGATGCAAGCTGCAGCACACAGGCACAGTGTGGGCAGCCTTCAAACTTAGAGAAAACAGTACTTTACCACTCTCCTGCCTTTTCCATGGTTATTCTATTGGAAAAGAACGAGTTTTGGACAACTACCTTTCATTCTTGCCAAACTCTTTGCAGACCCCCGTGCAAGCTTTAGAACAAGATTTTGGATGTTTTCTTTCCTGGCAGAGTTTCTCCTTGCAAGATATGGTGGAAAAGCTTTTTACTGAGTGTAGAGCGGCAAGACACGCAGAAGACGCAGATACGCAGCTCTCCGAAGCTAAGTGCCGGTCCCGGGCTTCTTTCGGCACAAACTGCTCTCAGGAGCTCCCTGCGCTCGCCACAATGCTCTGTGTGCGAAGAAGCCGCTTCTTCGCCTCCGGGAGAATCGGCGAGCGGCAGCTTCCCAAAGGCGAAGATGCAAGCTGCAGCACACAGGCACAGTGTGGGCAGCCTTCAGACTTAGAGAAAACAGTACTTTACCACTCTCCTGCCTTTTCCATGGTTATTCTATTGGAAAAGAACGAGTTTTGGACAACTACCTTTCATTCTTGCCAAACTCTTTGCAGACCCCCGTGCAAGCTTTAGAACAAGATTTTGGATGTTTTCTTTCCTGGCAGAGTTTCTCCTTGCAAGATATGGTGGAAAAGCTTTTTGCTGAGTGTAGAGCGGCAAGACACGCAGAAGACGCAGATACGCAGCTCTCCGAAGCTAAGTGCCGGTCCCGGGCTTCTTTCGGCACAAACCGCTCTCAGGAGCTCCCTGCGCTCGCCACAATGCTCTGTGTGCGAAGAAGCCGCTTCTTCGCCTCCGGGAGAATCGGCGAGCGGCAGCTTCCCAAAGGCGAAGATGCAAGCTGCAGCACGCAGGCACAGTGTGGGCAGCCTTCAGACTTAGAGAAAACAGTACTTTACCACTCTCCTGCCTTTTCCATGGTTATTCTATTGGAAAAGAACGAGTTTTGGACAACTACCTTTCATTCTTGCCAAACTCTTTGCAGACCCCCGTGCAAGCTTTAGAACAAGATTTTGGATGTTTTCTTTCCTGGCAGAGTTTCTCCTTGCAAGATATGGTGGAAAAGCTTTTTGCTGAGTGTAGAGCGGCAAGACACGCAGAAGACGCAGATACGCAGCTCTCCGAAGCTAAGTGCCGGTCCCGGGCTTCTTTCGGCACAAACCGCTCTCAGGAGCTCCCTGCGCTCGCCACAATGCTCTGTGTGCGAAGAAGCCGCTTCTTCGCCTCCGGGAGAATCGGCGAGCGGCAGCTTCCCAAAGGCGAAGATGCAAGCTGCAGCACACAGGCACAGTGTGGGCAGCCTTCAGACTTAGAGAAAACAGTACTTTACCACTCTCCTGCCTTTTCCATGGTTATTCTATTGGAAAAGAACGAGTTTTGGACAACTACCTTTCATTCTTGCCAAACTCTTTGCAGACCCCCGTGCAAGCTTTAGAACAAGATTTTGGATGTTTTCTTTCCTGGCAGAGTTTCTCCTTGCAAGATATGGTGGAAAAGCTTTTTGCTGAGTGTAGAGCGGCAAGACACGCAGAAGACGCAGATACGCAGCTCTCCGAAGCTAAGTGCCGGTCCCGGGCTTCTTTCGGCACAAACCGCTCTCAGGAGCTCCCTGCGCTCGCCACAATGCTCTGTGTGCGAAGAAGCCGCTTCTTCGCCTCCGGGAGAATCGGCGAGCGGCAGCTTCCCAAAGGCGAAGATGCAAGCTGCAGCACACAGGCACAGTGTGGGCAGCCTTCAGACTTCGAGAAAACAGTACTTTACCACTCTCCTGCCTTTTCCATGGTTATTCTATTGGAAAAGAACGAGTTTTGGACAACTACCTTTCATTCTTGCCAAACTCTTTGCAGACCTCCGTGCAAGCTTTAGAACAAGATTTTGGATGTTTTCTTTCCTGGCAGAGTTTCTCCTTGCAAGATATGGTGGAAAAGCTTTTTGCTGAGTGTAGAGCGGCAAGACACGCAGAAGACGCAGATACGCAGCTCTCCGAAGCTAAGTGCCGGTCCCGGGCTTCTTTCGGCACAAACCGCTCTCAGGAGCTCCCTGCGCTCGCCACAATGCTCTGTGTGCGAAGAAGCCGCTTCTTCGCCTCCGGGAGAATCGGCGAGCGGCAGCTTCCCAAAGGCGAAGATGCAAGCTGCAGCACACAGGCACAGTGTGGGCAGCCTTCAGACTTCGAGAAAACAGTACTTTACCACTCTCCTGCCTTTTCCATGGTTATTCTATTGGAAAAGAACGAGTTTTGGACAACTACCTTTCATTCTTGCCAAACTCTTTGCAGACCCCCGTGCAAGCTTTAGAACAAGATTTTGGATGTTTTCTTTCCTGGCAGAGTTTCTCCTTGCAAGATATGGTGGAAAAGCTTTTTGCTGAGTGTAGAGCGGCAAGACACGCAGAAGACGCAGATACGCAGCTCTCCGAAGCTAAGTGCCGGTCCCGGGCTTCTTTCGGCACAAACCGCTCTCAGGAGCTCCCTGCGCTCGCCACAATGCTCTGTGTGCGAAGAAGCCGCTTCTTCGCCTCCTGGAGAATCGGCGAGCGGCAGCTTCCCAAAGGCGAAGATGCAAGCTGCAGCACACAGGCACAGTGTGGGCAGCCTTCAGACTTCGAGAAAACAGTACTTTACCACTCTCCTGCCTTTTCCATGGTTATTCTATTGGAAAAGAACGAGTTTTGGACAACTACCTTTCATTCTTGCCAAACTCTTTGCAGACCCCCGTGCAAGCTTTAGAACAAGATTTTGGATGTTTTCTTTCCTGGCAGAGTTTCTCCTTGCAAGATATGGTGGAAAAGCTTTTTGCTGAGTGTAGAGCGGCAAGACACGCAGAAGACGCAGATACGCAGCTCTCCGAAGCTAAGTGCCGGTCCCGGGCTTCTTTCGGCACAAACCGCTCTCAGGAGCTCCCTGCGCTCGCCACAATGCTCTGTGTGCGAAGAAGCCGCTTCTTCGCCTCCGGGAGAATCGGCGAGCGGCAGCTTCCCAAAGGTGAAGATGCAAGCTGCAGCACACAGGCACAGTGTGGGCAGCCTTCAGACTTAGAGAAAACAGTACTTTACCACTCTCCTGCCTTTTCCATGGTTATTCTATTGGAAAAGAACGAGTTTTGGACAACTACCTTTCATTCTTGCCAAACTCTTTGCAGACCCCCGTGCAAGCTTTAGAAGAAGATTTTGGATGTTTTCTTTCCTGGCAGAGTTTCTCCTTGCAAGATATGGTGGAAAAGCTTTTTGCTGAGTGTAGAGCGGCAAGACACGCAGAAGACGCAGATACGCAGCTCTCCAAAGCTAAGTGCCGGTCCCGGGCTTCTTTCGGCACAAACCGCTCTCAGGAGCTCCCTGCGCTCGCCACAATGCTCTGTGTGCGAAGAAGCCGCTTCTTCGCCTCCGGGAGAATCGGCGAGCGGCAGCTTCCCAAAGGCGAAGATGCAAGCTGCAGCACACAGGCACAGTGTGGGCAGCCTTCAGACTTAGAGAAAACAGTACTTTACCACTCTCCTGCCTTTTCCATGGTTATTCTATTGGAAAAGAACAAGTTTTGGACAACTACCTTTCATTCTTGCCAAACTCTTTGCAGACCCCCGTGCAAGCTTTAGAAGAAGATTTTGGATGTTTTCTTTCCTGGCAGAGTTTCTCCTTGCAAGATATGGTGGAAAAGCTTTTTGCTGAGTGTAGAGCGGCAAGACACGCAGAAGACGCAGATACGCAGCTCTCCGAAGCTAAGTGCCGGTCCCGGGCTTCTTTCGGCACAAACCGCTCTCAGGAGCTCCCTGCGCTCGCCACAATGCTCTGTGTGCGAAGAAGCCGCTTCTTCGCCTCCGGGAGAATCGGCGAGCGGCAGCTTCCCAAAGGCGAAGATGCAAGCTGCAGCACGCAGGCACAGTGTGGGCAGCCTTCAGACTTAGAGAAAACAGTACTTTACCACTCTCCTGCCTTTTCCATGGTTATTCTATTGGAAAAGAACGAGTTTTGGACAACTACCTTTCATTCTTGCCAAACGCTTTGCAGACCCCCTTGCAAGCTTTAGAACAAGATTTTGGATGTTTTCTTTCCTGGCAGAGTTTCTCCTTGCAAGATATGGTGGAAAAGCTTTTTGCTGAGTGTAGAGCGGCAAGACACGCAGAAGACGCAGATACGCAGCTCTCCGAAGCTAAGTGCCGGTCCCGGGCTTCTTTCGGCACAAACCGCTCTCAGGAGCTCCCTGCGCTCGCCACAATGCTCTGTGTGCGAAGAAGCCGCTTCTTCGCCTCCGGGAGAATCGGCGAGCGGCAGCTTCCCAAAGGCGAAGATGCAAGCTGCAGCACGCAGGCACAGTGTGGGCAGCATTCAGACTTAGAGAAAACAGTACTTTACCACTCCCCTGCCTTTTCCATGGTTATTCTATTGGAAAAGAACGAGTTTTGGACAACTACCTTTCATTCTTGCCAAACTCTTTGCAGACCCCCGTGCAAGCTTTAGAACAAGATTTTGGATGTTTTCTTTCCTGGCAGAGTTTCTCCTTGCAAGATATGGTGGAAAAGCTTTTTGCTGAGTGTAGAGCGGCAAGACACGCAGAAGACGCAGATACGCAGCTCTCCGAAGCTAAGTGCCGGTCCCGGGCTTCTTTCGGCACAAACCGCTCTCAGGAGCTCCCTGCACTCGCCACAATGCTCTGTGTGCGAAGAAGCCGCTTCTTCGCCTCCGGGAGAATCGGCGAGCGGCAGCTTCCCAAAGGCGAAGATGCAAGCTGCAGCACGCAGGCACAGTGTGGGCAGCCTTCAGACTTAGAGAAAACAGTACTTTACCACTCTCCTGCCTTTTCCATGGTTATTCTATTGGAAAAGAACGAGTTTTGGACAACTACCTTTCATTCTTGCCAAACTCTTTGCAGACCTCCGTGCAAGCTTTAGAACAAGATTTTGGATGTTTTCTTTCCTGGCAGAGTTTCTCCTTGCAAGATATGGTGGAAAAGCTTTTTGCTGAGTGTAGAGCGGCAAGACACGCAGAAGACGCAGATACGCAGCTCTCCGAAGCTAAGTGCCGGTCCCGGGCTTCTTTCGGCACAAACCGCTCTCAGGAGCTCCCTGCGCTCGCCACAATGCTCTGTGTGCGAAGAAGCCGCTTCTTCGCCTCCGGGAGAATCGGCGAGCGGCAGCTTCCCAAAGGCGAAGATGCAAGCTGCAGCACACAGGCACAGTGTGGGCAGCCTTCAGACTTCGAGAAAACAGTACTTTACCACTCTCCTGCCTTTTCCATGGTTATTCTATTGGAAAAGAACGAGTTTTGGACAACTACCTTTCATTCTTGCCAAACTCTTTGCAGACCTCCGTGCAAGCTTTAGAACAAGATTTTGGATGTTTTCTTTCCTGGCAGAGTTTCTCCTTGCAAGATATGGTGGAAAAGCTTTTTGCTGAGTGTAGAGCGGCAAGACACGCAGAAGACGCAGATACGCAGCTCTCCGAAGCTAAGTGCCGGTCCCGGGCTTCTTTCGGCACAAACCGCTCTCAGGAGCTCCCTGCGCTCGCCACAATGCTCTGTGTGCGAAGAAGCCGCTTCTTCGCCTCCTGGAGAATCGGCGAGCGGCAGCTTCCCAAAGGCGAAGATGCAAGCTGCAGCACACAGGCACAGTGTGGGCAGCCTTCAGACTTCGAGAAAACAGTACTTTACCACTCTCCTGCCTTTTCCATGGTTATTCTATTGGAAAAGAACGAGTTTTGGACAACTACCTTTCATTCTTGCCAAACTCTTTGCAGACCCCCGTGCAAGCTTTAGAACAAGATTTTGGATGTTTTCTTTCCTGGCAGAGTTTCTCCTTGCAAGATATGGTGGAAAAGCTTTTTGCTGAGTGTAGAGCGGCAAGACACGCAGAAGACGCAGATACGCAGCTCTCCGAAGCTAAGTGCCGGTCCCGGGCTTCTTTCGGCACAAACCGCTCTCAGGAGCTCCCTGCGCTCGCCACAATGCTCTGTGTGCGAAGAAGCCGCTTCTTCGCCTCCGGGAGAATCGGCGAGCGGCAGCTTCCCAAAGGTGAAGATGCAAGCTGCAGCACACAGGCACAGTGTGGGCAGCCTTCAGACTTAGAGAAAACAGTACTTTACCACTCTCCTGCCTTTTCCATGGTTATTCTATTGGAAAAGAACGAGTTTTGGACAACTACCTTTCATTCTTGCCAAACTCTTTGCAGACCCCCGTGCAAGCTTTAGAAGAAGATTTTGGATGTTTTCTTTCCTGGCAGAGTTTCTCCTTGCAAGATATGGTGGAAAAGCTTTTTGCTGAGTGTAGAGCGGCAAGACACGCAGAAGACGCAGATACGCAGCTCTCCAAAGCTAAGTGCCGGTCCCGGGCTTCTTTCGGCACAAACCGCTCTCAGGAGCTCCCTGCGCTCGCCACAATGCTCTGTGTGCGAAGAAGCCGCTTCTTCGCCTCCGGGAGAATCGGCGAGCGGCAGCTTCCCAAAGGCGAAGATGCAAGCTGCAGCACACAGGCACAGTGTGGGCAGCCTTCAGACTTAGAGAAAACAGTACTTTACCACTCTCCTGCCTTTTCCATGGTTATTCTATTGGAAAAG
The DNA here is from genome assembly GCF_037042795.1 of Molothrus aeneus. NCBI lineage: Eukaryota > Metazoa > Chordata > Aves > Passeriformes > Icteridae > Molothrus > Molothrus aeneus. The sequence goes on along the minus strand of NW_027099219.1, from coordinate 151,714 downwards.
AACGAGTTTTGGACAACTACCTTTCATTCTTGCCAAACTCTTTGCAGACCCCCGTGCAAGCTTTAGAACAAGATTTTGGATGTTTTCTTTCCTGGCAGAGTTTCTCCTTGCAAGATATGGTGGAAAAGCTTTTTGCTGAGTGTAGAGCGGCAAGACACGCAGAAGACGCAGATACGCAGCTCTCCGAAGCTAAGTGCCGGTCCCGGGCTTCTTTCGGCACAAACCGCTCTCAGGAGCTCCCTGCGCTCGCCACAATGCTCTGTGTGCGAAGAAGCCGCTTCTTCGCCTCCGGGAGAATCGGCGAGCGGCAGCTTCCCAAAGGCGAAGATGCAAGCTGCAGCACGCAGGCACAGTGTGGGCAGCCTTCAGACTTCGAGAAAACAGTACTTTACCACTCTCCTGCCTTTTCCATGGTTATTCTATTGGAAAAGAACGAGTTTTGGACAACTACCTTTCATTCTTGCCAAACGCTTTGCAGACCCCCTTGCAAGCTTTAGAACAAGATTTTGGATGTTTTCTTTCCTGGCAGAGTTTCTCCTTGCAAGATATGGTGGAAAAGCTTTTTGCTGAGTGTAGAGCGGCAAGACACGCAGAAGACACAGATACGCAGCTCTCCGAAGCTAAGTGCCGGTCCCGGGCTTCTTTCGGCACAAACCGCTCTCAGGAGCTCCCTGCGCTCGCCACAATGCTCTGTGTGCGAAGAAGCCGCTTCTTCGCCTCCGGGAGAATCGGCGAGCGGCAGCTTCCCAAAGGCGAAGATGCAAGCTGCAGCACGCAGGCACAGTGTGGGCAGCATTCAGACTTAGAGAAAACAGTACTTTACCACTCCCCTGCCTTTTCCATGGTTATTCTATTGGAAAAGAACGAGTTTTGGACAACTACCTTTCATTCTTGCCAAACTCTTTGCAGACCCCCGTGCAAGCTTTAGAACAAGATTTTGGATGTTTTCTTTCCTGGCAGAGTTTCTCCTTGCAAGATATGGTGGAAAAGCTTTTTGCTGAGTGTAGAGCGGCAAGACACGCAGAAGACGCAGATACGCAGCTCTCCGAAGCTAAGTGCCGGTCCCGGGCTTCTTTCGGCACAAACCGCTCTCAGGAGCTCCCTGCGCTCGCCACAATGCTCTGTGTGCGAAGAAGCCGCTTCTTCGCCTCCGGGAGAATCGGCGAGCGGCAGCTTCCCAAAGGCGAAGATGCAAGCTGCAGCACACAGGCACAGTGTGGGCAGCCTTCAGACTTAGAGAAAACAGTACTTTACCACTCTCCTGCCTTTTCCATGGTTATTCTATTGGAAAAGAACGAGTTTTGGACAACTACCTTTCATTCTTGCCAAACTCTTTGCAGACCCCCGTGCAAGCTTTAGAACAAGATTTTGGATGTTTTCTTTCCTGGCAGAGTTTCTCCTTGCAAGATATGGTGGAAAAGCTTTTTGCTGAGTGTAGAGCGGCAAGACACGCAGAAGACGCAGATACGCAGCTCTCCGAAGCTAAGTGCCGGTCCCGGGCTTCTTTCGGCACAAACCGCTCTCAGGAGCTCCCTGCGCTCGCCACAATGCTCTGTGTGCGAAGAAGCCGCTTCTTCGCCTCCGGGAGAATCGGCGAGCGGCAGCTTCCCAAAGGCGAAGATGCAAGCTGCAGCACACAGGCACAGTGTGGGCAGCCTTCAGACTTAGAGAAAACAGTACTTTACCACTCTCCTGCCTTTTCCATGGTTATTCTATTGGAAAAGAACGAGTTTTGGACAACTACCTTTCATTCTTGCCAAACTCTTTGCAGACCTCCGTGCAAGCTTTAGAACAAGATTTTGGATGTTTTCTTTCCTGGCAGAGTTTCTCCTTGCAAGATATGGTGGAAAAGCTTTTTGCTGAGTGTAGAGCGGCAAGACACGCAGAAGACGCAGATACGCAGCTCTCCGAAGCTAAGTGCCGGTCCCGGGCTTCTTTCGGCACAAACCGCTCTCAGGAGCTCCCTGCGCTCGCCACAATGCTCTGTGTGCGAAGAAGCCGCTTCTTCGCCTCCGGGAGAATCGGCGAGCGGCAGCTTCCCAAAGGCGAAGATGCAAGCTGCAGCACACAGGCACAGTGTGGGCAGCCTTCAGACTTCGAGAAAACAGTACTTTACCACTCTCCTGCCTTTTCCATGGTTATTCTATTGGAAAAGAACGAGTTTTGGACAACTACCTTTCATTCTTGCCAAACTCTTTGCAGACCCCCGTGCAAGCTTTAGAACAAGATTTTGGATGTTTTCTTTCCTGGCAGAGTTTCTCCTTGCAAGATATGGTGGAAAAGCTTTTTGCTGAGTGTAGAGCGGCAAGACACGCAGAAGACGCAGATACGCAGCTCTCCGAAGCTAAGTGCCGGTCCCGGGCTTCTTTCGGCACAAACCGCTCTCAGGAGCTCCCTGCGCTCGCCACAATGCTCTGTGTGCGAAGAAGCCGCTTCTTCGCCTCCTGGAGAATCGGCGAGCGGCAGCTTCCCAAAGGCGAAGATGCAAGCTGCAGCACACAGGCACAGTGTGGGCAGCCTTCAGACTTAGAGAAAACAGTACTTTACCACTCTCCTGCCTTTTCCATGGTTATTCTATTGGAAAAGAACGAGTTTTGGACAACTACCTTTCATTCTTGCCAAACTCTTTGCAGACCCCCGTGCAAGCTTTAGAACAAGATTTTGGATGTTTTCTTTCCTGGCAGAGTTTCTCCTTGCAAGATATGGTGGAAAAGCTTTTTGCTGAGTGTAGAGCGGCAAGACACGCAGAAGACGCAGATACGCAGCTGTCCGAAGCTAAGTGCCGGTCCCGGGCTTCTTTCGGCACAAACCGCTCTCAGGAGCTCCCTGCGCTCGCCACAATGCTCTGTGTGCGAAGAAGCCGCTTCTTCGCCTCCGGGAGAATCGGCGAGCGGCAGCTTCCCAAAGGCGAAGATGCAAGCTGCAGCACACAGGCACAGTGTGGGCAGCCTTCAGACTTAGAGAAAACAGTACTTTACCACTCTCCTGCCTTTTCCATGGTTATTCTATTGGAAAAGAACGAGTTTTGGACAACTACCTTTCATTCTTGCCAAACTCTTTGCAGACCCCCGTGCAAGCTTTAGAACAAGATTTTGGATATTTTCTTTCCTGGCAGAGTTTCTCCTTGCAAGATATGGTGGAAAAGCTTTTTGCTGAGTGTAGAGCGGCAAGACACGCAGAAGACGCAGATACGCAGCTCTCCGAAGCTAAGTGCCGGTCCCGGGCTTCTTTCGGCACAAACCGCTCTCAGGAGCTCCCTGCGCTCGCCACAATGCTCTGTGTGCGAAGAAGCCGCTTCTTCGCCTCCGGGAGAATCGGCGAGCGGCAGCTTCCCAAAGGCGAAGATGCAAGCTGCAGCACGCAGGCACAGTGTGGGCAGCCTTCAGACTTAGAGAAAACAGTACTTTACCACTCTCCTGCCTTTTCCATGGTTATTCTATTGGAAAAGAACGAGTTTTGGACAACTACCTTTCATTCTTGCCAAACTCTTTGCAGACCTCCGTGCAAGCTTTAGAAGAAGATTTTGGATGTTTTCTTTCCTGGCAGAGTTTCTCCTTGCAAGATATGGTGGAAAAGCTTTTTGCTGAGTGTAGAGCGGCAAGACACGCAGAAGACGCAGATACGCAGCTCTCCGAAGCTAAGTGCCGGTCCCGGGCTTCTTTCGGCACAAACCGCTCTCAGGAGCTCCCTGCGCTCGCCACAATGCTCTGTGTGCGAAGAAGCCGCTTCTTCGCCTCCGGGAGAATCGGCGAGCGGCAGCTTCCCAAAGGCGAAGATGCAAGCTGCAGCACACAGGCACAGTGTGGGCAGCCTTCAGACTTAGAGAAAACAGTACTTTACCACTCTCCTGCCTTTTCCATGGTTATTCTATTGGAAAAGAACGAGTTTTGGACAACTACCTTTCATTCTTGCCAAACTCTTTGCAGACCCCCGTGCAAGCTTTAGAACAAGATTTTGGATGTTTTCTTTCCTGGCAGAGTTTCTCCTTGCAAGATATGGTGGAAAAGCTTTTTGCTGAGTGTAGAGCGGCAAGACACGCAGAAGACGCAGATACGCAGCTCTCCGAAGCTAAGTGCCGGTCCCGGGCTTCTTTCGGCACAAACCGCTCTCAGGAGCTCCCTGCGCTCGCCACAATGCTCTGTGTGCGAAGAAGCCGCTTCTTCGCCTCCGGGAGAATCGGCGAGCGGCAGCTTCCCAAAGGCGAAGATGCAAGCTGCAGCACACAGGCACAGTGTGGGCAGCCTTCAGACTTCGAGAAAACAGTACTTTACCACTCTCCTGCCTTTTCCATGGTTATTCTATTGGAAAAGAACGAGTTTTGGACAACTACCTTTCATTCTTGCCAAACTCTTTGCAGACCCCCGTGCAAGCTTTAGAACAAGATTTTGGATGTTTTCTTTCCTGGCAGAGTTTCTCCTTGCAAGATATGGTGGAAAAGCTTTTTGCTGAGTGTAGAGCGGCAAGACACGCAGAAGACGCAGATACGCAGCTCTCCGAAGCTAAGTGCCGGTCCCGGGCTTCTTTCGGCACAAACCGCTCTCAGGAGCTCCCTGCGCTCGCCACAATGCTCTGTGTGCGAAGAAGCCGCTTCTTCGCCTCCGGGAGAATCGGCGAGCGGCAGCTTCCCAAAGGCGAAGATGCAAGCTGCAGCACGCAGGCACAGTGTGGGCAGCCTTCAGACTTAGAGAAAACAGTACTTTACCACTCTCCTGCCTTTTCCATGGTTATTCTATTGGAAAAGAACGAGTTTTGGACAACTACCTTTCATTCTTGCCAAACTCTTTGCAGACCTCCGTGCAAGCTTTAGAACAAGATTTTGGATGTTTTCTTTCCTGGCAGAGTTTCTCCTTGCAAGATATGGTGGAAAAGCTTTTTGCTGAGTGTAGAGCGGCAAGACACGCAGAAGACGCAGATACGCAGCTCTCCGAAGCTAAGTGCCGGTCCCGGGCTTCTTTCGGCACAAACCGCTCTCAGGAGCTCCCTGCGCTCGCCACAATGCTCTGTGTGCGAAGAAGCCGCTTCTTCGCCTCCGGGAGAATCGGCGAGCGGCAGCTTCCCAAAGGCGAAGATGCAAGCTGCAGCACACAGGCACAGTGTGGGCAGCCTTCAGACTTCGAGAAAACAGTACTTTACCACTCTCCTGCCTTTTCCATGGTTATTCTATTGGAAAAGAACGAGTTTTGGACAACTACCTTTCATTCTTGCCAAACTCTTTGCAGACCCCCGTGCAAGCTTTAGAACAAGATTTTGGATGTTTTCTTTCCTGGCAGAGTTTCTCCTTGCAAGATATGGTGGAAAAGCTTTTTGCTGAGTGTAGAGCGGCAAGACACGCAGAAGACGCAGATACGCAGCTCTCCGAAGCTAAGTGCCGGTCCCGGGCTTCTTTCGGCACAAACCGCTCTCAGGAGCTCCCTGCGCTCGCCACAATGCTCTGTGTGCGAAGAAGCCGCTTCTTCGCCTCCGGGAGAATCGGCGAGCGGCAGCTTCCCAAAGGCGAAGATGCAAGCTGCAGCACGCAGGCACAGTGTGGGCAGCCTTCAGACTTAGAGAAAACAGTACTTTACCACTCTCCTGCCTTTTCCATGGTTATTCTATTGGAAAAGAACGAGTTTTGGACAACTACCTTTCATTCTTGCCAAACTCTTTGCAGACCCCCGTGCAAGCTTTAGAACAAGATTTTGGATGTTTTCTTTCCTGGCAGAGTTTCTCCTTGCAAGATATGGTGGAAAAGCTTTTTGCTGAGTGTAGAGCGGCAAGACACGCAGAAGACGCAGATACGCAGCTCTCCGAAGCTAAGTGCCGGTCCCGGGCTTCTTTCGGCACAAACCGCTCTCAGGAGCTCCCTGCGCTCGCCACAATGCTCTGTGTGCGAAGAAGCCGCTTCTTCGCCTCCGGGAGAATCGGCGAGCGGCAGCTTCCCAAAGGCGAAGATGCAAGCTGCAGCACGCAGGCACAGTGTGGGCAGCCTTCAGACTTAGAGAAAACAGTACTTTACCACTCTCCTGCCTTTTCCATGGTTATTCTATTGGAAAAGAACGAGTTTTGGACAACTACCTTTCATTCTTGCCAAACTCTTTGCAGACCCCCGTGCAAGCTTTAGAACAAGATTTTGGATGTTTTCTTTCCTGGCAGAGTTTCTCCTTGCAAGATATGGTGGAAAAGCTTTTTGCTGAGTGTAGAGCGGCAAGACACGCAGAAGACGCAGATACGCAGCTCTCCGAAGCTAAGTGCCGGTCCCGGGCTTCTTTCGGCACAAACCGCTCTCAGGAGCTCCCTGCGCTCGCCACAATGCTCTGTGTGCGAAGAAGCCGCTTCTTCGCCTCCGGGAGAATCGGCGAGCGGCAGCTTCCCAAAGGCGAAGATGCAAGCTGCAGCACGCAGGCACAGTGTGGGCAGCCTTCAGACTTAGAGAAAACAGTACTTTACCACTCTCCTGCCTTTTCCATGGTTATTCTATTGGAAAAGAACGAGTTTTGGACAACTACCTTTCATTCTTGCCAAACTCTTTGCAGACCCCCGTGCAAGCTTTAGAACAAGATTTTGGATGTTTTCTTTCCTGGCAGAGTTTCTCCTTGCAAGATATGGTGGAAAAGCTTTTTGCTGAGTGTAGAGCGGCAAGACACGCAGAAGACGCAGATACGCAGCTCTCCGAAGCTAAGTGCCGGTCCCGGGCTTCTTTCGGCACAAACCGCTCTCAGGAGCTCCCTGCGCTCGCCACAATGCTCTGTGTGCGAAGAAGCCGCTTCTTCGCCTCCGGGAGAATCGGCGAGCGGCAGCTTCCCAAAGGCGAAGATGCAAGCTGCAGCACGCAGGCACAGTGTGGGCAGCCTTCAGACTTAGAGAAAACAGTACTTTACCACTCTCCTGCCTTTTCCATGGTTATTCTATTGGAAAAGAACGAGTTTTGGACAACTACCTTTCATTCTTGCCAAACTCTTTGCAGACCCCCGTGCAAGCTTTAGAACAAGATTTTGGATGTTTTCTTTCCTGGCAGAGTTTCTCCTTGCAAGATATGGTGGAAAAGCTTTTTGCTGAGTGTAGAGCGGCAAGACACGCAGAAGACGCAGATACGCAGCTCTCCGAAGCTAAGTGCCGGTCCCGGGCTTCTTTCGGCACAAACCGCTCTCAGGAGCTCCCTGCGCTCGCCACAATGCTCTGTGTGCGAAGAAGCCGCTTCTTCGCCTCCGGGAGAATCGGCGAGCGGCAGCTTCCCAAAGGCGAAGATGCAAGCTGCACCACACAGGCACAGTGTGGGCAGCCTTCAGACTTCGAGAAAACAGTACTTTACCACTCTCCTGCCTTTTCCATGGTTATTCTATTGGAAAAGAACGAGTTTTGGACAACTACCTTTCATTCTTGCCAAACTCTTTGCAGACCCCCGTGCAAGCTTTAGAACAAGATTTTGGATGTTTTCTTTCCTGGCAGAGTTTCTCCTTGCAAGATATGGTGGAAAAGCTTTTTGCTGAGTGTAGAGCGGCAAGACACGCAGAAGACGCAGATACGCAGCTCTCCGAAGCTAAGTGCCGGTCCCGGGCTTCTTTCGGCACAAACCGCTCTCAGGAGCTCCCTGCGCTCGCCACAATGCTCTGTGTGCGAAGAAGCCGCTTCTTCGCCTCCGGGAGAATCGGCGAGCGGCAGCTTCCCAAAGGCGAAGATGCAAGCTGCAGCACGCAGGCACAGTGTGGGCAGCCTTCAGACTTAGAGAAAACAGTACTTTACCACTCTCCTGCCTTTTCCATGGTTATTCTATTGGAAAAGAACGAGTTTTGGACAACTACCTTTCATTTTTGCCAAACTCTTTGCAGACCCCCGTGCAAGCTTTAGAAGAAGATTTTGGATGTTTTCTTTCCTGGCAGAGTTTCTCCTTGCAAGATATGGTGGAAAAGCTTTTTGCTGAGTGTAGAGCGGCAAGACACGCAGAAGACGCAGATACGCAGCTCTCCGAAGCTAAGTGCCGGTCCCGGGCTTCTTTCGGCACAAACCGCTCTCAGGAGCTCCCTGCGCTCGCCACAATGCTCTGTGTGCGAAGAAGCCGCTTCTTCGCCTCCGGGAGAATCGGCGAGCGGCAGCTTCCCAAAGGCGAAGATGCAAGCTGCAGCACGCAGGCACAGTGTGGGCAGCCTTCAGACTTAGAGAAAACAGTACTTTACCACTCTCCTGCCTTTTCCATGGTTATTCTATTGGAAAAGAACGAGTTTTGGACAACTACCTTTCATTCTTGCCAAACTCTTTGCAGACCCCCGTGCAAGCTTTAGAACAAGATTTTGGATGTTTTCTTTCCTGGCAGAGTTTCTCCTTGCAAGATATGGTGGAAAAGCTTTTTGCTGAGTGTAGAGCGGCAAGACACGCAGAAGACGCAGATACGCAGCTCTCCGAAGCTAAGTGCCGGTCCCGGGCTTCTTTCGGCACAAACCGCTCTCAGGAGCTCCCTGCGCTCGCCACAATGCTCTGTGTGCGAAGAAGCCGCTTCTTCGCCTCCGGGAGAATCGGCGAGCGGCAGCTTCCCAAAGGCGAAGATGCAAGCTGCAGCACGCAGGCACAGTGTGGGCAGCCTTCAGACTTAGAGAAAACAGTACTTTACCACTCTCCTGCCTTTTCCATGGTTATTCTATTGGAAAAGAACGAGTTTTGGACAACTACCTTTCATTCTTGCCAAACTCTTTGCAGACCCCCGTGCAAGCTTTAGAACAAGATTTTGGATGTTTTCTTTCCTGGCAGAGTTTCTCCTTGCAAGATATGGTGGAAAAGCTTTTTGCTGAGTGTAGAGCGGCAAGACACGCAGAAGACGCAGATACGCAGCTCTCCGAAGCTAAGTGCCGGTCCCGGGCTTCTTTCGGCACAAACCGCTCTCAGGAGCTCCCTGCGCTCGCCACAATGCTCTGTGTGCGAAGAAGCCGCTTCTTCGCCTCCTGGAGAATCGGCGAGCGGCAGCTTCCCAAAGGCGAAGATGCAAGCTGCAGCACACAGGCACAGTGTGGGCAGCCTTCAGACTTAGAGAAAACAGTACTTTACCACTCTCCTGCCTTTTCCATGGTTATTCTATTGGAAAAGAACGAGTTTTGGACAACTACCTTTCATTCTTGCCAAACTCTTTGCAGACCCCCGTGCAAGCTTTAGAACAAGATTTTGGATGTTTTCTTTCCTGGCAGAGTTTCTCCTTGCAAGATATGGTGGAAAAGCTTTTTGCTGAGTGTAGAGCGGCAAGACACGCAGAAGACGCAGATACGCAGCTCTCCGAAGCTAAGTGCCGGTCCCGGGCTTCTTTCGGCACAAACCGCTCTCAGGAGCTCCCTGCGCTCGCCACAATGCTCTGTGTGCGAAGAAGCCGCTTCTTCGCCTCCGGGAGAATCGGCGAGCGGCAGCTTCCCAAAGGCGAAGATGCAAGCTGCAGCACGCAGGCACAGTGTGGGCAGCCTTCAGACTTCGAGAAAACAGTACTTTACCACTCTCCTGCCTTTTCCATGGTTATTCTATTGGAAAAGAACGAGTTTTGGACAACTACCTTTCATTCTTGCCAAACTCTTTGCAGACCCCCGTGCAAGCTTTAGAACAAGATTTTGGATGTTTTCTTTCCTGGCAGAGTTTCTCCTTGCAAGATATGGTGGAAAAGCTTTTTGCTGAGTGTAGAGCGGCAAGACACGCAGAAGACGCAGATACGCAGCTCTCCGAAGCTAAGTGCCGGTCCCGGGCTTCTTTCGGCACAAACCGCTCTCAGGAGCTCCCTGCGCTCGCCACAATGCTCTGTGTGCGAAGAAGCCGCTTCTTCGCCTCCGGGAGAATCGGCGAGCGGCAGCTTCCCAAAGGCGAAGATGCAAGCTGCAGCACGCAGGCACAGTGTGGGCAGCCTTCAGACTTAGAGAAAACAGTACTTTACCACTCTCCTGCCTTTTCCATGGTTATTCTATTGGAAAAGAACGAGTTTTGGACAACTACCTTTCATTCTTGCCAAACTCTTTGCAGACCCCCGTGCAAGCTTTAGAACAAGATTTTGGATGTTTTCTTTCCTGGCAGAGTTTCTCCTTGCAAGATATGGTGGAAAAGCTTTTTGCTGAGTGTAGAGCGGCAAGACACGCAGAAGACGCAGATACGCAGCTCTCCGAAGCTAAGTGCCGGTCCCGGGCTTCTTTCGGCACAAACCGCTCTCAGGAGCTCCCTGCGCTCGCCACAATGCTCTGTGTGCGAAGAAGCCGCTTCTTCGCCTCCGGGAGAATCGGCGAGCGGCAGCTTCCCAAAGGCGAAGATGCAAGCTGCAGCACACAGGCACAGTGTGGGCAGCCTTCAGACTTAGAGAAAACAGTACTTTACCACTCTCCTGCCTTTTCCATGGTTATTCTATTGGAAAAGAACGAGTTTTGGACAACTACCTTTCATTCTTGCCAAACTCTTTGCAGACCCCCGTGCAAGCTTTAGAACAAGATTTTGGATGTTTTCTTTCCTGGCAGAGTTTCTCCTTGCAAGATATGGTGGAAAAGCTTTTTGCTGAGTGTAGAGCGGCAAGACACGCAGAAGACGCAGATACGCAGCTCTCCGAAGCTAAGTGCCGGTCCCGGGCTTCTTTCGGCACAAACCGCTCTCAGGAGCTCCCTGCGCTCGCCACAATGCTCTGTGTGCGAAGAAGCCGCTTCTTCGCCTCCGGGAGAATCGGCGAGCGGCAGCTTCCCAAAGGCGAAGATGCAAGCTGCAGCACGCAGGCACAGTGTGGGCAGCCTTCAGACTTAGAGAAAACAGTACTTTACCACTCTCCTGCCTTTTCCATGGTTATTCTATTGGAAAAGAACGAGTTTTGGACAACTACCTTTCATTCTTGCCAAACTCTTTGCAGACCCCCGTGCAAGCTTTAGAACAAGATTTTGGATGTTTTCTTTCCTGGCAGAGTTTCTCCTTGCAAGATATGGTGGAAAAGCTTTTTGCTGAGTGTAGAGCGGCAAGACACGCAGAAGACGCAGATACGCAGCTCTCCGAAGCTAAGTGCCGGTCCCGGGCTTCTTTCGGCACAAACCGCTCTCAGGAGCTCCCTGCGCTCGCCACAATGCTCTGTGTGCGAAGAAGCCGCTTCTTCGCCTCCGGGAGAATCGGCGAGCGGCAGCTTCCCAAAGGCGAAGATGCAAGCTGCAGCACGCAGGCACAGTGTGGGCAGCCTTCAGACTTAGAGAAAACAGTACTTTACCACTCTCCTGCCTTTTCCATGGTTATTCTATTGGAAAAGAACGAGTTTTGGACAACTACCTTTCATTCTTGCCAAACTCTTTGCAGACCCCCGTGCAAGCTTTAGAACAAGATTTTGGATGTTTTCTTTCCTGGCAGAGTTTCTCCTTGCAAGATATGGTGGAAAAGCTTTTTGCTGAGTGTAGAGCGGCAAGACACGCAGAAGACGCAGATACGCAGCTCTCCGAAGCTAAGTGCCGGTCCCGGGCTTCTTTCGGCACAAACCGCTCTCAGGAGCTCCCTGCGCTCGCCACAATGCTCTGTGTGCGAAGAAGCCGCTTCTTCGCCTCCGGGAGAATCGGCGAGCGGCAGCTTCCCAAAGGCGAAGATGCAAGCTGCAGCACGCAGGCACAGTGTGGGCAGCCTTCAGACTTAGAGAAAACAGTACTTTACCACTCTCCTGCCTTTTCCATGGTTATTCTATTGGAAAAGAACGAGTTTTGGACAACTACCTTTCATTCTTGCCAAACTCTTTGCAGACCCCCGTGCAAGCTTTAGAACAAGATTTTGGATGTTTTCTTTCCTGGCAGAGTTTCTCCTTGCAAGATATGGTGGAAAAGCTTTTTGCTGAGTGTAGAGCGGCAAGACACGCAGAAGACGCAGATACGCAGCTCTCCGAAGCTAAGTGCCGGTCCCGGGCTTCTTTCGGCACAAACCGCTCTCAGGAGCTCCCTGCGCTCGCCACAATGCTCTGTGTGCGAAGAAGCCGCTTCTTCGCCTCCGGGAGAATCGGCGAGCGGCAGCTTCCCAAAGGCGAAGATGCAAGCTGCAGCACACAGGCACAGTGTGGGCAGCCTTCAGACTTAGAGAAAACAGTACTTTACCACTCTCCTGCCTTTTCCATGGTTATTCTATTGGAAAAGAACGAGTTTTGGACAACTACCTTTCATTCTTGCCAAACTCTTTGCAGACCCCCGTGCAAGCTTTAGAACAAGATTTTGGATGTTTTCTTTCCTGGCAGAGTTTCTCCTTGCAAGATATGGTGGAAAAGCTTTTTGCTGAGTGTAGAGCGGCAAGACACGCAGAAGACGCAGATACGCAGCTCTCCGAAGCTAAGTGCCGGTCCCGGGCTTCTTTCGGCACAAACCGCTCTCAGGAGCTCCCTGCGCTCGCCACAATGCTCTGTGTGCGAAGAAGCCGCTTCTTCGCCTCCGGGAGAATCGGCGAGCAGCAGCTTCCCAAAGGCGAAGATGCAAGCTGCAGCACGCAGGCACAGTGTGGGCAGCCTTCAGACTTCGAGAAAACAGTACTTTACCACTCTCCTGCCTTTTCCATGGTTATTCTATTGGAAAAGAACGAGTTTTGGACAACTACCTTTCATTCTTGCCAAACTCTTTGCAGACCCCCGTGCAAGCTTTAGAACAAGATTTTGGATGTTTTCTTTCCTGGCAGAGTTTCTCCTTGCAAGATATGGTGGAAAAGCTTTTTGCTGAGTGTAGAGCGGCAAGACACGCAGAAGACGCAGATACGCAGCTCTCCGAAGCTAAGTGCCGGTCCCGGGCTTCTTTCGGCACAAACCGCTCTCAGGAGCTCCCTGCGCTCGCCACAATGCTCTGTGTGCGAAGAAGCCGCTTCTTCGCCTCCGGGAGAATCGGCGAGCGGCAGCTTCCCAAAGGCGAAGATGCAAGCTGCAGCACACAGGCACAGTGTGGGCAGCCTTCAGACTTAGAGAAAACAGTACTTTACCACTCTCCTGCCTTTTCCATGGTTATTCTATTGGAAAAGAACGAGTTTTGGACAACTACCTTTCATTCTTGCCAAACTCTTTGCAGACCCCCGTGCAAGCTTTAGAACAAGATTTTGGATGTTTTCTTTCCTGGCAGAGTTTCTCCTTGCAAGATATGGTGGAAAAGCTTTTTGCTGAGTGTAGAGCGGCAAGACACGCAGAAGACGCAGATACGCAGCTCTCCGAAGCTAAGTGCCGGTCCCGGGCTTCTTTCGGCACAAACCGCTCTCAGGAGCTCCCTGCGCTCGCCACAATGCTCTGTGTGCGAAGAAGCCGCTTCTTCGCCTCCGGGAGAATCGGCGAGCGGCAGCTTCCCAAAGGCGAAGATGCAAGCTGCAGCACGCAGGCACAGTGTGGGCAGCCTTCAGACTTAGAGAAAACAGTACTTTACCACTCTCCTGCCTTTTCCATGGTTATTCTATTGGAAAAGAACGAGTTTTGGACAACTACCTTTCATTCTTGCCAAACTCTTTGCAGACCCCCGTGCAAGCTTTAGAACAAGATTTTGGATGTTTTCTTTCCTGGCAGAGTTTCTCCTTGCAAGATATGGTGGAAAAGCTTTTTGCTGAGTGTAGAGCGGCAAGACACGCAGAAGACGCAGATACGCAGCTCTCCGAAGCTAAGTGCCGGTCCCGGGCTTCTTTCGGCACAAACCGCTCTCAGGAGCTCCCTGCGCTCGCCACAATGCTCTGTGTGCGAAGAAGCCGCTTCTTCGCCTCCTGGAGAATCGGCGAGCGGCAGCTTCCCAAAGGCGAAGATGCAAGCTGCAGCACACAGGCACAGTGTGGGCAGCCTTCAGACTTAGAGAAAACAGTACTTTACCACTCTCCTGCCTTTTCCATGGTTATTCTATTGGAAAAGAACGAGTTTTGGACAACTACCTTTCATTCTTGCCAAACTCTTTGCAGACCCCCGTGCAAGCTTTAGAAGAAGATTTTGGATGTTTTCTTTCCTGGCAGAGTTTCTCCTTGCAAGATATGGTGGAAAAGCTTTTTGCTGAGTGTAGAGCGGCAAGACACGCAGAAGACGCAGATACGCAGCTCTCCGAAGCTAAGTGCCGGTCCCGGGCTTCTTTCGGCACAAACCGCTCTCAGGAGCTCCCTGCGCTCGCCACAATGCTCTGTGTGCGAAGAAGCCGCTTCTTCGCCTCCGGGAGAATCGGCGAGCGGCAGCTTCCCAAAGGCGAAGATGCAAGCTGCAGCACACAGGCACAGTGTGGGCAGCCTTCAGACTTAGAGAAAACAGTACTTTACCACTCTCCTGCCTTTTCCATGGTTATTCTATTGGAAAAGAACGAGTTTTGGACAACTACCTTTCATTCTTGCCAAACTCTTTGCAGACCCCCGTGCAAGCTTTAGAACAAGATTTTGGATGTTTTCTTTCCTGGCAGAGTTTCTCCTTGCAAGATATGGTGGAAAAGCTTTTTGCTGAGTGTAGAGCGGCAAGACACGCAGAAGACGCAGATACGCAGCTCTCCGAAGCTAAGTGCCGGTCCCGGGCTTCTTTCGGCACAAACCGCTCTCAGGAGCTCCCTGCGCTCGCCACAATGCTCTGTGTGCGAAGAAGCCGCTTCTTCGCCTCCGGGAGAATCGGCGAGCGGCAGCTTCCCAAAGGCGAAGATGCAAGCTGCAGCACGCAGGCACAGTGTGGGCAGCCTTCAGACTTAGAGAAAACAGTACTTTACCACTCTCCTGCCTTTTCCATGGTTATTCTATTGGAAAAGAACGAGTTTTGGACAACTACCTTTCATTCTTGCCAAACTCTTTGCAGACCCCCGTGCAAGCTTTAGAACAAGATTTTGGATGTTTTCTTTCCTGGCAGAGTTTCTCCTTGCAAGTTATGGTGGAAAAGCTTTTTGCTGAGTGTAGAGCGGCAAGACACGCAGAAGACGCAGATACGCAGCTCTCCGAAGCTAAGTGCCGGTCCCGGGCTTCTTTCGGCACAAACCGCTCTCAGGAGCTCCCTGCGCTCGCCACAATGCTCTGTGTGCGAAGAAGCCGCTTCTTCGCCTCCGGGAGAATCGGCGAGCGGCAGCTTCCCAAAGGCGAAGATGCAAGCTGCAGCACACAGGCACAGTGTGGGCAGCCTTCAGACTTAGAGAAAACAGTACTTTACCACTCTCCTGCCTTTTCCATGGTTATTCTATTGGAAAAGAACGAGTTTTGGACAACTACCTTTCATTCTTGCCAAACTCTTTGCAGACCCCCGTGCAAGCTTTAGAACAAGATTTTGGATGTTTTCTTTCCTGGCAGAGTTTCTCCTTGCAAGATATGGTGGAAAAGCTTTTTGCTGAGTGTAGAGCGGCAAGACACGCAGAAGACGCAGATACGCAGCTCTCCGAAGCTAAGTGCCGGTCCCGGGCTTCTTTCGGCACAAACCGCTCTCAGGAGCTCCCTGCGCTCGCCACAATGCTCTGTGTGCGAAGAAGCCGCTTCTTCGCCTCCGGGAGAATCGGCGAGCGGCAGCTTCCCAAAGGCGAAGATGCAAGCTGCAGCACGCAGGCACAGTGTGGGCAGCCTTCAGACTTAGAGAAAACAGTACTTTACCACTCTCCTGCCTTTTCCATGGTTATTCTATTGGAAAAGAACGAGTTTTGGACAACTACCTTTCATTCTTGCCAAACTCTTTGCAGACCCCCGTGCAAGCTTTAGAACAAGATTTTGGATGTTTTCTTTCCTGGCAGAGTTTCTCCTTGCAAGATATGGTGGAAAAGCTTTTTGCTGAGTGTAGAGCGGCAAGACACGCAGAAGACGCAGATACGCAGCTCTCCGAAGCTAAGTGCCGGTCCCGGGCTTCTTTCGGCACAAACCGCTCTCAGGAGCTCCCTGCGCTCGCCACAATGCTCTGTGTGCGAAGAAGCCGCTTCTTCGCCTCCGGGAGAATCGGCGAGCGGCAGCTTCCCAAAGGCGAAGATGCAAGCTGCAGCACGCAGGCACAGTGTGGGCAGCCTTCAGACTTAGAGAAAACAGTACTTTACCACTCTCCTGCCTTTTCCATGGTTATTCTATTGGAAAAGAACGAGTTTTGGACAACTACCTTTCATTCTTGCCAAACTCTTTGCAGACCCCCTTGCAAGCTTTAGAACAAGATTTTGGATGTTTTCTTTCCTGGCAGAGTTTCTCCTTGCAAGATATGGTGGAAAAGCTTTTGCTGAGTGTAGAGCGGCAAGACACGCAGAAGACGCAGATACGCCAGCTCTCCGAAGCTAAGTGCCGGTCCCGGGCTTCTTTCGGCACAAACCGCTCTCAGGAGCTCCCTGCGCTCGCCACAATGCTCTGTGTGCGAAGAAGCCGCTTCTTCGCCTCCGGGAGAATCGGCGAGCGGCAGCTTCCCAAAGGCGAAGATGCAAGCTGCAGCACGCAGGCACAGTGTGGGCAGCCTTCAGACTTCGAGAAAACAGTACTTTACCACTCTCCTGCCTTTTCCATGGTTATTCTATTGGAAAAGAACGAGTTTTGGACAACTACCTTTCATTCTTGCCAAACTCTTTGCAGACCCCCGTGCAAGCTTTAGAACAAGATTTTGGATGTTTTCTTTCCTGGCAGAGTTTCTCCTTGCAAGATAGGTGGAAAGCTTTTTGCTGAGTGTAGAGCGGCAAGACACGCAGAAGACGCAGATACGCAGCTCTCCGAAGCTAAGTGCCGGTCCCGGGCTTCTTTCGGCACAAACCGCTCTCAGGAGCTCCTGCGCTCGCCACAATGCTCTGTGTGCGAAGAAGCCGCTTCTTCGCCTCCGGGAGAATCGGCGAGCGGCAGCTTCCCAAAGGCGAAGATGCAAGCTGCAGCACACAGGCACAGTGTGGGCAGCCTTCAGACTTAGAGAAAACAGTACTTTACCACTCTCCTGCCTTTTCATGGTTATTCTATTGGAAAAGAACGAGTTTTGGACAACTACCTTTCATTCTTGCCAAACTCTTTGCAGACCCCCGTGCAAGCTTTAGAACAAGATTTTGGATGTTTTCTTTCCTGGCAGAGTTTCTCCTTGCAAGATATGGTGGAAAAGCTTTTTGCTGAGTGTAGAGCGGCAAGACACGCAGAAGACGCAGATACGCAGCTCTCCGAAGCTAAGTGCCGGTCCCGGGCTTCTTTCGGCACAAACCGCTCTCAGGAGCTCCCTGCGCTCGCCACAATGCTCTGTGTGCGAAGAAGCCGCTTCTTCGCCTCCTGGAGAATCGGCGAGCGGCAGCTTCCCAAAGGCGAAGATGCAAGCTGCAGCACACAGGCACAGTGTGGGCAGCCTTCAAACTTAGAGAAAACAGTACTTTACCACTCTCCTGCCTTTTCCATGGTTATTCTATTGGAAAAGAACGAGTTTTGGACAACTACCTTTCATTCTTGCCAAACTCTTTGCAGACCCCCGTGCAAGCTTTAGAACAAGATTTTGGATGTTTTCTTTCCTGGCAGAGTTTCTCCTTGCAAGATATGGTGGAAAAGCTTTTTGCTGAGTGTAGAGCGGCAAGACACGCAGAAGACGCAGATACGCAGCTCTCCGAAGCTAAGTGCCGGTCCCGGGCTTCTTTCGGCACAAACCGCTCTCAGGAGCTCCCTGCGCTCGCCACAATGCTCTGTGTGCGAAGAAGCCGCTTCTTCGCCTCCGGGAGAATCGGCGAGCGGCAGCTTCCCAAAGGCGAAGATGCAAGCTGCAGCACACAGGCACAGTGTGGGCAGCCTTCAGACTTAGAGAAAACAGTACTTTACCACTCTCCTGCCTTTTCCATGGTTATTCTATTGGAAAAGAACGAGTTTTGGACAACTACCTTTCATTCTTGCCAAACTCTTTGCAGACCTGCGTGCAAGCTTTAGAACAAGATTTTGGATGTTTTCTTTCCTGGCAGAGTTTCTCCTTGCAAGATATGGTGGAAAAGCTTTTTGCTGAGTGTAGAGCGGCAAGACACGCAGAAGACGCAGATACGCAGCTCTCCGAAGCTAAGTGCCGGTCCCGGGCTTCTTTCGGCACAAACCGCTCTCAGGAGCTCCCTGCGCTCGCCACAATGCTCTGTGTGCGAAGAAGCCGCTTCTTCGCCTGCGGGAGAATCGGCGAGCGGCAGCTTCCCAAAGGCGAAGATGCAAGCTGCAGCACACAGGCACAGTGTGGGCAGCCTTCAGACTTCGAGAAAACAGTACTTTACCACTCTCCTGCCTTTTCCATGGTTATTCTATTGGAAAAGAACGAGTTTTGGACAACTACCTTTCATTCTTGCCAAACTCTTTGCAGACCCCCGTGCAAGCTTTAGAACCAGATTTTGGATGTTTTCTTTCCTGGCAGAGTTTCTCCTTGCAAGATATGGTGGAAAAGCTTTTGGCTGAGTGTAGAGCGGCAAGACACGCAGAAGACGCAGATACGCAGCTCTCCGAAGCTAAGTGCCGGTCCCGGGCTTCTTTCGGCACAAACCGCTCTCAGGAGCTCCCTGCGCTCGCCACAATGCTCTGTGTGCGAAGAAGCCGCTTCTTCGCCTCCGGGAGAATCGGCGAGCGGCAGCTTCCCAAAGGCGAAGATGCAAGCTGCAGCACACAGGCACAGTGTGGGCAGCATTCAGACTTAGAGAAAACAGTACTTTACCACTCTCCTGCCTTTTCCATGGTTATTCTATTGGAAAAGAACGAGTTTTGGACAACTACCTTTCATTCTTGCCAAACTCTTTGCAGACCCCCGTGCAAGCTTTAGAACAAGATTTTGGATGTTTTCTTTCCTGGCAGAGTTTCTCCTTGCAAGATATGGTGGAAAAGCTTTTTGCTGAGTGTAGAGCGGCAAGACACGCAGAAGACGCAGATACGCAGCTCTCCGAAGCTAAGTGCCGGTCCCGGGCTTCTTTCGGCACAAACCGCTCTCAGGAGCTCCCTGCGCTCGCCACAATGCTCTGTGTGCGAAGAAGCCGCTTCTTCGCCTGCGGGAGAATCGGCGAGCGGCAGCTTCCCAAAGGCGAAGATGCAAGCTGCGGCACACAGGCACAGTGTGGGCAGCATTCAGACTTAGAGAAAACAGTACTTTACCACTCTCCTGCCTTTTCCATGGTTATTCTATTGGAAAAGAACGAGTTTTGGACAACTACCTTTCATTCTTGCCAAACTCTTTGCAGACCCCCGTGCAAGCTTTAGAACAAGATTTTGGATGTTTTCTTTCCTGGCAGAGTTTCTCCTTGCAAGATATGGTGGAAAAGCTTTTTGCTGAGTGTAGAGCGGCAAGACACGCAGAAGACGCAGATACGCAGCTCTCCGAAGCTAAGTGCCGGTCCCGGGCTTCTTTCGGCACAAACCGCTCTCAGGAGCTCCCTGCGCTCGCCACAATGCTCTGTGTGCGAAGAAGCCGCTTCTTCGCCTCCGGGAGAATCGGCGAGCGGCAGCTTCCCAAAGGCGAAGATGCAAGCTGCAGCACACAGGCACAGTGTGGGCAGCCTTCAGACTTAGAGAAAACAGTACTTTACCACTCTCCTGCCTTTTCCATGGTTATTCTATTGGAAAAGAACGAGTTTTGGACAACTACCTTTCATTCTTGCCAAACTCTTTGCAGACCCCCGTGCAAGCTTTAGAACCAGATTTTGGATGTTTTCTTTCCTGGCAGAGTTTCTCCTTGCAAGATATGGTGGAAAAGCTTTTTGCTGAGTGTAGAGCGGCAAGACACGCAGAAGACGCAGATACGCAGCTCTCCGAAGCTAAGTGCCGGTCCCGGGCTTCTTTCGGCACAAACCGCTCTCAGGAGCTCCCTGCGCTCGCCACAATGCTCTGTGTGCGAAGAAGCCGCTTCTTCGCCTCCGGGAGAATCGGCGAGCGGCAGCTTCCCAAAGGCGAAGATGCAAGCTGCAGCACACAGGCACAGTGTGGGCAGCCTTCAGACTTAGAGAAAACAGTACTTTACCACTCTCCTGCCTTTTCCATGGTTATTCTATTGGAAAAGAACGAGTTTTGGACAACTACCTTTCATTCTTGCCAAACTCTTTGCAGACCCCCGTGCAAGCTTTCGAACCAGATTTTGGATGTTTTCTTTCCTGGCAGAGTTTCTCCTTGCAAGATATGGTGGAAAAGCTTTTTGCTGAGTGTAGAGCGGCAAGACACGCAGAAGACGCAGATACGCAGCTCTCCGAAGCTAAGTGCCGGTCCCGGGCTTCTTTCGGCACAAACCGCTCTCAGGAGCTCCCTGCGCTCGCCACAATGCTCTGTGTGCGAAGAAGCCGCTTCTTCGCCTCCGGGAGAATCGGCGAGCGGCAGCTTCCCAAAGGCGAAGATGCAAGCTGCAGCACACAGGCACAGTGTGGGCAGCCTTCAGACTTAGAGAAAACAGTACTTTACCACTCTCCTGCCTTTTCCATGGTTATTCTATTGGAAAAGAACGAGTTTTGGACAACTACCTTTCATTCTTGCCAAACTCTTTGCAGACCCCCGTGCAAGCTTTAGAACAAGATTTTGGATGTTTTCTTTCCTGGCAGAGTTTCTCCTTGCAAGATATGGTGGAAAAGCTTTTTGCTGAGTGTAGAGCGGCAAGACACGCAGAAGACGCAGATACGCAGCTCTCCGAAGCTAAGTGCCGGTCCCGGGCTTCTTTCGGCACAAACCGCTCTCAGGAGCTCCCTGCGCTCGCCACAATGCTCTGTGTGCGAAGAAGCCGCTTCTTCGCCTCCGGGAGAATCGGCGAGCGGCAGCTTCCCAAAGGCGAAGAAGCAAGCTGCAGCACACAGGCACAGTGTGGGCAGCCTTCAGACTTAGAGAAAACAGTACTTTACCACTCTCCTGCCTTTTCCATGGTTATTCTATTGGAAAAGAACGAGTTTTGGACAACTACCTTTCATTCTTGCCAAACTCTTTGCAGACCCCCGTGCAAGCTTTAGAACAAGATTTTGGATGTTTTCTTTCCTGGCAGAGTTTCTCCTTGCAAGATATGGTGGAAAAGCTTTTTGCTGAGTGTAGAGCGGCAAGACACGCAGAAGACGCAGATACGCAGCTCTCCGAAGCTAAGTGCCGGTCCCGGGCTTCTTTCGGCACAAACCGCTCTCAGGAGCTCCCTGCGCTCGCCACAATGCTCTGTGTGCGAAGAAGCCGCTTCTTCGCCTCCGGGAGAATCGGCGAGCGGCAGCTTCCCAAAGGCGAAGATGCAAGCTGCAGCACACAGGCACAGTGTGGGCAGCCTTCAGACTTAGAGAAAACAGTACTTTACCACTCTCCTGCCTTTTCCATGGTTATTCTATTGGAAAAGAACGAGTTTTGGACAACTACCTTTCATTCTTGCCAAACTCTTTGCAGACCCCCGTGCAAGCTTTAGAACAAGATTTTGGATGTTTTCTTTCCTGGCAGAGTTTCTCCTTGCAAGATATGGTGGAAAAGCTTTTTGCTGAGTGTAGAGCGGCAAGACACGCAGAAGACGCAGATACGCAGCTCTCCGAAGCTAAGTGCCGGTCCCGGGCTTCTTTCGGCACAAACCGCTCTCAGGAGCTCCCTGCGCTCGCCACAATGCTCTGTGTGCGAAGAAGCCGCTTCTTCGCCTCCGGGAGAATCGGCGAGCGGCAGCTTCCCAAAGGCGAAGATGCAAGCTGCAGCACACAGGCACAGTGTGGGCAGCCTTCAGACTTAGAGAAAACAGTACTTTACCACTCTCCTGCCTTTTCCATGGTTATTCTATTGGAAAAGAACGAGTTTTGGACAACTACCTTTCATTCTTGCCAAACTCTTTGCAGACCCCCGTGCAAGCTTTAGAACAAGATTTTGGATGTTTTCTTTCCTGGCAGAGTTTCTCCTTGCAAGATATGGTGGAAAAGCTTTTTGCTGAGTGTAGAGCGGCAAGACACGCAGAAGACGCAGATACGCAGCTCTCCGAAGCTAAGTGCCGGTCCCGGGCTTCTTTCGGCACAAACCGCTCTCAGGAGCTCCCTGCGCTCGCCACAATGCTCTGTGTGCGAAGAAGCCGCTTCTTCGCCTCCGGGAGAATCGGCGAGCGGCAGCTTCCCAAAGGCGAAGATGCAAGCTGCAGCACACAGGCACAGTGTGGGCAGCCTTCAGACTTAGAGAAAACAGTACTTTACCACTCTCCTGCCTTTTCCATGGTTATTCTATTGGAAAAGAACGAGTTTTGGACAACTACCTTTCATTCTTGCCAAACTCTTTGCAGACCCCCGTGCAAGCTTTAGAACAAGATTTTGGATGTTTTCTTTCCTGGCAGAGTTTCTCCTTGCAAGATATGGTGGAAAAGCTTTTTGCTGAGTGTAGAGCGGCAAGACACGCAGAAGACGCAGATACGCAGCTCTCCGAAGCTAAGTGCCGGTCCCGGGCTTCTTTCGGCACAAACCGCTCTCAGGAGCTCCCTGCGCTCGCCACAATGCTCTGTGTGCGAAGAAGCCGCTTCTTCGCCTCCGGGAGAATCGGCGAGCGGCAGCTTCCCAAAGGCGAAGATGCAAGCTGCAGCACACAGGCACAGTGTGGGCAGCCTTCAGACTTAGAGAAAACAGTACTTTACCACTCTCCTGCCTTTTCCATGGTTATTCTATTGGAAAAGAACGAGTTTTGGACAACTACCTTTCATTCTTGCCAAACTCTTTGCAGACCCCCGTGCAAGCTTTAGAACAAGATTTTGGATGTTTTCTTTCCTGGCAGAGTTTCTCCTTGCAAGATATGGTGGAAAAGCTTTTTGCTGAGTGTAGAGCGGCAAGACACGCAGAAGACGCAGATACGCAGCTCTCCGAAGCTAAGTGCCGGTCCCGGGCTTCTTTCGGCACAAACCGCTCTCAGGAGCTCCCTGCGCTCGCCACAATGCTCTGTGTGCGAAGAAGCCGCTTCTTCGCCTCCGGGAGAATCGGCGAGCGGCAGCTTCCCAAAGGCGAAGATGCAAGCTGCAGCACGCAGGCACAGTGTGGGCAGCCTTCAGACTTAGAGAAAACAGTACTTTACCACTCTCCTGCCTTTTCCATGGTTATTCTATTGGAAAAGAACGAGTTTTGGACAACTACCTTTCATTCTTGCCAAACTCTTTGCAGACCCCCTTGCAAGCTTTAGAACAAGATTTTGGATGTTTTCTTTCCTGGCAGAGTTTCTCCTTGCAAGATATGGTGGAAAAGCTTTTTGCTGAGTGTAGAGCGGCAAGACACGCAGAAGACGCAGATACGCAGCTCTCCGAAGCTAAGTGCCGGTCCCGGGCTTCTTTCGGCACAAACCGCTCTCAGGAGCTCCCTGCGCTCGCCACAATGCTCTGTGTGCGAAGAAGCCGCTTCTTCGCCTCCTGGAGAATCGGCGAGCGGCAGCTTCCCAAAGGCGAAGATGCAAGCTGCAGCACACAGGCACAGTGTGGGCAGCCTTCAGACTTAGAGAAAACAGTACTTTACCACTCTCCTGCCTTTTCCATGGTTATTCTATTGGAAAAGAACGAGTTTTGGACAACTACCTTTCATTCTTGCCAAACTCTTTGCAGACCCCCGTGCAAGCTTTAGAACAAGATTTTGGATGTTTTCTTTCCTGGCAGAGTTTCTCCTTGCAAGATATGGTGGAAAAGCTTTTTGCTGAGTGTAGAGCGGCAAGACACGCAGAAGACGCAGATACGCAGCTCTCCGAAGCTAAGTGCCGGTCCCGGGCTTCTTTCGGCACAAACCGCTCTCAGGAGCTCCCTGCGCTCGCCACAATGCTCTGTGTGCGAAGAAGCCGCTTCTTCGCCTCCGGGAGAATCGGCGAGCGGCAGCTTCCCAAAGGCGAAGATGCAAGCTGCAGCACACAGGCACAGTGTGGGCAGCCTTCAGACTTAGAGAAAACAGTACTTTACCACTCTCCTGCCTTTTCCATGGTTATTCTATTGGAAAAGAACGAGTTTTGGACAACTACCTTTCATTCTTGCCAAACTCTTTGCAGACCCCCGTGCAAGCTTTAGAACAAGATTTTGGATGTTTTCTTTCCTGGCAGAGTTTCTCCTTGCAAGATATGGTGGAAAAGCTTTTTGCTGAGTGTAGAGCGGCAAGACACGCAGAAGACGCAGATACGCAGCTCTCCGAAGCTAAGTGCCGGTCCCGGGCTTCTTTCGGCACAAACCGCTCTCAGGAGCTCCCTGCGCTCGCCACAATGCTCTGTGTGCGAAGAAGCCGCTTCTTCGCCTCCGGGAGAATCGGCGAGCGGCAGCTTCCCAAAGGCGAAGATGCAAGCTGCAGCACGCAGGCACAGTGTGGGCAGCCTTCAGACTTAGAGAAAACAGTACTTTACCACTCTCCTGCCTTTTCCATGGTTATTCTATTGGAAAAGAACGAGTTTTGGACAACTACCTTTCATTCTTGCCAAACTCTTTGCAGACCCCCTTGCAAGCTTTAGAACAAGATTTTGGATGTTTTCTTTCCTGGCAGAGTTTCTCCTTGCAAGATATGGTGGAAAAGCTTTTTGCTGAGTGTAGAGCGGCAAGACACGCAGAAGACGCAGATACGCAGCTCTCCGAAGCTAAGTGCCGGTCCCGGGCTTCTTTCGGCACAAACCGCTCTCAGGAGCTCCCTGCGCTCGCCACAATGCTCTGTGTGCGAAGAAGCCGCTTCTTCGCCTCCGGGAGAATCGGCGAGCGGCAGCTTCCCAAAGGCGAAGATGCAAGCTGCAGCACGCAGGCACAGTGTGGGCAGCCTTCAGACTTCGAGAAAACAGTACTTTACCACTCTCCTGCCTTTTCCATGGTTATTCTATTGGAAAAGAACGAGTTTTGGACAACTACCTTTCATTCTTGCCAAACTCTTTGCAGACCCCCGTGCAAGCTTTAGAACAAGATTTTGGATGTTTTCTTTCCTGGCAGAGTTTCTCCTTGCAAGATATGGTGGAAAAGCTTTTTGCTGAGTGTAGAGCGGCAAGACACACAGAAGACGCAGATACGCAGCTCTCCGAAGCTAAGTGCCGGTCCCGGGCTTCTTTCGGCACAAACCGCTCTCAGGAGCTCCCTGCGCTCGCCACAATGCTCTGTGTGCGAAGAAGCCGCTTCTTCGCCTCCTGGAGAATCGGCCAGCGGCAGCTTCCCAAAGGCGAAGATGCAAGCTGCAGCACACAGGCACAGTGTGGGCAGCCTTCAGACTTAGAGAAAACAGTACTTTACCACTCTCCTGCCTTTTCCATGGTTATTCTATTGGAAAAGAACGAGTTTTGGACAACTACCTTTCATTCTTGCCAAACTCTTTGCAGACCCCCGTGCAAGCTTTAGAACAAGATTTTGGATGTTTTCTTTCCTGGCAGAGTTTCTCCTTGCAAGATATGGTGGAAAAGCTTTTTGCTGAGTGTAGAGCGGCAAGACACGCAGAAGACGCAGATACGCAGCTCTCCGAAGCTAAGTGCCGGTCCCGGGCTTCTTTCGGCACAAACCGCTCTCAGGAGCTCCCTGCGCTCGCCACAATGCTCTGTGTGCGAAGAAGCCGCTTCTTCGCCTCCGGGAGAATCGGCGAGCGGCAGCTTCCCAAAGGCGAAGATGCAAGCTGCAGCACACAGGCACAGTGTGGGCAGCCTTCAGACTTAGAGAAAACAGTACTTTACCACTCTCCTGCCTTTTCCATGGTTATTCTATTGGAAAAGAACGAGTTTTGGACAACTACCTTTCATTCTTGCCAAACTCTTTGCAGACCCCCGTGCAAGCTTTAGAACAAGATTTTGGATGTTTTCTTTCCTGGCAGAGTTTCTCCTTGCAAGATATGGTGGAAAAGCTTTTTACTGAGTGTAGAGCGGCAAGACACGCAGAAGACGCAGATACGCAGCTCTCCGAAGCTAAGTGCCGGTCCCGGGCTTCTTTCGGCACAAACCGCTCTCAGGAGCTCCCTGCGCTCGCCACAATGCTCTGTGTGCGAAGAAGCCGCTTCTTCGCCTCCGGGAGAATCGGCGAGCGGCAGCTTCCCACAGGCGAAGATGCAAGCTGCAGCACACAGGTACAGTGTGGGCAGCCTTCAGACTTCGAGAAAACAGTACTTTACCACTCTCCTGCCTTTTCCATGGTTATTCTATTGGAAAAGAACGAGTTTTGGACAACTACCTTTCATTCTTGCCAAACTCTTTGCAGACCCCCGTGCAAGCTTTAGAACAAGATTTTGGATGTTTTCTTTCCTGGCAGAGTTTCTCCTTGCAAGATATGGTGGAAAAGCTTTTTGCTGAGTGTAGAGCGGCAAGACACGCAGAAGACGCAGATACGCAGCTCTCCGAAGCTAAGTGCCGGTCCCGGGCTTCTTTCGGCACAAACCGCTCTCAGGAGCTCCCTGCGCTCGCCACAATGCTCTGTGTGCGAAGAAGCCGCTTCTTCGCCTCCGGGAGAATCGGCGAGCGGCAGCTTCCCAAAGGCGAAGATGCAAGCTGCAGCACGCAGGCACAGTGTGGGCAGCCTTCAGACTTCGAGAAAACAGTACTTTACCACTCTCCTGCCTTTTCCATGGTTATTATATTGGAAAAGAACGAGTTTTGGACAACTACCTTTCATTCTTGCCAAACTCTTTGCAGACCCCCGTGCAAGCTTTAGAACAAGATTTTGGATGTTTTCTTTCCTGGCAGAGTTTCTCCTTGCAAGATATGGTGGAAAAGCTTTTTGCTGAGTGTAGAGCGGCAAGACACGCAGAAGACGCAGATACGCAGCTCTCCGAAGCTAAGTGCCGGTCCCAGGCTTCTTTCGGCACAAACCGCTCTCAGGAGCTCCCTCCGCTCGCCACAATGCTCTGTGTGCGAAGAAGCCGCTTCTTCGCCTCCTGGAGAATCGGCGAGCGGCAGCTTCCCAAAGGCGAAGATGCAAGCTGCAGCACACAGGCACAGTGTGGGCAGCCTTCAAACTTAGAGAAAACAGTACTTTACCACTCTCCTGCCTTTTCCATGGTTATTCTATTGGAAAAGAACGAGTTTTGGACAACTACCTTTCATTCTTGCCAAACTCTTTGCAGACCCCCGTGCAAGCTTTAGAACAAGATTTTGGATGTTTTCTTTCCTGGCAGAGTTTCTCCTTGCAAGATATGGTGGAAAAGCTTTTTGCTGAGTGTAGAGCGGCAAGACACGCAGAAGACGCAGATACGCAGCTCTCCGAAGCTAAGTGCCGGTCCCGGGCTTCTTTCGGCACAAACCGCTCTCAGGAGCTCCCTGCGCTCGCCACAATGCTCTGTGTGCGAAGAAGCCGCTTCTTCGCCTCCGGGAGAATCGGCGAGCGGCAGCTTCCCAAAGGCGAAGATGCAAGCTGCAGCACACAGGGCACAGTGTGGGCAGCCTTCAGACTTAGAGAAAACAGTACTTTACCACTCTCCTGCCTTTTCCATGGTTATTCTATTGGAAAAGAACGAGTTTTGGACAACTACCTTTCATTCTTGCCAAACTCTTTGCAGATCCCCGTGCAAGCTTTAGAACAAGATTTTGGATGTTTTCTTTCCTGGCAGAGTTTCTCCTTGCAAGATATGGTGGAAAAGCTTTTTGCTGAGTGTAGAGCGGCAAGACACGCAGAAGACGCAGATACGCAGCTCTCCGAAGCTAAGTGCCGGTCCCGGGCTTCTTTCGGCACAAACCGCTCTCAGGAGCTCCCTGCGCTCGCCACAATGCTCTGTGTGCGAAGAAGCCGCTTCTTCGCCTCCGGGAGAATCGGCGAGCGGCAGCTTCCCAAAGGCGAAGATGCAAGCTGCAGCACGCAGGCACAGTGTGGGCAGCCTTCAGACTTAGAGAAAACAGTACTTTACCACTCTCCTGCCTTTTCCATGGTTATTCTATTGGAAAAGAACGAGTTTTGGACAACTACCTTTCATTCTTGCCAAACGCTTTGCAGACCCCCTTGCAAGCTTTAGAACAAGATTTTGGATGTTTTCTTTCCTGGCAGAGTTTCTCCTTGCAAGATATGGTGGAAAAGCTTTTTGCTGAGTGTAGAGCGGCAAGACACGCAGAAGACGCAGATACGCAGCTCTCCGAAGCTAAGTGCCGGTCCCGGGCTTCTTTCGGCACAAACCGCTCTCAGGAGCTCCCTGCGCTCGCCACAATGCTCTGTGTGCGAAGAAGCCGCTTCTTCGCCTCCGGGAGAATCGGCGAGCGGCAGCTTCCCAAAGGCGAAGATGCAAGCTGCAGCACACAGGCACAGTGTGGGCAGCCTTCAGACTTAGAGAAAACAGTACTTTACCACTCTCCTGCCTTTTCCATGGTTATTCTATTGGAAAAGAACGAGTTTTGGACAACTACCTTTCATTCTTGCCAAACTCTTTGCAGACCCCCGTGCAAGCTTTAGAACAAGATTTTGGATGTTTTCTTTCCTGGCAGAGTTTCTCCTTGCAAGATATGGTGGAAAAGCTTTTTGCTGAGTGTAGAGCGGCAAGACACGCAGAAGACGCAGATACGCAGCTCTCCGAAGCTAAGTGCCGGTCCCGGGCTTCTTTCGGCACAAACCGCTCTCAGGAGCTCCCTGCGCTCGCCACAATGCTCTGTGTGCGAAGAAGCCGCTTCTTCGCCTCCGGGAGAATCGGCGAGCGGCAGCTTCCCAAAGGCGAAGATGCAAGCTGCAGCACACAGGCACAGTGTGGGCAGCCTTCAGACTTAGAGAAAACAGTACTTTACCACTCTCCTGCCTTTTCCATGGTTATTCTATTGGAAAAGAACGAGTTTTGGACAACTACCTTTCATTCTTGCCAAACTCTTTGCAGACCCCCGTGCAAGCTTTAGAACAAGATTTTGGATGTTTTCTTTCCTGGCAGAGTTTCTCCTTGCAAGATATGGTGGAAAAGCTTTTTACTGAGTGTAGAGCGGCAAGACACGCAGAAGACGCAGATACGCAGCTCTCCGAAGCTAAGTGCCGGTCCCGGGCTTCTTTCGGCACAAACCGCTCTCAGGAGCTCCCTGCGCTCGCCACAATGCTCTGTGTGCGAAGAAGCCGCTTCTTCGCCTCCGGGAGAATCGGCGAGCGGCAGCTTGCCAAAGGCGAAGATGCAAGCTGCAGCACACAGGCACAGTGTGGGCAGCCTTCAGACTTAGAGAAAACAGTACTTTACCACTCTCCTGCCTTTTCCATGGTTATTCTATTGGAAAAGAACGAGTTTTGGACAACTACCTTTCATTCTTGCCAAACTCTTTGCAGATCCCCGTGCAAGCTTTAGAACAAGATTTTGGATGTTTTCTTTCCTGGCAGAGTTTCTCCTTGCAAGATATGGTGGAAAAGCTTTTTGCTGAGTGTAGAGCGGCAAGACACGCAGAAGACGCAGATACGCAGCTCTCCGAAGCTAAGTGCCGGTCCCGGGCTTCTTTCGGCACAAACCGCTCTCAGGAGCTCCCTGCGCTCGCCACAATGCTCTGTGTGCGAAGAAGCCGCTTCTTCGCCTCCGGGAGAATCGGCGAGCGGCAGCTTCCCAAAGGCGAAGATGCAAGCTGCAGCACGCAGGCACAGTGTGGGCAGCCTTCAGACTTAGAGAAAACAGTACTTTACCACTCTCCTGCCTTTTCCATGGTTATTCTATTGGAAAAGAACGAGTTTTGGACAACTACCTTTCATTCTTGCCAAACGCTTTGCAGACCCCCTTGCAAGCTTTAGAACAAGATTTTGGATGTTTTCTTTCCTGGCAGAGTTTCTCCTTGCAAGATATGGTGGAAAAGCTTTTTGCTGAGTGTAGAGCGGCAAGACACGCAGAAGACGCAGATACGCAGCTCTCCGAAGCTAAGTGCCGGTCCCGGGCTTCTTTCGGCACAAACCGCTCTCAGGAGCTCCCTGCGCTCGCCACAATGCTCTGTGTGCGAAGAAGCCGCTTCTTCGCCTCCGGGAGAATCGGCGAGCGGCAGCTTCCCAAAGGCGAAGATGCAAGCTGCAGCACACAGGCACAGTGTGGGCAGCCTTCAGACTTAGAGAAAACAGTACTTTACCACTCTCCTGCCTTTTCCATGGTTATTCTATTGGAAAAGAACGAGTTTTGGACAACTACCTTTCATTCTTGCCAAACTCTTTGCAGACCCCCGTGCAAGCTTTAGAACAAGATTTTGGATGTTTTCTTTCCTGGCAGAGTTTCTCCTTGCAAGATATGGTGGAAAAGCTTTTTGCTGAGTGTAGAGCGGCAAGACACGCAGAAGACGCAGATACGCAGCTCTCCGAAGCTAAGTGCCGGTCCCGGGCTTCTTTCGGCACAAACCGCTCTCAGGAGCTCCCTGCGCTCGCCACAATGCTCTGTGTGCGAAGAAGCCGCTTCTTCGCCTCCGGGAGAATCGGCGAGCGGCAGCTTCCCAAAGGCGAAGATGCAAGCTGCAGCACACAGGCACAGTGTGGGCAGCCTTCAGACTTAGAGAAAACAGTACTTTACCACTCTCCTGCCTTTTCCATGGTTATTCTATTGGAAAAGAACGAGTTTTGGACAACTACCTTTCATTCTTGCCAAACTCTTTGCAGACCCCCGTGCAAGCTTTAGAACAAGATTTTGGATGTTTTCTTTCCTGGCAGAGTTTCTCCTTGCAAGATATGGTGGAAAAGCTTTTTACTGAGTGTAGAGCGGCAAGACACGCAGAAGACGCAGATACGCAGCTCTCCGAAGCTAAGTGCCGGTCCCGGGCTTCTTTCGGCACAAACCGCTCTCAGGAGCTCCCTGCGCTCGCCACAATGCTCTGTGTGCGAAGAAGCCGCTTCTTCGCCTCCGGGAGAATCGGCGAGCGGCAGCTTCCCAAAGGCGAAGATGCAAGCTGCAGCACACAGGCACAGTGTGGGCAGCCTTCAGACTTAGAGAAAACAGTACTTTACCACTCTCCTGCCTTTTCCATGGTTATTCTATTGGAAAAGAACGAGTTTTGGACAACTACCTTTCATTCTTGCCAAACTCTTTGCAGACCTGCGTGCAAGCTTTAGAACAAGATTTTGGATGTTTTCTTTCCTGGCAGAGTTTCTCCTTGCAAGATATGGTGGAAAAGCTTTTTGCTGAGTGTAGAGCGGCAAGACACGCAGAAGACGCAGATACGCAGCTCTCCGAAGCTAAGTGCCGGTCCCGGGCTTCTTTCGGCACAAACCGCTCTCAGGAGCTCCCTGCGCTCGCCACAATGCTCTGTGTGCGAAGAAGCCGCTTCTTCGCCTCCGGGAGAATCGGCGAGCGGCAGCTTCCCAAAGGCGAAGATGCAAGCTGCAGCACGCAGGCACAGTGTGGGCAGCCTTCAGACTTAGAGAAAACAGTACTTTACCACTCTCCTGCCTTTTCCATGGTTATTCTATTGGAAAAGAACGAGTTTTGGACAACTACCTTTCATTCTTGCCAAACGCTTTGCAGACCCCCTTGCAAGCTTTAGAACAAGATTTTGGATGTTTTCTTTCCTGGCAGAGTTTCTCCTTGCAAGATATGGTGGAAAAGCTTTTTGCTGAGTGTAGAGCGGCAAGACACGCAGAAGACGCAGATACGCAGCTCTCCGAAGCTAAGTGCCGGTCCCGGGCTTCTTTCGGCACAAACCGCTCTCAGGAGCTCCCTGCGCTCGCCACAATGCTCTGTGTGCGAAGAAGCCGCTTCTTCGCCTCCGGGAGAATCGGCGAGCGGCAGCTTCCCAAAGGCGAAGATGCAAGCTGCAGCACACAGGCACAGTGTGGGCAGCCTTCAGACTTCGAGAAAACAGTACTTTACCACTCTCCTGCCTTTTCCATGGTTATTCTATTGGAAAAGAACGAGTTTTGGACAACTACCTTTCATTCTTGCCAAACTCTTTGCAGACCCCCGTGCAAGCTTTAGAACAAGATTTTGGATGTTTTCTTTCCTGGCAGAGTTTCTCCTTGCAAGATATGGTGGAAAAGCTTTTTGCTGAGTGTAGAGCGGCAAGACACGCAGAAGACGCAGATACGCAGCTCTCCGAAGCTAAGTGCCGGTCCCGGGCTTCTTTCGGCACAAACCGCTCTCAGGAGCTCCCTGCGCTCGCCACAATGCTCTGTGTGCGAAGAAGCCGCTTCTTCGCCTCCGGGAGAATCGGCGAGCGGCAGCTTCCCAAAGGCGAAGATGCAAGCTGCAGCACACAGGCACAGTGTGGGCAGCCTTCAGACTTAGAGAAAACAGTACTTTACCACTCTCCTGCCTTTTCCATGGTTATTCTATTGGAAAAGAACGAGTTTTGGACAACTACCTTTCATTCTTGCCAAACTCTTTGCAGACCCCCGTGCAAGCTTTAGAACAAGATTTTGGATGTTTTCTTTCCTGGCAGAGTTTCTCCTTGCAAGATATGGTGGAAAAGCTTTTGGCTGAGTGTAGAGCGGCAAGACACGCAGAAGACGCAGATACGCAGCTCTCCGAAGCTAAGTGCCGGTCCCGGGCTTCTTTCGGCACAAACCGCTCTCAGGAGCTCCCTGCGCTCGCCACAATGCTCTGTGTGCGAAGAAGCCGCTTCTTCGCCTCCGGGAGAATCGGCGAGCGGCAGCTTCCCAAAGGCGAAGATGCAAGCTGCAGCACGCAGGCACAGTGTGGGCAGCCTTCAGACTTAGAGAAAACAGTACTTTACCACTCTCCTGCCTTTTCCATGGTTATTCTATTGGAAAAGAACGAGTTTTGGACAACTACCTTTCATTCTTGCCAAACTCTTTGCAGACCCCCGTGCAAGCTTTAGAACAAGATTTTGGATGTTTTCTTTCCTGGCAGAGTTTCTCCTTGCAAGATATGGTGGAAAAGCTTTTTGCTGAGTGTAGAGCGGCAAGACACGCAGAAGACGCAGATACGCAGCTCTCCGAAGCTAAGTGCCGGTCCCGGGCTTCTTTCAGCACAAACCGCTCTCAGGAGCTCCCTGCGCTCGCCACAATGCTCTGTGTGCGAAGAAGCCGCTTCTTCGCCTCCGGGAGAATCGGCGAGCGGCAGCTTCCCAAAGGCGAAGATGCAAGCTGCAGCACACAGGCACAGTGTGGGCAGCCTTCAGACTTAGAGAAAACAGTACTTTACCACTCTCCTGCCTTTTCCATGGTTATTCTATTGGAAAAGAACGAGTTTTGGACAACTACCTTTCATTCTTGCCAAACTCTTTGCAGACCCCCGTGCAAGCTTTAGAACAAGATTTTGGATGTTTTCTTTCCTGGCAGAGTTTCTCCTTGCAAGATATGGTGGAAAAGCTTTTTACTGAGTGTAGAGCGGCAAGACACGCAGAAGACGCAGATACGCAGCTCTCCGAAGCTAAGTGCCGGTCCCGGGCTTCTTTCGGCACAAACCGCTCTCAGGAGCTCCCTGCGCTCGCCACAATGCTCTGTGTGCGAAGAAGCCGCTTCTTCGCCTCCGGGAGAATCGGCGAGAGGCAGCTTCCCACAGGCGAAGATGCAAGCTGCACCACACAGGCACAGTGTGGGCAGCCTTCAGACTTAGAGAAAACAGTACTTTACCACTCTCCTGCCTTTTCCATGGTTATTCTATTGGAAAAGAACGAGTTTTGGACAACTACCTTTCATTCTTGCCAAACTCTTTGCAGACCCCCGTGCAAGCTTTAGAACAAGATTTTGGATGTTTTCTTTCCTGGCAGAGTTTCTCCTTGCAAGATATGGTGGAAAAGCTTTTTGCTGAGTGTAGAGCGGCAAGACACGCAGAAGACGCAGATACGCAGCTCTCCGAAGCTAAGTGCCGGTCCCGGGCTTCTTTCGGCACAAACCGCTCTCAGGAGCTCCCTGCGCTCGCCACAATGCTCTGTGTGCGAAGAAGCCGCTTCTTCGCCTCCGGGAGAATCGGCGAGCGGCAGCTTCCCAAAGGCGAAGATGCAAGCTGCAGCACGCAGGCACAGTGTGGGCAGCCTTCAGACTTAGAGAAAACAGTACTTTACCACTCTCCTGCCTTTTCCATGGTTATTCTATTGGAAAAGAACGAGTTTTGGACAACTACCTTTCATTCTTGCCAAACGCTTTGCAGACCCCCTTGCAAGCTTTAGAACAAGATTTTGGATGTTTTCTTTCCTGGCAGAGTTTCTCCTTGCAAGATATGGTGGAAAAGCTTTTTGCTGAGTGTAGAGCGGCAAGACACGCAGAAGACGCAGATACGCAGCTCTCCGAAGCTAAGTGCCGGTCCCGGGCTTCTTTCGGCACAAACCGCTCTCAGGAGCTCCCTGCGCTCGCCACAATGCTCTGTGTGCGAAGAAGCCGCTTCTTCGCCTCCGGGAGAATCGGCGAGCGGCAGCTTCCCAAAGGCGAAGATGCAAGCTGCAGCACACAGGCACAGTGTGGGCAGCCTTCAGACTTAGAGAAAACAGTACTTTACCACTCTCCTGCCTTTTCCATGGTTATTCTATTGGAAAAGAACGAGTTTTGGACAACTACCTTTCATTCTTGCCAAACTCTTTGCAGACCCCCGTGCAAGCTTTAGAACAAGATTTTGGATGTTTTCTTTCCTGGCAGAGTTTCTCCTTGCAAGATATGGTGGAAAAGCTTTTTGCTGAGTGTAGAGCGGCAAGACACGCAGAAGACGCAGATACGCAGCTCTCCGAAGCTAAGTGCCGGTCCCGGGCTTCTTTCGGCACAAACCGCTCTCAGGAGCTCCCTGCGCTCGCCACAATGCTCTGTGTGCGAAGAAGCCGCTTCTTCGCCTCCGGGAGAATCGGCGAGCGGCAGCTTGCCAAAGGCGAAGATGCAAGCTGCAGCACGCAGGCACAGTGTGGGCAGCCTTCAGACTTAGAGAAAACAGTACTTTACCACTCTCCTGCCTTTTCCATGGTTATTCTATTGGAAAAGAACGAGTTTTGGACAACTACCTTTCATTCTTGCCAAACTCTTTGCAGACCCCCGTGCAAGCTTTAGAACAAGATTTTGGATGTTTTCTTTCCTGGCAGAGTTTCTCCTTGCAAGATATGGTGGAAAAGCTTTTTGCTGAGTGTAGAGCGGCAAGACACGCAGAAGACGCAGATACGCAGCTCTCCGAAGCTAAGTGCCGGTCCCGGGCTTCTTTCGGCACAAACCGCTCTCAGGAGCTCCCTGCGCTCGCCACAATGCTCTGTGTGCGAAGAAGCCGCTTCTTCGCCTCCGGGAGAATCGGCGAGCGGCAGCTTCCCAAAGGCGAAGATGCAAGCTGCAGCACGCAGGCACAGTGTGGGCAGCCTTCAGACTTAGAGAAAACAGTACTTTACCACTCTCCTGCCTTTTCCATGGTTATTCTATTGGAAAAGAACGAGTTTTGGACAACTACCTTTCATTCTTGCCAAACTCTTTGCAGACCCCCGTGCAAGCTTTAGAACAAGATTTTGGATGTTTTCTTTCCTGGCAGAGTTTCTCCTTGCAAGATATGGTGGAAAAGCTTTTTGCTGAGTGTAGAGCGGCAAGACACGCAGAAGACGCAGATACGCAGCTCTCCGAAGCTAAGTGCCGGTCCCGGGCTTCTTTCGGCACAAACCGCTCTCAGGAGCTCCCTGCGCTCGCCACAATGCTCTGTGTGCGAAGAAGCCGCTTCTTCGCCTCCGGGAGAATCGGCGAGCGGCAGCTTCCCAAAGGCGAAGATGCAAGCTGCAGCACGCAGGCACAGTGTGGGCAGCCTTCAGACTTAGAGAAAACAGTACTTTACCACTCTCCTGCCTTTTCCATGGTTATTCTATTGGAAAAGAACGAGTTTTGGACAACTACCTTTCATTCTTGCCAAACTCTTTGCAGACCCCCGTGCAAGCTTTAGAAGAAGATTTTGGATGTTTTCTTTCCTGGCAGAGTTTCTCCTTGCAAGATATGGTGGAAAAGCTTTTTGCTGAGTGTAGAGCGGCAAGACACGCAGAAGACGCAGATACGCAGCTCTCCGAAGCTAAGTGCCGGTCCCGGGCTTCTTTCGGCACAAACCGCTCTCAGGAGCTCCCTGCGCTCGCCACAATGCTCTGTGTGCGAAGAAGCCGCTTCTTCGCCTCCGGGAGAATCGGCGAGCGGCAGCTTCCCAAAGGCGAAGATGCAAGCTGCAGCACGCAGGCACAGTGTGGGCAGCCTTCAGACTTCGAGAAAACAGTACTTTACCACTCTCCTGCCTTTTCCATGGTTATTCTATTGGAAAAGAACGAGTTTTGGACAACTACCTTTCATTCTTGCCAAACGCTTTGCAGACCCCCTTGCAAGCTTTAGAACAAGATTTTGGATGTTTTCTTTCCTGGCAGAGTTTCTCCTTGCAAGATATGGTGGAAAAGCTTTTTGCTGAGTGTAGAGCGGCAAGACACGCAGAAGACGCAGATACGCAGCTCTCCGAAGCTAAGTGCCGGTCCCGGGCTTCTTTCGGCACAAACCGCTCTCAGGAGCTCCCTGCGCTCGCCACAATGCTCTGTGTGCGAAGAAGCCGCTTCTTCGCCTCCGGGAGAATCGGCGAGCGGCAGCTTCCCAAAGGCGAAGATGCAAGCTGCAGCACACAGGCACAGTGTGGGCAGCCTTCAGACTTAGAGAAAACAGTACTTTACCACTCTCCTGCCTTTTCCATGGTTATTCTATTGGAAAAGAACGAGTTTTGGACAACTACCTTTCATTCTTGCCAAACTCTTTGCAGACCCCCGTGCAAGCTTTAGAACAAGATTTTGGATGTTTTCTTTCCTGGCAGAGTTTCTCCTTGCAAGATATGGTGGAAAAGCTTTTTGCTGAGTGTAGAGCGGCAAGACACGCAGAAGACGCAGATACGCAGCTCTCCGAAGCTAAGTGCCGGTCCCGGGCTTCTTTCGGCACAAACCGCTCTCAGGAGCTCCCTGCGCTCGCCACAATGCTCTGTGTGCGAAGAAGCCGCTTCTTCGCCTCCGGGAGAATCGGCGAGCGGCAGCTTCCCAAAGGCGAAGATGCAAGCTGCAGCACGCAGGCACAGTGTGGGCAGCCTTCAGACTTAGAGAAAACAGTACTTTACCACTCTCCTGCCTTTTCCATGGTTATTCTATTGGAAAAGAACGAGTTTTGGACAACTACCTTTCATTCTTGCCAAACTCTTTGCAGACCCCCGTGCAAGCTTTAGAACAAGATTTTGGATGTTTTCTTTCCTGGCAGAGTTTCTCCTTGCAAGATATGGTGGAAAAGCTTTTTGCTGAGTGTAGAGCGGCAAGACACGCAGAAGACGCAGATACGCAGCTCTCCGAAGCTAAGTGCCGGTCCCGGGCTTCTTTCGGCACAAACCGCTCTCAGGAGCTCCCTGCGCTCGCCACAATGCTCTGTGTGCGAAGAAGCCGCTTCTTCGCCTCCGGGAGAATCGGCGAGCGGCAGCTTCCCAAAGGCGAAGATGCAAGCTGCAGCACGCAGGCACAGTGTGGGCAGCCTTCAGACTTAGAGAAAACAGTACTTTACCACTCTCCTGCCTTTTCCATGGTTATTCTATTGGAAAAGAACGAGTTTTGGACAACTACCTTTCATTCTTGCCAAACTCTTTGCAGACCCCCTTGCAAGCTTTAGAACAAGATTTTGGATGTTTTCTTTCCTGGCAGAGTTTCTCCTTGCAAGATATGGTGGAAAAGCTTTTTGCTGAGTGTAGAGCGGCAAGACACGCAGAAGACGCAGATACGCAGCTCTCCGAAGCTAAGTGCCGGTCCCGGGCTTCTTTCGGCACAAACCGCTCTCAGGAGCTCCCTGCGCTCGCCACAATGCTCTGTGTGCGAAGAAGCCGCTTCTTCGCCTCCGGGAGAATCGGCGAGCGGCAGCTTCCCAAAGGCGAAGATGCAAGCTGCAGCACACAGGCACAGTGTGGGCAGCCTTCAGACTTAGAGAAAACAGTACTTTACCACTCTCCTGCCTTTTCCATGGTTATTCTATTGGAAAAGAACGAGTTTTGGACAACTACCTTTCATTCTTGCCAAACTCTTTGCAGACCCCCGTGCAAGCTTTAGAACAAGATTTTGGATGTTTTCTTTCCTGGCAGAGTTTCTCCTTGCAAGATATGGTGGAAAAGCTTTTTGCTGAGTGTAGAGCGGCAAGACACGCAGAAGACGCAGATACGCAGCTCTCCGAAGCTAAGTGCCGGTCCCGGGCTTCTTTCGGCACAAACCGCTCTCAGGAGCTCCCTGCGCTCGCCACAATGCTCTGTGTGCGAAGAAGCCGCTTCTTCGCCTCCGGGAGAATCGGCGAGCGGCAGCTTGCCAAAGGCGAAGATGCAAGCTGCAGCACGCAGGCACAGTGTGGGCAGCCTTCAGACTTAGAGAAAACAGTACTTTACCACTCTCCTGCCTTTTCCATGGTTATTCTATTGGAAAAGAACGAGTTTTGGACAACTACCTTTCATTCTTGCCAAACTCTTTGCAGACCCCCGTGCAAGCTTTAGAACAAGATTTTGGATGTTTTCTTTCCTGGCAGAGTTTCTCCTTGCAAGATATGGTGGAAAAGCTTTTTGCTGAGTG
Organism: Molothrus aeneus; assembly: GCF_037042795.1. Lineage (NCBI taxonomy): Eukaryota > Metazoa > Chordata > Aves > Passeriformes > Icteridae > Molothrus > Molothrus aeneus. Next base: position 113,647 of record NW_027099219.1, on the reverse strand, counting down.
TAGAGCGGCAAGACACGCAGAAGACGCAGATACGCAGCTCTCCGAAGCTAAGTGCCGGTCCCGGGCTTCTTTCGGCACAAACCGCTCTCAGGAGCTCCCTGCGCTCGCCACAATGCTCTGTGTGCGAAGAAGCCGCTTCTTCGCCTCCGGGAGAATCGGCGAGCGGCAGCTTCCCAAAGGCGAAGATGCAAGCTGCAGCACGCAGGCACAGTGTGGGCAGCCTTCAGACTTCGAGAAAACAGTACTTTACCACTCTCCTGCCTTTTCCATGGTTATTCTATTGGAAAAGAACGAGTTTTGGACAACTACCTTTCATTCTTGCCAAACGCTTTGCAGACCCCCTTGCAAGCTTTAGAACAAGATTTTGGATGTTTTCTTTCCTGGCAGAGTTTCTCCTTGCAAGATATGGTGGAAAAGCTTTTTGCTGAGTGTAGAGCGGCAAGACACGCAGAAGACGCAGATACGCAGCTCTCCGAAGCTAAGTGCCGGTCCCGGGCTTCTTTCGGCACAAACCGCTCTCAGGAGCTCCCTGCGCTCGCCACAATGCTCTGTGTGCGAAGAAGCCGCTTCTTCGCCTCCGGGAGAATCGGCGAGCGGCAGCTTCCCAAAGGCGAAGATGCAAGCTGCAGCACACAGGCACAGTGTGGGCAGCCTTCAGACTTCGAGAAAACAGTACTTTACCACTCTCCTGCCTTTTCCATGGTTATTCTATTGGAAAAGAACGAGTTTTGGACAACTACCTTTCATTCTTGCCAAACTCTTTGCAGACCCCCGTGCAAGCTTTAGAACAAGATTTTGGATGTTTTCTTTCCTGGCAGAGTTTCTCCTTGCAAGATATGGTGGAAAAGCTTTTTGCTGAGTGTAGAGCGGCAAGACACGCAGAAGACGCAGATACGCAGCTCTCCGAAGCTAAGTGCCGGTCCCGGGCTTCTTTCGGCACAAACCGCTCTCAGGAGCTCCCTGCGCTCGCCACAATGCTCTGTGTGCGAAGAAGCCGCTTCTTCGCCTCCTGGAGAATCGGCGAGCGGCAGCTTCCCAAAGGCGAAGATGCAAGCTGCAGCACACAGGCACAGTGTGGGCAGCCTTCAGACTTAGAGAAAACAGTACTTTACCACTCTCCTGCCTTTTCCATGGTTATTCTATTGGAAAAGAACGAGTTTTGGACAACTACCTTTCATTCTTGCCAAACTCTTTGCAGACCCCCGTGCAAGCTTTAGAACAAGATTTTGGATGTTTTCTTTCCTGGCAGAGTTTCTCCTTGCAAGATATGGTGGAAAAGCTTTTTGCTGAGTGTAGAGCGGCAAGACACGCAGAAGACGCAGATACGCAGCTCTCCGAAGCTAAGTGCCGGTCCCAGGCTTCTTTCGGCACAAACCGCTCTCAGGAGCTCCCTGCGCTCGCCACAATGCTCTGTGTGCGAAGAAGCCGCTTCTTCGCCTCCGGGAGAATCGGCGAGCGGCAGCTTCCCAAAGGCGAAGATGCAAGCTGCAGCACACAGGCACAGTGTGGGCAGCCTTCAGACTTAGAGAAAACAGTACTTTACCACTCTCCTGCCTTTTCCATGGTTATTCTATTGGAAAAGAACGAGTTTTGGACAACTACCTTTCATTCTTGCCAAACTCTTTGCAGACCCCCGTGCAAGCTTTAGAACAAGATTTTGGATGTTTTCTTTCCTGGCAGAGTTTCTCCTTGCAAGATATGGTGGAAAAGCTTTTTGCTGAGTGTAGAGCGGCAAGACACGCAGAAGACGCAGATACGCAGCTCTCCGAAGCTAAGTGCCGGTCCCGGGCTTCTTTCGGCACAAACCGCTCTCAGGAGCTCCCTGCGCTCGCCACAATGCTCTGTGTGCGAAGAAGCCGCTTCTTCGCCTCCGGGAGAATCGGCGAGCGGCAGCTTCCCAAAGGCGAAGATGCAAGCTGCAGCACGCAGGCACAGTGTGGGCAGCCTTCAGACTTCGAGAAAACAGTACTTTACCACTCTCCTGCCTTTTCCATGGTTATTCTATTGGAAAAGAACGAGTTTTGGACAACTACCTTTCATTCTTGCCAAACGCTTTGCAGACCTGCGTGCAAGCTTTAGAACAAGATTTTGGATGTTTTCTTTCCTGGCAGAGTTTCTCCTTGCAAGATATGGTGGAAAAGCTTTTTGCTGAGTGTAGAGCGGCAAGACACGCAGAAGACGCAGATACGCAGCTCTCCGAAGCTAAGTGCCGGTCCCGGGCTTCTTTCGGCACAAACCGCTCTCAGGAGCTCCCTGCGCTCGCCACAATGCTCTGTGTGCGAAGAAGCCGCTTCTTCGCCTCCGAGAGAATCGGCGAGCGGCAGCTTCCCAAAGGCGAAGATGCAAGCTGCAGCACACAGGCACAGTGTGGGCAGCCTTCAGACTTAGAGAAAACAGTACTTTACCACTCTCCTGCCTTTTCCATGGTTATTCTATTGGAAAAGAACGAGTTTTGGACAACTACCTTTCATTCTTGCCAAACTCTTTGCAGACCCCCGTGCAAGCTTTAGAACAAGATTTTGGATGTTTTCTTTCCTGGCAGAGTTTCTCCTTGCAAGATATGGTGGAAAAGCTTTTTGCTGAGTGTAGAGCGGCAAGACACGCAGAAGACGCAGATACGCAGCTCTCCGAAGCTAAGTGCCGGTCCCGGGCTTCTTTCGGCACAAACCGCTCTCAGGAGCTCCCTGCGCTCGCCACAATGCTCTGTGTGCGAAGAAGCCGCTTCTTCGCCTCCGGGAGAATCGGCGAGCGGCAGCTTCCCAAAGGCGAAGATGCAAGCTGCAGCACGCAGGCACAGTGTGGGCAGCCTTCAGACTTAGAGAAAACAGTACTTTACCACTCTCCTGCCTTTTCCATGGTTATTCTATTGGAAAAGAACGAGTTTTGGACAACTACCTTTCATTCTTGCCAAACGCTTTGCAGACCCCCTTGCAAGCTTTAGAACAAGATTTTGGATGTTTTCTTTCCTGGCAGAGTTTCTCCTTGCAAGATATGGTGGAAAAGCTTTTTGCTGAGTGTAGAGCGGCAAGACACGCAGAAGACGCAGATACGCAGCTCTCCGAAGCTAAGTGCCGGTCCCGGGCTTCTTTCGGCACAAACCGCTCTCAGGAGCTCCCTGCGCTCGCCACAATGCTCTGTGTGCGAAGAAGCCGCTTCTTCGCCTCCGGGAGAATCGGCGAGCGGCAGCTTCCCAAAGGCGAAGATGCAAGCTGCAGCACACAGGCACAGTGTGGGCAGCCTTCAGACTTCGAGAAAACAGTACTTTACCACTCTCCTGCCTTTTCCATGGTTATTCTATTGGAAAAGAACGAGTTTTGGACAACTACCTTTCATTCTTGCCAAACTCTTTGCAGACCCCCGTGCAAGCTTTAGAACAAGATTTTGGATGTTTTCTTTCCTGGCAGAGTTTCTCCTTGCAAGATATGGTGGAAAAGCTTTTTACTGAGTGTAGAGCGGCAAGACACGCAGAAGACGCAGATACGCAGCTCTCCGAAGCTAAGTGCCGGTCCCGGGCTTCTTTCGGCACAAACCGCTCTCAGGAGCTCCCTGCGCTCGCCACAATGCTCTGTGTGCGAAGAAGCCGCTTCTTCGCCTCCTGGAGAATCGGCGAGCGGCAGCTTCCCAAAGGCGAAGATGCAAGCTGCACCACACAGGCACAGTGTGGGCAGCCTTCAGACTTAGAGAAAACAGTACTTTACCACTCTCCTGCCTTTTCCATGGTTATTCTATTGGAAAAGAACGAGTTTTGGACAACTACCTTTCATTCTTGCCAAACTCTTTGCAGACCCCCGTGCAAGCTTTAGAACAAGATTTTGGATGTTTTCTTTCCTGGCAGAGTTTCTCCTTGCAAGATATGGTGGAAAAGCTTTTTGCTGAGTGTAGAGCGGCAAGACACGCAGAAGACGCAGATACGCAGCTCTCCGAAGCTAAGTGCCGGTCCCGGGCTTCTTTCGGCACAAACCGCTCTCAGGAGCTCCCTGCGCTCGCCACAATGCTCTGTGTGCGAAGAAGCCGCTTCTTCGCCTCCGGGAGAATCGGCGAGCGGCAGCTTCCCAAAGGCGAAGATGCAAGCTGCAGCACACAGGCACAGTGTGGGCAGCCTTCAGACTTCGAGAAAACAGTACTTTACCACTCTCCTGCCTTTTCCATGGTTATTCTATTGGAAAAGAACGAGTTTTGGACAACTACCTTTCATTCTTGCCAAACTCTTTGCAGACCCCCGTGCAAGCTTTAGAACAAGATTTTGGATGTTTTCTTTCCTGGCAGAGTTTCTCCTTGCAAGATATGGTGGAAAAGCTTTTTGCTGAGTGTAGAGCGGCAAGACACACAGAAGACGCAGATACGCAGCTCTCCGAAGCTAAGTGCCGGTCCCGGGCTTCTTTCGGCACAAACCGCTCTCAGGAGCTCCCTGCGCTCGCCACAATGCTCTGTGTGCGAAGAAGCCGCTTCTTCGCCTCCGGGAGAATCGGCGAGCGGCAGCTTCCCAAAGGCGAAGATGCAAGCTGCAGCACACAGGCACAGTGTGGGCAGCCTTCAGACTTAGAGAAAACAGTACTTTACCACTCTCCTGCCTTTTCCATGGTTATTCTATTGGAAAAGAACGAGTTTTGGACAACTACCTTTCATTCTTGCCAAACTCTTTGCAGACCCCCGTGCAAGCTTTAGAACAAGATTTTGGATGTTTTCTTTCCTGGCAGAGTTTCTCCTTGCAAGATATGGTGGAAAAGCTTTTTGCTGAGTGTAGAGCGGCAAGACACGCAGAAGACGCAGATACGCAGCTCTCCGAAGCTAAGTGCCGGTCCCGGGCTTCTTTCGGCACAAACCGCTCTCAGGAGCTCCCTGCGCTCGCCACAATGCTCTGTGTGCGAAGAAGCCGCTTCTTCGCCTCCGGGAGAATCGGCGAGCGGCAGCTTCCCAAAGGCGAAGATGCAAGCTGCAGCACACAGGCACAGTGTGGGCAGCCTTCAGACTTAGAGAAAACAGTACTTTACCACTCTCCTGCCTTTTCCATGGTTATTCTATTGGAAAAGAACGAGTTTTGGACAACTACCTTTCATTCTTGCCAAACGCTTTGCAGACCCCCTTGCAAGCTTTAGAACAAGATTTTGGATGTTTTCTTTCCTGGCAGAGTTTCTCCTTGCAAGATATGGTGGAAAAGCTTTTTGCTGAGTGTAGAGCGGCAAGACACGCAGAAGACGCAGATACGCAGCTCTCCGAAGCTAAGTGCCGGTCCCGGGCTTCTTTCGGCACAAACCGCTCTCAGGAGCTCCCTGCGCTCGCCACAATGCTCTGTGTGCGAAGAAGCCGCTTCTTCGCCTCCGGGAGAATCGGCGAGCGGCAGCTTCCCAAAGGCGAAGATGCAAGCTGCAGCACACAGGCACAGTGTGGGCAGCATTCAGACTTAGAGAAAACAGTACTTTACCACTCTCCTGCCTTTTCCATGGTTATTCTATTGGAAAAGAACGAGTTTTGGACAACTACCTTTCATTCTTGCCAAACTCTTTGCAGACCCCCGTGCAAGCTTTAGAACAAGATTTTGGATGTTTTCTTTCCTGGCAGAGTTTCTCCTTGCAAGATATGGTGGAAAAGCTTTTTGCTGAGTGTAGAGCGGCAAGACACGCAGAAGACGCAGATACGCAGCTCTCCGAAGCTAAGTGCCGGTCCCGGGCTTCTTTCGGCACAAACCGCTCTCAGGAGCTCCCTGCGCTCGCCACAATGCTCTGTGTGCGAAGAAGCCGCTTCTTCGCCTCCTGGAGAATCGGCGAGCGGCAGCTTCCCAAAGGCGAAGATGCAAGCTGCAGCACACAGGCACAGTGTGGGCAGCCTTCAAACTTAGAGAAAACAGTACTTTACCACTCTCCTGCCTTTTCCATGGTTATTCTATTGGAAAAGAACGAGTTTTGGACAACTACCTTTCATTCTTGCCAAACTCTTTGCAGACCCCCGTGCAAGCTTTAGAACAAGATTTTGGATGTTTTCTTTCCTGGCAGAGTTTCTCCTTGCAAGATATGGTGGAAAAGCTTTTTACTGAGTGTAGAGCGGCAAGACACGCAGAAGACGCAGATACGCAGCTCTCCGAAGCTAAGTGCCGGTCCCGGGCTTCTTTCGGCACAAACCGCTCTCAGGAGCTCCCTGCGCTCGCCACAATGCTCTGTGTGCGAAGAAGCCGCTTCTTCGCCTCCTGGAGAATCGGCGAGCGGCAGCTTCCCAAAGGCGAAGATGCAAGCTGCACCACACAGGCACAGTGTGGGCAGCCTTCAGACTTAGAGAAAACAGTACTTTACCACTCTCCTGCCTTTTCCATGGTTATTCTATTGGAAAAGAACGAGTTTTGGACAACTACCTTTCATTCTTGCCAAACTCTTTGCAGACCCCCGTGCAAGCTTTAGAACAAGATTTTGGATGTTTTCTTTCCTGGCAGAGTTTCTCCTTGCAAGATATGGTGGAAAAGCTTTTTGCTGAGTGTAGAGCGGCAAGACACGCAGAAGACGCAGATACGCAGCTCTCCGAAGCTAAGTGCCGGTCCCGGGCTTCTTTCGGCACAAACCGCTCTCAGGAGCTCCCTGCGCTCGCCACAATGCTCTGTGTGCGAAGAAGCCGCTTCTTCGCCTCCGGGAGAATCGGCGAGCGGCAGCTTCCCAAAGGCGAAGATGCAAGCTGCAGCACACAGGCACAGTGTGGGCAGCCTTCAGACTTCGAGAAAACAGTACTTTACCACTCTCCTGCCTTTTCCATGGTTATTCTATTGGAAAAGAACGAGTTTTGGACAACTACCTTTCATTCTTGCCAAACTCTTTGCAGACCCCCGTGCAAGCTTTAGAACAAGATTTTGGATGTTTTCTTTCCTGGCAGAGTTTCTCCTTGCAAGATATGGTGGAAAAGCTTTTTGCTGAGTGTAGAGCGGCAAGACACACAGAAGACGCAGATACGCAGCTCTCCGAAGCTAAGTGCCGGTCCCGGGCTTCTTTCGGCACAAACCGCTCTCAGGAGCTCCCTGCGCTCGCCACAATGCTCTGTGTGCGAAGAAGCCGCTTCTTCGCCTCCGGGAGAATCGGCGAGCGGCAGCTTCCCAAAGGCGAAGATGCAAGCTGCAGCACACAGGCACAGTGTGGGCAGCCTTCAGACTTAGAGAAAACAGTACTTTACCACTCTCCTGCCTTTTCCATGGTTATTCTATTGGAAAAGAACGAGTTTTGGACAACTACCTTTCATTCTTGCCAAACTCTTTGCAGACCCCCGTGCAAGCTTTAGAACAAGATTTTGGATGTTTTCTTTCCTGGCAGAGTTTCTCCTTGCAAGATATGGTGGAAAAGCTTTTTGCTGAGTGTAGAGCGGCAAGACACGCAGAAGACGCAGATACGCAGCTCTCCGAAGCTAAGTGCCGGTCCCGGGCTTCTTTCGGCACAAACCGCTCTCAGGAGCTCCCTGCGCTCGCCACAATGCTCTGTGTGCGAAGAAGCCGCTTCTTCGCCTCCGGGAGAATCGGCGAGCGGCAGCTTCCCAAAGGCGAAGATGCAAGCTGCAGCACACAGGCACAGTGTGGGCAGCCTTCAGACTTAGAGAAAACAGTACTTTACCACTCTCCTGCCTTTTCCATGGTTATTCTATTGGAAAAGAACGAGTTTTGGACAACTACCTTTCATTCTTGCCAAACTCTTTGCAGACCCCCGTGCAAGCTTTAGAACAAGATTTTGGATGTTTTCTTTCCTGGCAGAGTTTCTCCTTGCAAGATATGGTGGAAAAGCTTTTGGCTGAGTGTAGAGCGGCAAGACACGCAGAAGACGCAGATACGCAGCTCTCCGAAGCTAAGTGCCGGTCCCGGGCTTCTTTCGGCACAAACCGCTCTCAGGAGCTCCCTGCGCTCGCCACAATGCTCTGTGTGCGAAGAAGCCGCTTCTTCGCCTCCGGGAGAATCGGCGAGCGGCAGCTTCCCAAAGGCGAAGATGCAAGCTGCAGCACGCAGGCACAGTGTGGGCAGCCTTCAGACTTAGAGAAAACAGTACTTTACCACTCTCCTGCCTTTTCCATGGTTATTCTATTGGAAAAGAACGAGTTTTGGACAACTACCTTTCATTCTTGCCAAACTCTTTGCAGACCCCCGTGCAAGCTTTAGAAGAAGATTTTGGATGTTTTCTTTCCTGGCAGAGTTTCTCCTTGCAAGATATGGTGGAAAAGCTTTTTGCTGAGTGTAGAGCGGCAAGACATGCAGAAGACGCAGATACGCAGCTCTCCGAAGCTAAGTGCCGGTCCCGGGCTTCTTTCGGCACAAACCGCTCTCAGGAGCTCCCTGCGCTCGCCACAATGCTCTGTGTGCGAAGAAGCCGCTTCTTCGCCTCCGGGAGAATCGGCGAGCGGCAGCTTCCCAAAGGCGAAGATGCAAGCTGCAGCACGCAGGCACAGTGTGGGCAGCCTTCAGACTTAGAGAAAACAGTACTTTACCACTCTCCTGCCTTTTCCATGGTTATTCTATTGGAAAAGAACGAGTTTTGGACAACTACCTTTCATTCTTGCCAAACGCTTTGCAGACCCCCTTGCAAGCTTTAGAACAAGATTTTGGATGTTTTCTTTCCTGGCAGAGTTTCTCCTTGCAAGATATGGTGGAAAAGCTTTTTGCTGAGTGTAGAGCGGCAAGACACGCAGAAGACGCAGATACGCAGCTCTCCGAAGCTAAGTGCCGGTCCCGGGCTTCTTTCGGCACAAACCGCTCTCAGGAGCTCCCTGCGCTCGCCACAATGCTCTGTGTGCGAAGAAGCCGCTTCTTCGCCTCCGGGAGAATCGGCGAGCGGCAGCTTCCCAAAGGCGAAGATGCAAGCTGCAGCACACAGGCACAGTGTGGGCAGCATTCAGACTTAGAGAAAACAGTACTTTACCACTCTCCTGCCTTTTCCATGGTTATTCTATTGGAAAAGAACGAGTTTTGGACAACTACCTTTCATTCTTGCCAAACTCTTTGCAGACCCCCGTGCAAGCTTTAGAACAAGATTTTGGATGTTTTCTTTCCTGGCAGAGTTTCTCCTTGCAAGATATGGTGGAAAAGCTTTTTGCTGAGTGTAGAGCGGCAAGACACGCAGAAGACGCAGATACGCAGCTCTCCGAAGCTAAGTGCCGGTCCCGGGCTTCTTTCGGCACAAACCGCTCTCAGGAGCTCCCTGCGCTCGCCACAATGCTCTGTGTGCGAAGAAGCCGCTTCTTCGCCTCCTGGAGAATCGGCGAGCGGCAGCTTCCCAAAGGCGAAGATGCAAGCTGCAGCACACAGGCACAGTGTGGGCAGCCTTCAAACTTAGAGAAAACAGTACTTTACCACTCTCCTGCCTTTTCCATGGTTATTCTATTGGAAAAGAACGAGTTTTGGACAACTACCTTTCATTCTTGCCAAACTCTTTGCAGACCCCCGTGCAAGCTTTAGAACAAGATTTTGGAGTTTTTCTTTCCTGGCAGAGTTTCTCCTTGCAAGATATGGTGGAAAAGCTTTTTGCTGAGTGTAGAGCGGCAAGACACGCAGAAGACGCAGATACGCAGCTCTCTGAAGCTAAGTGCCGGTCCCGGGCTTCTTTCGGCACAAACCGCTCTCAGGAGCTCCCTGCGCTCGCCACAATGCTCTGTGTGCGAAGAAGCCGCTTCTTCGCCTCCTGGAGAATCGGCGAGCGGCAGCTTCCCAAAGGCGAAGATGCAAGCTGCAGCACACAGGCACAGTGTGGGCAGCCTTCAAACTTAGAGAAAACAGTACTTTACCACTCTCCTGCCTTTTCCATGGTTATTCTATTGGAAAAGAACGAGTTTTGGACAACTACCTTTCATTCTTGCCAAACTCTTTGCAGACCCCCGTGCAAGCTTTAGAACAAGATTTTGGATGTTTTCTTTCCTGGCAGAGTTTCTCCTTGCAAGATATGGTGGAAAAGCTTTTTGCTGAGTGTAGAGCGGCAAGACACGCAGAAGACGCAGATACGCAGCTCTCCGAAGCTAAGTGCCGGTCCCGGGCTTCTTTCGGCACAAACCGCTCTCAGGAGCTCCCTGCGCTCGCCACAATGCTCTGTGTGCGAAGAAGCCGCTTCTTCGCCTCCGGGAGAATCGGCGAGCGGCAGCTTCCCAAAGGCGAAGATGCAAGCTGCAGCACACAGGCACAGTGTGGGCAGCCTTCAGACTTAGAGAAAACAGTACTTTACCACTCTCCTGCCTTTTCCATGGTTATTCTATTGGAAAAGAACGAGTTTTGGACAACTACCTTTCATTCTTGCCAAACTCTTTGCAGACCCCCGTGCAAGCTTTAGAACAAGATTTTGGATGTTTTCTTTCCTGGCAGAGTTTCTCCTTGCAAGATATGGTGGAAAAGCTTTTTGCTGAGTGTAGAGCGGCAAGACACGCAGAAGACGCAGATACGCAGCTCTCCGAAGCTAAGTGCCGGTCCCGGGCTTCTTTCGGCACAAACCGCTCTCAGGAGCTCCCTGCGCTCGCCACAATGCTCTGTGTGCGAAGAAGCCGCTTCTTCGCCTCCGGGAGAATCGGCGAGCGGCAGCTTCCCAAAGGCGAAGATGCAAGCTGCAGCACACAGGCACAGTGTGGGCAGCCTTCAGACTTCGAGAAAACAGTACTTTACCACTCTCCTGCCTTTTCCATGGTTATTCTATTGGAAAAGAACGAGTTTTGGACAACTACCTTTCATTCTTGCCAAACTCTTTGCAGACCCCCGTGCAAGCTTTAGAACAAGATTTTGGATGTTTTCTTTCCTGGCAGAGTTTCTCCTTGCAAGATATGGTGGAAAAGCTTTTTGCTGAGTGTAGAGCGGCAAGACACGCAGAAGACGCAGATACGCAGCTCTCCGAAGCTAAGTGCCGGTCCCGGGCTTCTTTCGGCACAAACCGCTCTCAGGAGCTCCCTGCGCTCGCCACAATGCTCTGTGTGCGAAGAAGCCGCTTCTTCGCCTCCGGGAGAATCGGCGAGCGGCAGCTTCCCAAAGGCGAAGATGCAAGCTGCAGCACACAGGCACAGTGTGGGCAGCCTTCAGACTTCGAGAAAACAGTACTTTACCACTCTCCTGCCTTTTCCATGGTTATTCTATTGGAAAAGAACGAGTTTTGGACAACTACCTTTCATTCTTGCCAAACTCTTTGCAGACCCCCGTGCAAGCTTTAGAACAAGATTTTGGATGTTTTCTTTCCTGGCAGAGTTTCTCCTTGCAAGATATGGTGGAAAAGCTTTTTGCTGAGTGTAGAGCGGCAAGACACGCAGAAGACGCAGATACGCAGCTCTCCGAAGCTAAGTGCCGGTCCCGGGCTTCTTTCGGCACAAACCGCTCTCAGGAGCTCCCTGCGCTCGCCACAATGCTCTGTGTGCGAAGAAGCCGCTTCTTCGCCTCCGGGAGAATCGGCGAGCGGCAGCTTCCCAAAGGCGAAGATGCAAGCTGCAGCACACAGGCACAGTGTGGGCAGCCTTCAGACTTAGAGAAAACAGTACTTTACCACTCTCCTGCCTTTTCCATGGTTATTCTATTGGAAAAGAACGAGTTTTGGACAACTACCTTTCATTCTTGCCAAACTCTTTGCAGACCCCCGTGCAAGCTTTAGAACAAGATTTTGGATGTTTTCTTTCCTGGCAGAGTTTCTCCTTGCAAGATATGGTGGAAAAGCTTTTTGCTGAGTGTAGAGCGGCAAGACACGCAGAAGACGCAGATACGCAGCTCTCCGAAGCTAAGTGCCGGTCCCGGGCTTCTTTCGGCACAAACCGCTCTCAGGAGCTCCCTGCGCTCGCCACAATGCTCTGTGTGCGAAGAAGCCGCTTCTTCGCCTCCGGGAGAATCGGCGAGCGGCAGCTTCCCAAAGGCGAAGATGCAAGCTGCAGCACACAGGCACAGTGTGGGCAGCCTTCAGACTTAGAGAAAACAGTACTTTACCACTCTCCTGCCTTTTCCATGGTTATTCTATTGGAAAAGAACGAGTTTTGGACAACTACCTTTCATTCTTGCCAAACTCTTTGCAGACCCCCGTGCAAGCTTTAGAACAAGATTTTGGATGTTTTCTTTCCTGGCAGAGTTTCTCCTTGCAAGATATGGTGGAAAAGCTTTTTGCTGAGTGTAGAGCGGCAAGACACGCAGAAGACGCAGATACGCAGCTCTCCGAAGCTAAGTGCCGGTCCCGGGCTTCTTTCGGCACAAACCGCTCTCAGGAGCTCCCTGCGCTCGCCACAATGCTCTGTGTGCGAAGAAGCCGCTTCTTCGCCTCCGGGGGACTCGGCTAGTAGCAGCTTCCGAAACGCGACAAACAAATATTAACAACACGGCATTGTGTCCTTGGCGTCTTTCGGCACAAGCGCCCCACCGGAACTTACCGCCAGCGGCACAATGCATTGTGTGTGAAGAACTCCCTTCGCCTCCAGGGAACTGAAAGAAGAAGCCTAAGCTTAAAACGCCTTTGCCTCAATTGTGTACTGGTTTGGGCGCTCCTCTCTATTAATTGCGCCACTCCTGACAGCAGGTGTCGCTGTTGGTCAAGCTTTGAGTTTGCTTACTAAGTTGCGATGCTGGGTGGTCAAACGACTCAAGGTAAGATCAGCGATTTTAAATCAGGTTCTCACTGGATGTAGATACCATTAGTCATTGCACACTGCAAAATAATGCTGCTCTAGCGTTCTTGTTAGCACATGGGCAAGAGTGTGAGGATTTGGAAGGAATGTGTTTTTTGAACCTTTCTAACCATTCTGCAGTCATTCACTGGAAACTCAAACAAGGACAAGATAACATGAAGAAATTGATTGGGAATGAGAGGGTTACGCCTGAATGGTTTGAGAGATGGGAAACAACTCGATGGTTGAAAGATCTTGTAAAGGGAACTTTGTTGTTACTAGTAGTCATTATTATATTGCTTCTTGTTATTCCATGCATCATGAAAGTGGTGAGCGTCTTGGAAGAAAATAGGGTGGGAAAGGGTTTAGCTGGTGCAAGACGAAGAAGGGGGAAATTGTAGCAATGTATCTGAACCTCTTAGACTAAAGGGTGCACCAGCCATCCAGCTGGAATATGTTCTTATCAGAATTTTCTCAGAGCCCTCTGGAATTCATCAAGGTTACTAAGACATAAGCCGTGCTAAAATAAGAAAGAGAAGCTGAGAAACCAAATTCCAAGACTACAAGAACTCGATAACGGGGGGCAGCAAAGCGCCTGGACTGTAACCAAACGTATCTTCTGAGAGGTGCGCACAGAATGCGTGGACATAACAAAGGCACCAAGATAAAAATGCGGGCCTAGCGTGTGCAGAGATTTAGAATGTGTAAGTGCATCATGTCAACAATCAACGGCTTCTGCTTAATCCTCTTGCTCCGTTGTCCTGGAGTCCTGAATTTCCCACAAGGAAAGCCCTACTAAAAGGGCTCTGATTTTAATGATAGTTGCTGTCTAGACGATGAATAATGGGAAGAGTTCTTTCAAATCCTTCCCTCGCTGACATCTGTAAGTTTCATCTTTTCCTGATTGTACTGGTGGCTATACATTAGTTATGACTAGAAAGGAATGAGTTTTAGGGATATGTTGCAAGGAAATTGGTAGCTCTGCTTCCATTTCCATTGTCTAAGAAGAATTCTGATTAGTTTTGGACTTTTCATAGACCTCTGACTAGATTGCATTTGTCTTTGATTGAGCCCGTAAATTTTAGGCTACTAGGCTTGACCAATGGATAGAAAAGGGAAAGTCACACAGCTTAGGTGGTTCCCTTGTCAACAACTTCTCAATAGTAGGGCGATTTCTGTCCTCAAGTTTGTTACTTCAGCTAGCAGATTATGCTCACTCCAAAAGAAGGTGAGAAGTTTGCTACCCTAAATGGTCCGATAATTCTTCCTGCTTCTTTGTGACTCTTTTGTATGACTGGATTCTGTATTATTGGAGTTTGTTATAAAAAGTTGGATTAAATTGCGTGCGTCCGCTCTTGGGGGAAACAGTATTTAGCCAATAACATCTAGGCTTTTATCGACCTGAGATTGTCTGAACGGACGGGACGCTTTAAACACAGTAATTCCTGCTAGTTCCAATTCCATTTTTAGACTCGACAAACCGAATGGTAAACCTGCACCAGTAGGGAGGGACATTGGACTTTCTCCCTTTTAGAGAGAAACTAATGAAAAAGTTTCAGCAGAATCATAGCAGGCTGTAAAATAAGAAAAGCATCATGAAAAGAGGCCAATCCTATCCTCTTAGTATTGCTAGTTGTGATTGGACATGAATGAAACATGTCAACTCTGTGTTCCTGGGTATCACATCAGTAACAGCTACTTCAGCTGCTGTAGTTGTCTCCTAAAGCTAAGAACAGAATCCAAAGAATTGTGATTCCATGGTCACAATTCACCCTGTGATGGTGACAGGTGAAAAAGGAGTGGAAGGTGCGCGGGTAAATTAACTTGAATGGCCTATCTAAATCAGCAGCCACTGATTTCCTGAAAACTTCAACAGGTCAGTTGACCTGTTGGGATTCTTTTAATCCATGGTCATGTTTTTCTTGGGATTCTTGTAACCTTTCCCCATTCGTTCAGCCTTTGCCCTCAAGCCTTTGCTGACATTTCAAGTATCTCGACAAGCTGGAAATGTGTTGTCTTTCTTTATCATGTCATAATTCCCTTCAAAGGGTTGTTTGCCTCAAGTCTTATTTGCTGGTTTTCTGCTAGTTCATTGTCAGAGGGCAGCAGGTGCTTTGTAAGAGCAAGTACACAATCCTATAGCTTGCTTTTCTTTTGATTTGGCCTGTCTAGAAAACTGAAGGACTGAACATTTCCGACAGGATTTTCTCTCCCCATTATGTTTCACCGGAAGGGCAGATGCAAATCATCTACTTAAACTCTCGGCACGGAAAAAAGTAGTGGTTTGCTGCTGCATATAGGTAGAAGCTTACAAAAGGAAGGCCTTGGGCTGAGGCCCGATACTTTGGCTAAGCAGAAAAGGACTATGGGAAGGTGAGGCCGCTGAATCAGAGGTAGATCAACAAGTTCTAGAATCGTCACGTGTTCACAGCGTGGTGTAGGATGGTTGGTTGAATGAATTTTGTTATGGCTTAAAGCTATGGAACTGATAAAGGCCTGAGTGCTTCAAAAGCCTGGTTTTTGCAAAAAAGCAGCTCTCCTCTGCACCTGCCTGGGGACTCTGCATCACTAGGGAGCCTCACTCCCAGTTTGCCAAGGAGATGATCAGTAGGAATGTTGCAGAGCTGCCGTGTCCGTATGAATGGAATGGCAAAGAGTGAAGCGGTGGGTATTTTTGGGCTTTAATACAATGCTGCTGCATTGGTGCCAGTTTAGTCGGTTTTCCATCAGTGGCCTTTCTGTCTAGAAGTACACTGCCCAGTCTTTCTAGCATGTGATGCCATTTCCTTCCTGTTGTTTTAATACCTTCCTTCAGTTGAAAGGATGATACAATCTTTACATTTTGAAGATCCCTGTTAGGAAACACTATGCCAGAGGAGTCATTGCTCCCTTTTCTTCTGCCTCCTTTGTAATTTTCAGAGCCTCATTTCAAATTTCTGCTAATGTCGAGAAGAATACTGAGACTACTCAGCAGGGTTGACGCTCTCAGCTGCTTTCCTCTTTCATACTGCTTCATACTGTATGTGACTTAATGGCCTGGTTTTGTCATCCGCATTTTGCTGTGATCTGTGAACACAAAAAGAAGTCTTTGTTTTTTGCAAGAACTACCCCTAGGAGGATTTGTGTTCCTTTTGATTTCTACGGTGTTAGCCCTGTTGCAGAAAAAAAGGAGATTGTACCCTCTTCTTGTGCTCTCATTCCCTCCTCTCTGCTTTGCATGTCCTAGTTAATCTACTGCCATGACTCATTTGGCATCATCTCATAGTGCAAATTCTGCACAGTTTCATGGACTTACAAATGCCAGTTGCCAAGGAGCTTGTATAACCATTCAAAGATTAAAGAATTGTAGGGCTGGGCAAGTCCAGCTGCTGAAACTGGAAGTGGTTAAGTCATGCCATATTAAAGAGACAGAGCAAATCAGTTCATCTAGGACTTTCAACTGGACACCTCTGAGAATAACAGCTTGACAGCAATGACACAGCCATCTTCCTAGCTGTATTCCAGAAAGAGAAAAGGGACACCTTCAATGGTTAAGATGTTTGGCATGAGAAAACAGCAAGAAATGTAGCACAAAATACTTGAGCCAGATAAAGTGCGTTTTTCTCGTGAGAATTTTGCAGTTGTTCTTTCTTGTCTGTGCCTTTACTTTTCACAGAAGACAGGGAGGGCGTTTAATTATTATTGTTCTTTTGTTTTCTATTCTTGGCCTCCCTCTTTCCACCTGCCATTAACAATTTTGCCTTGCTTTACTGGCTTCTCTTTCTTTACTTATAGAAGGTTACATGAGGTCCTCCAACCTTGTCATAAACATTCGCATACAGTGGAAAGGAGTAGAAGGTACATCTAAATGCACAAAACAGACCCAGAAAAAGAGAGGTTTTTTACAGTCTTCTGTGAGAACAAGATATCTTTGAACTGAGTAATGCTTTAACTTTTAGTCCACTCTTTACTATTATTACAAGTGTTTGGCCTTTAGTACATAGCCTTTGAAATCATCCAGCCCAATATTTTTGGCTAATTTTGTTTTATTTCTCTCGGGGACTTTGTTTCTTAAGGAATAGTCCAGAGCCAGAGCGTCCACGGTAGAGTTATGCTGCCATAATAAAAGCGTCGTAAATTCTGGTACAGTTTGTGCTGGTAATACGTCTAGGAAAGAAAGGTTTTACATCTTTTTTGACTTTCAAATGTAACCATTATTTGAAAAAGTTAAGAGTTGGGCTTTCCCCCCCTCCAAAATACTTCTCTCTGGAATGTTACTCAGGGATTACACATAAAAGCTCACCCTGTAAAATATGTTGCGGATAATCTGCAGTAAGCGCAGCTTAGCAGCTAGAGATGATTATGTGGGTTAAATGACATTCCTTCTGCGGTGATGGAAACTCTGTCTACGCAGACATACTCAACAAAAGTTACCATGGCTTAGCTCCTCTCCTAAACTTCATGTGCATTTTCAAACTTTCCAAGAAGGTGAATTCAAGCTCCTTCATTGCTCTCTGCTGGAGTCCCAAGAAAATACCAGTGTGCTTTTTGTCATTTACAGCTGTCATTGCTTAGCTCTTGAACATGAGACTCTCTCATGACTGATGAAAGTTGTCTAGTTAAGAGTGGGTCAAAGACACGCTCCTGCTCTAGAAGGAGATGAGAAGGTTTCTGCAGTCTTTGTCATCTCTACTGCTTGTGATTTCTATCCAAAACCAGTGGGAAGTTTTCTGAAGGCAGTCCAGAAGCTGGCAATATGGACAGCTTACAACCAAACACTTGCTGCACTGCTATCACGGTGATACCAGGAAGGACTTAAAAAATTTAGAAGGGCAAAGAAAGCAGTTGGAAGGAAAAGAACATTAACCATTATTCCATTCTTCTAATATGTCCTCCTTTAAGTCATCATTTTCATGCAGTTTAACGGCTTGCGTTGGTATCCCTCAAAAGGAATCTGAGACAGAGTAAGCTTTTTAATGCAGTAGATGTGACACGTGCAGGCCAAGTTGCCTTTGTTGACATCAAATGCCAGTTATGCTTGAGCTACCCTTTGCTTAAGGTACTTCGCTTACACGAAGAATTTTACTCATCATTGAGCAAATTTTGCTGTCATGATTGAGTAAATTTTATTCATGATAGAGTGAATTTTACTGTCACTCCGAATTTTACTGTCATGATTGGCATTGAAACTTTTCAAGGAAAGCTCTGGATAGCAATGTTTGTGTAAAAATAGTAGTTTATCTCCTGTATTTGTGTGAAGCAGGTAAGCCTTTTGCTGTCACCAGTGTTGCTTACCCTTTCATGTCATATCCCTCTTCATATCCATATTCTGCTGAAGGCTTATTAATCTGCTTTAAAATTGGCACGTGGAATAAGACTACTTTTCCTTTTTGAAAGCTAATGTCATTTGACCTAGTGACAGTAAATAATTCATTAATTGTAAGTCCCCAGCTAGCATCTTTTACGCATATTCTAACCTTCTAAAGAAGTAACAAAAACACTCTCCAATACTTGACTTTCTTAAGCACACAAAATGAACCACATCTCTGCAGTATTTTAACGTGCACCATATTTAGCCAAGTAATTCAAAAGAAATAAAAAGCAGCCCCTTCAATTTGGAAATATTTTTGAATTGTTTTTGAATATACAAAACATACCCTTACCGTACGCATTGCATGCAGATTTAATCGTCGTGAAAGCAAACCCTATGTTTCTGTTGGGATAGCATGGTTTTCCAGTTTCCACAATTGTTCTTGGCACAGTTTTCTACTTATGTGACTGTTAGGACACTCGTAGGTACTTCTAAGGTACTGTAGTAAGCGGAGAAGGAGGAGAGGTTGTGCCTTATTTCTGGCTTCCTTTGGTTTTCTTTTTGGTTTTCTTCCTCTTGCTCTTTTTCATGTCACCTTTCTAGATACTGTGATTTAGATTTGCAGTTTACTAAGCTGTGTTTTCTGTCTGGAATTCTTTGAAATTCCCAGAGGAACCCCACCGGTAAATATGCATCTTTTTATGATTTGCTAGCTACATAGAAAATCTTCCTGCTGCTCTAAAATGCTTTTATTTGATATGCATTTTTATCACCATTCCAATGAAAAGAAAAGTTCCTCTATTCACTGCTTTTGTACTGGATTCAGTTCAATGTGCGCTAACGGTGCAAAAAAGTCCTGCTGGAGAAGGGATCTGCATACAAATTGACCAAGACATGTGCTACAAGGGTCTTGAAAAGGTTCAAAGTTTCTCTACCTTTCTGGCAGTCTGTCTTCACAGCAGGACTTGATGAGGGATTTTGCTGGCGTTTCTTTGACAGAAAGCAATAACAAAGCAAGCAAAATGGAGCAGCAAAAGAAGAATGGAGCAGCAAAAGGTACATTATCCCCTCTGTTATTATCATTGTCGAAACAGATTTTTTCACACCATGTTACATCAAATACCTTAGTAGAGCTAAAGACTAGAAAAACGCAGCTCTGTTCTGGTTCATTAAAAGCAAAGCCATCTGTGGACAGAAGTGCCCAGCGTGATGCTGGGAACTCCTAGCTGGTTTCAGTAAGCTGTCTGGAGAACGGCATTTTCGCTGGGCTTTACTAGCGTGTCTGTAAGGAGAGGGAGTTTATGTGCAGGTTTGAGCCCTGAGAGTGCCATAGGCAAAGAGACCCATCGTGTAGCTCTCTGACCAGCCACAGCACACTGAGGCATGATGGATTACTCCCAGAGTTCACGTGGTAGAAAGGTTTTCTGCCCCCGTGAAGGACGACACATCCATTTGCTTGACTAGAGCCATTCTGTATGTTACAATGGTAACTTGAATTCATCAAGTTTGTGCTATTTGTACAATGGCAGTGAGCTTGGATTCTTAAGCTTCTCGTGTTTGACCTGTTTCCTGTTTCAGTAAATAGCAAAACTTCCAAGGACTGCAGCGACAAGAAGATGAAGCTGCTAGTGTATTTCAAATCTTTGCCTAATAAAATGGTGATTTTTGCACATATTCGCAATGGAAATTTACGGTACCGAAACACCAGCTCTGCTCAGGGCAATTCTGAAATTGACTTGAGCTCTTTTCTGTGTTTCTTAGCAGGTGAACTGAGATACTTCTAGCTTCCAAGGCAAGGCGTTTGACAGCAGCTTGAAAAAGGCCCAGGCTGTTGGATGAAAAGGTGAAAAAACTGAGGGAAATGGGGGGAAATTTCACTTCTGGTTTATGTCATAGATTCAGCCAGATGATCAACAAGCATTAGTTTTATGAGGTACCAGCGTAGTCTTTCACTCTTGCAGATCCCCAAAAGCTTAACCATCCAGCAGCTTCTTCCTTGCAACAAGTGCCACAGCCAAAAGCCAGGCCTGGCCGTCACCTTCTCCTCGCAGCCTACAAACTCTGCCAAACGTACCGGTGATTCTCACTTTCCTTCTCAGCTACATGGACAAGCACATCCTCTCCATGTCTCCGAGTCCTTAGCGAAACCAAACAGCGGTTCACCTTCAAACAGCTCAGTGTGCCAGGACAGAAAGATTTCACTGGCCTGTGAAATCTTGCTTTTTCCTTGCAGCCTTTTATTTTCAGACATACACCGAGGCATTGCACTTTGCTTCTCAGCTGAGTGCATTGCCATATTGCTGGAGTCCCACACGTCCATCTCCTTCTCGCACTAACTGCTTCTGTTGAAACATGCTGATGTGATGTGCTTTCCTGCTCAGCTATTCACACAGTCACATTCTATGTCCTGCTTGCAGTCTGAATCTAAAAGGAGACGTTTCTGACTATGTCTCACAGACACAGATGTACCAGGATGAAAAGGTTGCTTGGACCTTGCCACTTACGTTCGAAAACATCCATTCACTCCACAATCAAGAGACACCTTTCTTTGCTTTACATCCTGCAAACTTCACACAGACACACACACACACACACACACACACACACACACACACACACACACACACACACGAGAGCTACGCACTTTCTTTCTTTCTTTCTTGGCTGCACACACTCACCTATTTCCCACCTTGACCTCTCTACCACTTCTCCTTCGGCCTTGCTGTGCATGGACATTTCCTGTTAAGATACCCATTGTGTTGCCTATCCCTCCCCCACATTGCCTTGCCTTTCCTACCCAATCTTGCATTTCTTGTCATTGCTGACAATTCCTTTCTTTTCCCTTGCCTTCCTGACCCATGCATGTCCTTCCCTTGCCCTTCATACCAAGCCAGTGCCTTGTATTGACTTGCTCACCTATCCTTCTTTTCCTTCCCATTTGTCCAGCTCCAATCTTTCATTTCCTTCTCCTTCTAGGACTCTTATTGCCTTGTCTCCCTCTCTTTTGTGTTGCCTGGCAAAGCCACCACTTGTCTGGCCTTGTCCTTGAACCCCTTCCTTGCCTTGCATTACCTTGCTCATCAGTCCCCCACCTGGAATTCACCACCTCTCTTTTTGTGGAATCTCTTCCACATGCATTGCCCTGCCTGCTTCTCCTAGGATTCTCCAGGCTTCCACTGGCTTTTTTTTCTCAAGGCCCCAGCGTTTCAGGAGCTTGTGAGAGGAAGCCTGGAGGAGGCCACGTGCAAGCACACCTATCTGTCCTGACAGCTTTCTTCTGACATCTATGCTTACATGTCTTGAATTTTGGACACAAAGTTCATCTTTCACCCTTGGGCTTCAGGGGCAGAATGACAGTTCTTTTGCATACAAAGGAAAGCAGGCAACTCAAGTGTCTTAGGTGCAGATTAAACATGACCCATGCAAGATCAAGGCTGGACAGAGCGGTCGGTCCGGGCCGCTTTTGTGTACCAGCAGTCTTTGAATGGACCTGCCACTTGCCTTGCTTTGGGCAACCAACCAGTTTCCTTGCCATGCCCTGCTAATTCTCCATTGCTTTGCATTCCCTTGCATACCCATGCCTCACATTTGACCTGCCTGCAGTTTTCCTACAGGGCTTGGCCTTGCCTAGCCCTTCCGGTTACCATCACCTCCTATGCCCAGCCTTGCCTCTAACTTCTGGGACTTGTCTCACCTACCACTCCATTTGCTTTCCCCTCACGGCTTCAGTCTTGCCAACCTGTCCCTTGACTTGCCTACAATTGCCTACACTTGCTTTGCCTTGCCTTACCTGCATGGAAGGCAAGGCAAAGAGTGGTAGACAAGGCAAAGCAAAGCCAGGAAGTTATTTGAAGGGCTAGGCAAGGCAGACATAGGCAAGCAAGCAAAGCTAGGGTAGGGTAGGCTAGGAAAACTAGGCATGGTACTGGAGGCAAGGCAAAGCCAAGTGACTTGGAGTGCCTTTCCTTGCTTGGGAAGTAAAAGATACGGTGGCAATGTTGGTAGGGCTGATGATAAGGTATCGTGGGAAGGTATAGTACAGCAAGACATTTCTGTCCTCGTCCTTTCTGTGTAGGAGCCATTGTTGGACAGAGTCAGTACCGGACGTGGTATGCAACTTTTGCTCTGTAAGTTCCTGAAGGAGAACAGCAATGCTTTCTCATGGGAAGGAAAGAACTTAGCCCCAGTGTTGGAGGTGCAGATAAGAAGCTGTGTCGTGCAGCTTAAGGGCGGCAGCAACTTTCTATCCTGGCATATTTGGTTTGGAAGCACTGACTCAATTTGTACAATCATGGAGTCGGTATCCATCTTTGGAAGGCAGTCTCCTTCCTGAAAGAATCCATTTGGCCTGTGTTTTCCACTTTCTCAAGGCAGCCTTCTTGAAATTCTGCCAGCACACTTCTTTTGGACAAGGTAAAGAGCTGCGCTGGGTCTTGGTGTGCAGCCTAGCTAGTGCCCCGCACAGGTAATGCCCAATAGCAGTGGTCTGACACCTTTGTAGAGGATCAGGCCCTGGATGCTTTGGATTTTGGAGGAGGGGATGCCATTTCTTTTGAGATGGGCTTCTAGTTCCTCCTCCCTTTGGCAAAGTTTGGGTGGCCACTTTGGGTGGTCTCAGTGAATTGAAAGGCTTTTCCCAATAGGCAGTTCTCTGGGTTAGAGTTGTTGAACTGTCAGTGGGAATGCAGAGGCCAGGCCAGGCCTCTGCAGGACAGGTTTTTGTCCCTTGTAGCTTTAGGGACTGTGTGAGCAGTCCCTGGTGCCATCCCATTTGGATCCTGACTCTGAGAGATTGAAGGCTTACGGTGGTACCTAGAGCTGAGAAGGAAAGTGGCGATAGCAGGGTGCATGTTTATAGTTTGATGGGTGCAATTGAAATTGTAGGCAGCAAAGAGCTTTCTCCACCAACAGTTTTGCGAGCTCGGCCGACATTTTCAAGTTTGTTACCAGGCTCTGTGAGAGAGAAAAAGTTTGTTAGGGCAGAAGATCTGGTGTCGGCCTTTGAGTGTGGGGCAAAGAAGAGTATCCACTTGGAAGGGGAAGATCGGTGAAATCCTTTTGTCCTGACACAGTTGATTGGAGAGCAGGGACGTTTCTGACTTGGCTGGGTCCTGGGGGTGGTTGTGAGCTGGGCTCGGTGCGTGTCCTGGTTTTGTGAGTTGACAATGCTGTGGTGTGGTTATTTAGAAGAGCGCTGACAGTGCCCAGGAAAAAGACAAGCACTTTTCTAGCCCAGCCCCGTTCGTGTGGGAGCAGTGTAGGGACAAGAGCTCTGCTGTGGATCCTGGCTCTCGGGTACTGACAGAATGGGATCCTGCATGTAGCAGAGAAGGAAAAAGAATCATTTCATTGTTGGCTGCACAGTTTAGAAGCTTCAAAATAAAAGGCAATTGCAGCATGGCCTCTTCATTTTAGAAAGTTTTCTGGGCCATCAGCTGCTCAACATGTAACTTGCACCCACTGAACTGCATTCAGCTTCCTGGAGATATGCACTTTCCCTCAAGATCTAGGTACCATCTTGCACTCTAACACTTGAAGATCCCAAACCGCTTCAAAATGTCCAGCGGCTGCTCTCAAAGAAAAAGTCCTACAACAAAAAGGCAGTGCTGGCCATAACGCTCCCTTTGCAGTCTGTCAACCAAACGAAACATACTAGCGATTCTCACGGACTTTCTCAATGATATATATACGTGCATCAGCACATTCTCTCAAAGTGACAGAGACTATCGCTACAGCCAAGCGTTTTCAGCTGCACTTCTGACTGACAGATGTGCCAGGACAGAAGGCATTTGCCAACCTACCCTCTTTCCTGTGCAACCTGACATTGGCAGCGCAAATATTTTCACATTCTTTCATTGTGGACATGTCCAAAGCAGCTAAAGATCACACAGGTGGAAGTGTCAAGACAGAAGATGTTCTCAAAGTAACTCCTTTTTTTTCTAAACAGCTTTTAAACTGCGCACAATGCTTTGTATCTTCTTTCCCACATAGACCTGCCCTCACTTTTTCACACTCACATCTTTGTTGCAAACATCCAGCAGCTGTTTGCGTAGAAAAAGGCTCTAGAAATAAAAGCGAGACTTGGGCTGCACCTTCTGCCTGCCCTGTGTAAGCCACATCAAACTCACCAGTGCGCTCTGTCCTTCCCTTTTCCGCTGCAACTACCATTGTGTTCTCTGGATCTCGGAACCTAAAGGTAGGCACATTTGTTTCCACAGAAGGGCCATAGGTAGCAGCACAAATAGCTCTCACTGAACTTTAATCTTTACCACTGCCACCATGAGTTTGGTTGGTAGGCCAGTAGGAGTCATGCTCCTTTTACAGCTGGTATGCGGCAGCCACCAGCCCAGTGCTCTTCGACTCTTGTAACCAATCCTGCTTTTACTCTCCCGGAGGGGATTAGGCATCTGTTTCTCACACAGATCATTGTGGCAGCAGCCAACGGCTCTAGTGCACTGCTTCTGCCAAAAGACACTGGGGCCAGACACTTACCTTCTCAGCACTACGTAGCCCCGTATTCTGCATCTCTTGTCGTCCAGATCATACCGCAAAGCGTTTCACAGAGAAAAAATGTGCCAGGACAACAAGCTTGGCTGAAGTGTACCCCTGAAACTGGTGGAAGTTTGTATTTGCACCACATTCAAGGGGCAGTCCTCTTTCCTATACAACCTGCAAACTGCTGTCTGTTCGCAGTGCCCTCTGCCCGCTCCTTCTTACCTTGAAGTACCATGCCAAAGAGGGCTCTGTGCTGAGGTCTCAGAAGAAGAGGGAAGCATATGTGTTTGTAAAGTGGACTGTCTGTTAGTCACTTCCCTCTTCAAAGCAGCGTGTTCCATGCCAAGCAGACAACAAAGCAACAAAGGATGAGTGTGACTCTGCATTCAAATCCTGCAATGTTCCCAGAAGTGAATTTCTCTCTTCTATAGGACTGACTTGTATGAAGTGGCGTGGTTGTTTCCTTCCATTAGAAGGGAAACTCATCTAGCCAGGCTTCATCACCCCCTGTATCTTTTGGGGTAGTTCTTGGAAGAAAATAGAGAGCAACTTTTCCACTCCACATGATTCATGTTTCATTCTCTTCCTTCTGTACTTCAGGGAACAAGCTATCCATTCCCTACTCTTTCTATGAAAAGGCATGAAGCTATTAATTAAATTCCCATAGATATAATAAGGAATCAAAGTCTTTTATGCCTGCAAGCAGGCCCTTATGGTATGAAAAGTATGGATTGTCAGGGGTGGAAGAAGATCTGCATGAAAAAGGAGAAAGCCCAGAAGCATGCAGGGATTTTCAGGTATGAAAGGGAAAACGACATTAAATTGTCAAGGGAAAGAAATTGAAAGAGGGAGGAGGGAGAAGGGAGGAGGAGGAGGCAAATGCTGCCTTTGAGGCAGCTGACACAAGGACCGTCGGCCTCATGAGCAAACAAGAAAACCAAATGAAACTTCACAGCAATCTCATCCACAACTTAGTGGACAAATGTGCAAACCCATTTCTTCATTTATTATGTGTCTAATATATATAGAGATGTTCTTCATTCTGACCGAATTTTCAGGGAGCAAGCTAGTGTAAGGCACCTGGAACCAATGGTGTATTGGAAATGGCCAACATGCAGAACGCGCTCCATCCTGAACGCTACCACAGCAGAATCACAGGATCATAGAATGGCCGGGGTAGACAAAGACCTTAAAGGCCATCTAGTTCTCTGACATGGGCGGGGACACCTTCTACTTGCTCAGGTTGCTCAGAGCCCCATCCAGCCTGGCCTTGAACACCAGGTTGGGGTGTCCATAACTTCTCCAGGCTGTCTGTGCCAGTGCTTCACCACCCTCACAGGGAAGAATTTCTTCCGAGTATCTAATTTCAACCTGCCCTCTTTCATTTTGAAGCCATTGCCCATTGTCCTGTCTCCAGAGTTCCTAATGAAGAGTCCCTCTCCTGCTTCCCTTCAGATATTGGAAGGTGTTGTGAGGTCTCCATGCAACCTTCTCTTCACCAGGCTAAACAGCCCTCATTCTCTCAGCCTGTGTGTCATGGCTTGACACTGGGACAATGCCAGTGCCCCCATGAGTATACTCTCTCCCTGGTTTCTGCTGTGAGATGTGACCAGGAATAAGCAAAGCAGGCTCCCACTTAGGGAAAAAAAAAATTATTAACTAAACTACAAGGGAAAGGAAAAAAAAAAAAAAAAAGAAACACACAAGGAAAATGAAAACTTCACAAATACATCTCCTCCTCCTCCTCCCCAAATTCCCAATACAATACATCCCCCAAATCATCGACTCTCGGTCCAGCACCACCCTTCAGAATACTCAATCCTCAGTTCATCAAGAGGACAAGGAGTCCTTCTTGTGCCAGTGGTGACCTATTCCTTTCATGTCCAGTGCTCTCACCACTGAACACAGACCAGAGCTGCTTCTAGGGTCGACTTTTAAGGATGCTTCATCCCACTGCAAAAAGGCACAGTCTCAATTTTGGGACATCTGTCCCCCCCATATTTTTCACCCCCTGGGGCCGAGGGGTACCCACACCGAACCCTCTTGGTCCTGAGGCATTGCCTCCCCCTAGAATGCAGTCCCTGTATCACAAGGAAACATGGCTCTGTCCATGGCTACACACAAAGAGTCCAGCATAAGCTACTCCATCATCTCTTCCACCTGCGTTCTTCTCTATTTCTCTCGTGGCCCATTTCCTCTTATCTCCTCTATATCTCTCTTCTCATTCAACTCCAGGAGGATTAGCATTTGTAAGGTTTCCATCATCCAAGAAAAGGGTTAAAAATCTGAGGCTCTGTCTGTCCAGAACTCCCATGGCTGCCCTGCCAGGCCCCTTCTTGCACTCCCCTCTTCTCCTTCTCGGCCGGCCAAGAACAGGCACCAGCTCTCTCTCTGTCTCTCCTGCGGTGGGGGGGGGGGGGGGGGGGGCTGCCCAATGCCTCTCAGTGCTCCTCCACCCTTCCATCCTGCCATCCTGCAGGGGCCTTCACCTCCCTTCTGGCCAGGGACCCAGCCTACCTCACCGGGCTGGGTGGCTTCCCCTGCCCCGCCCAGCCCGCAGCCAGGCAGGGGAGATCTGAACCTTTCCCTGACCGGAACCCAAGAGAGCCTCCCAGGGGAGAGCCCTGCTTTTAACCCTGTGTTCTCAGAGGTGCATCCAATGTCCCAATGGCCACCTTAGGTGCCAATATTAAAATCTGAACATCCATTGGCCTAACCACAGCATCCCAGAAAACACATTTCCTGTCAAACCACCACACTGTGGGATATGCTCTTGTCCTGAATACTGAACTGCAGTATTGTCTGATGATTTTTTGAATCCTTTGAAGGCATTTTGAATTCTTTTTCAGCCTTAAATTAGACTAAATAGCTTTGATTTGTGGGTATTGAGCAACAGAAATCACTGCCCTGGCTTGCCTTTTTTACAGCTCCTTTCCGTGGGAGACTCGCTGCAAACGTCACAGCTGGTGAGACAGTGGGCACACCATCATTCTGAAAGAGCTTTGCACAGTAAACATAGAGGAGGATTAAATATTGAAATGCAGATGACAGGAGCTGCCCAATGGACTCTGCTGGTGGAAATCAAATACTAGTCTAGTATTTTGAATGCAAATAATTCCTCCCAATGAGGCCAGACAGGCTTGTTTGCCTTTGAATCTGAGCATGTGGACAGTAGTGGATGGTCTACAGGTTGAAAACAGTGTAGATACTTCTCCTTTTTTTCAATAGTGGCTCAGAAACTGAAAAGGCAGCTACAAAATGGTAAATACATCCCTACAGATTCAAAAATGGTTGTTCTTAATTTGCATCTCCACCATAACAACAAATTGTTAGAACTAAAATACAGATGGGAATTTTATAGCTTCTCAGAAATGAAGCAGGAATTGGCCAATGGGCCTTCTCAGAAATGAAGCAGGAATTGGCCAATGGGCCTTAGCAGTAGCTACAAGTTTTTCAGCATGAGGCATCTCAAAAGTGTTTTAACCGTACAGAACTTTTCTGTACTTTTGGCCTTTTATCTCAAGGATGAATCAAAAAAAAAAAAAAAAAAAGGAAAAAAAACCCAAGAAAAATAAAAAAAGAACAAACCCTACCAAATATATATATATATATATAACATGACTAAGATAATAAGCACAATCAGTAACATATATAGAAAAAGAACCCATGGTTTTTAACTTTCAACCTTGTCTTCTCAACACACTCTCGAAAATGGAATTGTTTCCCTATCTGCCTTGAAACATTTTGGAGCAAAAAACACTCTAAGGTCCTGATAGGTGTTTTGGTCAAAAATCCCTTCTTCTGGTTTTCTGTCCATAAGCAGAGTAATGGAGGGGAAAACTGGTAGCTGGCCAAAGGAGGTAGGAAGAGTGATCATCATCCACAACACTGGGGCTAAAGAAATTTCCACAGAAAATTACCTGCCTTATTACTTCTTCATGTGTTGGGTTGAAAGCTCAGAATCTGTTTCCATGTTTCCCATCCCTCGAATGTTCTATTTCACAGAATTCGAGCCCCTCAAACTTCAGTCCTGCCAGAACAGCCCGCCACGTGCTGTCATAGGGGATCTGCTGATGCCCACTGACTCTTACCAGTCTAGTGCTTGTCACTGTTGCAGATCAAGAACTACTGAATAGTTCTGATTAATGCTCTTAGAGTGGTTGAAAACAAGGAAAGAATGACTAGACATTTGTATGATCAAATCCCCTGATGGAATAAAAACATACCAGGACAACAAGCTTAATAAATGTATTCATTGTCATAAGAAGGGAGATGAAGGGTCCAAAAGATTACTTGCATACTTACTGTTCTAAATCCCTTGTTATCTGGTAAATTGCAAAGGATGCCCGGCTTTCACCAAAATGCAAATCAGATTAAAATGTGAAGCCTTACACTTTACTGGATAGAAAACTTCATCGTCCATTTTTAAATCTTAGAGAATGCGATGTTGTCCTGGTTTAGGGCAAATTTGGAGGAGAATTTCCAAATTAGGGCCCCTCCCCCCAACTGGTTCGGGAAGGATTCCTCAGAGAGAAGTGGAACGAACCTGTTCATTTAATAGGCACAGCACCCCCCAGCACGCAAAAGGAACAATTCTGGATGACAGCACTCTGAAAAAGATGACAAATTCAGAAAGTCTCTCTTGGGGGGGTGGTCACTTTGTTCTCAGTCCCTCCGGCACTGGGCCAGCTGCTGCAGGCCACAAGGTGCAAACTCTCGGTGTTTCCCAGGTCCCAGTCCGGAGCAGGTTCAAAATGGTCAGGAAGACCTGAAGGAGAAATGGTCCAGGAAGAAATTTGGACAGTTTAGCTAAACTAGCTAATGAGCAAAAGCAAGCAGAAGCGAAGCAAGCAAGAGTGAGAGAGAGCAAAGCCAAAAGCAAAAGCAGAAAAAGCAAAAGCTGCAGTCTCTGTGTCCCGCCAGGTTGATAAGAAAACCAAAACAAAACATTCCCTCTTCAGAGCCAGTCTTAAAGGTACAGAACATAATATCCAACATTCACAGAACACATGAATGGGGATACAAGCATCATAACGTCACCCTAGGACAGATGTATTTCCTATTAATACCTTAATATTAATAAGGTTTAGAGCTGGAATTCAGAGGGAAAAGAAAGCTATTTTGAATTCATTCTATTCAATCATCTTGTCTGGGCTGTCTCTTCCTGCTTTTCACTTCTGAAACTCTGTATGAAAGGCATAGAGTTCTGGATTAATTCTTTTCAGTTTCCCCTGTTATTCTTAACAGTTTCCCCTGTTATTCTTCTTTAAAGGCAAACCTGGAAAAATCCACACTTTCTTTCCCAACCACTTCTAAAATTCCATTGAGAAGCAAAAAACCCCATCAAACAACTAAATCTCTGCTCCAATTTGTAGGAAAAATCCCCATGCCATTAACTGCTTTCCTAACATTTTCTTTCTCTTGTATTAATATGGCAACCTTTTCTTGCTTTTATAGATTAGAACCAAATTCTTAAAGCTATAAGGAAACACAGGTTTACTGTAGCTGATTCTGAGATACAGTAGTCCAGCAAGGAGTTCAGACCTCAAAAGAAGAGTCTGTACAACAAGATTCAGCACAACGTTGAGACATATTAGCTATTTTTCAAGAAAAGCCGCCAAAATGAAACTGCTTAGACTTCTATACTATCATGGGTGCCTGCTTCCAGAACCTGACCTAAGTTGCTGGAAACTAGCTGCAATATTACTGCAAACAATGCTGTGAATGTAGGACATTGTTATTCTTCTCTTCCATTGAAAACCACAAGTGGAGTTGCGTCATTTTCTTAAAAATTCTCCATTTCCTTCCAAACTGCTAAAATAATGATAAATCAAGTGTTCTGTTCATACAGTTTAAATCTAATAATGTTCAAAATGAAAAAAAAAAAAATTCATTCAGATATGGTCTGCAATAATACAGCCGAGACAAGATGAACCAGTCTGGCCTACAAAATAAAGTGAAGCAGAATTTGGGAATTTGGAACACCTTACGATGTAATATTTAAAGAAAAAAAAGAAATAAAATGTAACCTACCCAAACTCAATCAGTGATGCACCGACAGAGAAAAAAGAACTAATTACTACTAATATTTCTTTCATTCTCAGACAAGAAGTTAAATGATCCTCTTGAATGCGTGGAAGATTGTTGCGAAAGACAGCAGCCTTCTTCTTTACAACATATTCTTCAGAACTCCAGGAGACAAATCATTAGAGCTATGAGGCTCTTTCTCTCTGTAAAACTTCCAGAGCATAGCCAAGATTATATTCCTTTAGAGATCCTCACCGCCCTGGGAGACTGGTGGATAGTCTACAGCTCCAGTACATCAGCCAGACGCTCTGCCTTATTTAGCATGGCTACTGCAGCAAGGACATCATCTCTACTGGCTTTCTATCCAAAATATATGCAAGGCACAACAAAGAATATAGCCAAAACACTGAGCACAGCTTATGGCCTTCAAAACAAAAATCTCACCATGGCAATACTGGATCTTCTGATCCAAACCATCAGGAAACATTTCTTTAGAGGCGAAAAAAGCTCCTGTTGATTGTACAAAAAATAGTGATGTAAACCAGAGTTGCATGACCCAATATTTCTATTGAACTGGAACTATTTTGATCAATATTATGGATCCATTTCTTTTCAGGGCATTTGGTAAAAAATGTAAAGTATAGTTTAAAAGGAATTATTGGATGCGTACTAAGTACTAGGGATTAGTTAAGGTGTTGGTTTTGCATGGCTTGGTTTTTGGTGGGGAGGGAAGAAGCCAGCCACAGAAGTGAATCTTTTGTGAAAAGCTCCTAGAAGCTTCCTCCATGCCTGGCAAAGTGAATCCCTGCTTGGCACTAAGAACAGACATGCTGCTAAGCCAATTAGACAAGCAGTAATATATTTAAGAAGGAAATCAAAACTGCAGCCAGTTAACTTTTAAGTTTGCTAATTTTTTGGTTGGCACCTCTTCTGGTTTGAAAGCAAAAGCAGCAAGAGATGCTGTCGCTGTTGCAGTGTGTGTTTTTGATTGCAATGCAGTTTGAGTAGTCAGTTTTATAATACTTCCGGTTTTGTGCTGTTGTAGCATATTTTATTATTAATGGATTGTTCCTTTCCCCCCGTGGTGTTAGTTTTTGCCCTAGTTGTCCATCTCCCCAAAGACCTGCCCTTTTGTTCCCTTTTCCTCCTCCCACTGAATGTCAATCCCTCCCCAAGCCTGCCCCTTTCTCTAGAAACTTCCCTATCAATTTTATAGTCTTCAAAACCCCATTGGTTTGTTTAAGTTATTCTCCTCCCCTGTAGTCCCCTATTGGTTTAAACATTGTATTCCCCGCCTTGTGGTCCACCCCCAGTTGCTCCCAGTGTGTTAAAGATTGTATCCTCCTCTGGGACCTCTCCCCATTTCTAAGTTGATGTATGCGTTTGAGTCAGTGTCTTTCTGTCCCTGACCCTCCAGGGAAGAAACTCCTTTGGAAAACATACAGAAGACCTCTCCCTGTTCCTTGTCCCTGCCCTCGGCGCAGTCCTATCCCCAATGCAGTCCACCTGTGCCATAGAGCAGCTGTGCCCTACAGCTGCACCCTGGATTCGACAGCTTTCTGGGGGCAGCCCACTCTGGCTGTTGGTGTCAGGAGCTAGTCGGTCTGAAGAAATCCAGCATGGCAGCAAGACTCCAAGTCAGAAATACAATTTATTAGGAAAAGGGGAAAAACCAAATACATGCAATAATACAAAAGAAAAACCACGGACAGAATACGACCTGTCACCCTGCTAGTTAGGGTGGTGGCAGCAGTCCGGATGAAATGGTCTTGTTGAAGTGGTGATCCTGTAGAAACCATCTGGTAGCTCTTGTCCTCTGAAGACCAGTGGGTGAGGGTGGCCGTTCTTCTAGGAAGCCAGTGGAAAGACTGCTTGTGGTGTCCCAAAACTCAGATTCTATCCAGCTGGGGATGCTTAGCTCCTGCCCCCTGGGCAGAGCATCTTGCAATGGGCTCAAATTGTTCTGAGTCATGCAGTGGTTCCTTGATTACCCTTTAAACAGAAATGGCTCCTGGAGGGAGTCATCTCTGAGTCATGTGGCAAGACATGGATGGCCCCGTTAAGAGATAAGGAGATAAGGAAAAAACGATGCCCCTCCCGGTTTCAGCAGCTCTTGAGGTTGGGAGCAGAATACATTTTTATATTGTAGCCTAGGACAATACAGGATGAATGCTTTTGCATTTGCAGGAGGTTTGTGTGGATTTGAAAAGCATCCTTATAGCAGAGGCACAAAAGTATTCTCATACCCTTTTAAATCATCTTCAAACCAAGCAATTCTCACAAGAAGGTAACGCATGAATGACTTGCAAGTGAGTTGAAGAAACACGGCAAAGATAAGTAGTGTTCAACTGCAGAGAATCGTTTAGGGACACCATACCTTTATATACCTTTATATTTTAAATCAGGAAGCATGGATGGACCGTTTTTTTCCCCTTAGTTGACTACAGAACCAGCGGTCCCTTGCGGGAGGGTGTTTGGATTCAAGATGACACTGGCAGCTAAGAGCATGGCTACATAGAAGGTGCTACTTTTAGACCAGAACATTCAACTACTTAAAGGCAGATAGGAGAATAGCTGACTAGTGACAGCTCTGAGCAGAAGAGCCTGTGGCTTATCCTGTGGGAACAATAGTAAGACATTTCAATTGAAAAACCCCATTCATTTCCAAGGACCAAACATCAGTAAAAATAAAAGGTCAAGTAAAGACACCCTAGTGCTCTTCTTATCAGAAGCATGTTCCTCCATATGAGAGCATTTAGGAAAGGACAGTCCATTCATAAAGAAAGGTGTGCCAGTTAGAAAACCTGTAGAACAATACAAGACAAACTCACACAATATACATCCTCAAATGCAAAATGAAGAAATAATCATTTCAAGCTTCCGTGGAATTAATTGCATTTTATTTGTTCTTTTCATTTCAGCTGCTATCAAGTTATTTTTTAAGACTGAATTTTATGAATTCAGCAAAGCTCTCTTTTTGAATGTCTGCATACCCCTATAAAACACTGAGGTGACAAAGAGAACGGCAGTGGAAGGAAACCTGGTCCACCTCCCCCTCCTTGAAGCTTTAGGCCAGCGAGTGATTAGAATTTAGTCACTTCATTTGCTTTACCAAGAGAGAATGTTTTCTAGCCTTTATCTTTCCTTTTGGAGCTGATTCACTTTGTAGTCATAAATTCTTGACTCAGTTGGTGAGAAACAATGGCATTACAGCCGTGGATGTTAAAGTGCACTGGTGGGAAATGAAGTTTTCATCTTCAGGTCCTTGCTTCAGTAAATCTTCCAAATTCATCAGAAAGAAAGTTCCCAGACCAGTAATCCCCACTCAGATGACCTAATTCAAATAGTCTGTAGGCATAAGAGGCATCAAGCAGGTGCTGTCATCTGTTAGGGGAATACCCAGCCAGTACATGATTGTCTAGTTAGGCGGCAACAATTTTGGAAATAATTTAGTTTTTTTGTATTGCAAGTGAATGGTCAATACATTTTATTAGTGGATACGGGTAAAAGAATGTCTTCTGCATCCTTTCAGAGGGGAAGCTTCCCTAGATCTAAAGCTGCTCAGCTCCACGATAGGATGCTTTGTCTGAAAAGGGAACTCAAGTCTTTGTCCTTTTGGATTGCTTCCATAGTTTTTCACTCACTCTTCAGGTACCTGTTAATACGTTCTCTTATCCCTTGCAAACTTTTATGGGCATAGTCACTGAATTGGTACGTATTCCATGAAGTCCACAGGCCCTGTTGAGATGCAGCCACAGGTCTCAAGGGTGTTAGCAGATGTTATTCTGAGGCCACTCCTAATGATGTTTGATGGATCATAGTGACTGAGGAAAGTG
Organism: Molothrus aeneus; assembly: GCF_037042795.1. Taxonomy (NCBI): domain Eukaryota; kingdom Metazoa; phylum Chordata; class Aves; order Passeriformes; family Icteridae; genus Molothrus; species Molothrus aeneus. The sequence goes on along the minus strand of NW_027099219.1, from coordinate 79,444 downwards.
CCCAAAGACTGGATGAAAGCAAATGTCACCCATCTTGGAAAAAGGCAACTAGGAGGACTTGGAAAAGTACAAGCCAGCCAGCCAGCGTCATTTTTATCCCCAGGAAGTTGATGGAGCAGCTATTGCTGGAAAGCATTGCCAGGCACATGAAGGAGGACAAAATAACATAGTCAGCATGGATTTACCAGGGGAACTTCATGCTGAACAACTTTTTAAACTCCTCTGATGAATCAACTTGCCCGGTAGATGAAGGGAATATTGTCTGCCTGGGCTTCAGGAAGGTTTTTGACATTTCTCTAGGTGGCAGCACACATACATCCCAGAAGGAATAGTGCAAAGAGGAGGGAACCAGTGTCTTTTCAAGGATGCTCAGTGAAAAGACAAGAGGCAGTAGGCACACACTGAAATACAGGAGATTGCCTCTGCACATCAGCAAATGATTTTTTACTGTGAGGGCGACTGAACCACGGCACAGACTGCCCAGAAAGATTGTGGAGCCTGGATCTTTGAAGACATGAAAAGTACACCCAGATATAATCCTGGGCAAGAGGCTCTAGGTAGCCTGGTTTAAGCAGGGGGGTTGGACCTGGTGAGCCCCACTGACGCCTTCCACTCTCGTTCATTCTGTGCTAGTGAATTCTCTTAGAGATGCATTTCAAGCACTGGCATGACAAAGATCTGTGCAGAGAGAGATCCAAATGGACATGGGATCTAAGTTCCTTAAGTAGTGCTCAAGAAGAATGCAAAACTCTGGGATAAGTGTCTCTTCCATAACTGAATCCCTTTCATGGGAAAATTCCCCAGCTATAGAAAGATCTTCTGATAGGCATGCTTAAGACTGACACTGGCTGAGCAAATTTCTCCCTATGTGTGTTTAAGACCAGTTAGGATCTTCACCAATAGTGTTGTCAACATAGTCACAGAATGTATATTGTTAAGAAGGGACAACTTACATCAGAATGGCAAATATTGGTCCACAAAATGTATTAATGTATGGGAACTATCTACTTGGGTTGAAAATAAAAAGAAAGAGTTAGTCTTTATTTATCAATTTCATCCCAATATTGATAAGGTAAGAAAAAGACCTTAGTCCTTAACCTTCTTAACTCAAACAAAGATTTTTAAAAATTCCTTGTAAAAAATGTATCCTAATTATCAGACTATGAAACAATTTTAGTTGGGAAAAAAGTTCCAAAATTGTGTAGATAGTGGTAAAGAAGCCAAGAAAATAGGTAAGAAACAAAAAGAGAGCAAAAGAGTCAGCTTCAGTCTGCAAGCTCGTTCTAGAAGTAATCTGCTAGAAAAAGGAACCCCCAGTTGAATTTCCAATGTATTCATGCACTTGATTCAGTAACTAGTCAATGTAAAAACCAATCCTTTTGTACGACTTCTCCCAGCAACAAAAACTCCAGCAGCTTGACACCACCATCATGCCTGTCCCAGATGTACTTTAAAAGAAATTATCCTTTCTTGAAACTCTGTTTGCATAAAAGTTGCAAGACATTGGAGGGATTCTCCACATTCTCATTTCTCCGTGTGGCTTGAAAGTATATTTGATAAAATATGCAACAAAGCATATGATTTATAAGGTAGGGTAAAATGGATGATTTGGGAATTGATCTCTTGTTGATATTAAACTTCATATCCACTCTCTGTGAAGTTTCTAAAACAAATGATGGAGCTGAGGCATGAATCTGCCACAACAAGTGTTAAGCAAACATACACACTCCCCTTCACATGCCCCCCTTCCACACACACCTAGGCCCACGCAGAGGTCAGCATAGCAGATGATGAACACCTTGGAAAAGACCGAAATGCTAAATACCTCTCTTTGTGGGCAAAATAGCTGGTGCAACAATTCAAATATCTGGTGTAAAAATTCTGTTTAATATCTACTTCCTATTTAAAACACAGCTTTTCATTTAATTATATGTAGGGAACATTTTCATATTATTTGTTTCTTTACAATTACTTCATTCTCATGTGTTGTATGTCTAGGAATATTTTCTTCTAAAGATAGAAAAAAATAGATAATATCTTTTCAGAAGAAAACATTGGTTTATACAATTTTAAACCATCATGATATGGAAGAATTCTTTTGTCCCTCACTAAGGTGGAAGAACTATTTGGATCACAGATCATTTACAATGAAATACTTTACCTTTTTAAGATGCTTTCAGTCAATTTTATATCCTCATTGCTTATTCATTGTAAACAGTAATTTTTCAGTGAAGGGAAAGTGTGTGGTATATCTGCATTATGTTCAAACCCAATTCCTACTAAAGGCCGGGCTGAACCCCAGTAAATAATGTCCTGAATGATATTTTGCCGCCTTCTTTGGCACTTCATGAAATCCTAACATGAGGAAGTGTGGAAATACAGAGATTTTGTCCCATGTAGAAACCCATCCCATGTATTTTATGCTGTAATTCTTCTCTCTTTTAAAATTTGCTATCTTCTGCATAGTTTTCATTAACCTGTTACAGTAGTGAAAATCACAGATCAAGGTAATTTTGTAACACTTTGATTTTACCCCAAGAGCTGAGGGAAAACTTGCTCCTATACTTCAATCTGAGTTTCTTCTAGATTCAAACTTTGTTTCTCTACCATCAAGAGTCTCCTGTGTTGCTGCTCAAAGCCCCATCCAACCTGACCTTGAATACTTTCAGGGATGGGACACCCACTACTTCTCTGGGCAACCTGTTCCAGTGTTCCATCACCCCCACAGTAAAAAATGTCTTCCTTTCATCTAATATGTGTCAGAAGTATTAAATCTAGGCATATAAACTTTGAGGAAAGGTTTGAAATTCTTTTGATTTGAATCACATTTTATATGAATACTGACTTACAGGTGACTAAAATATGTTGATGGGCATTTGAGCTGACACTTTTTGAAAAGGTGCATGGAATTTAAAATTAAAACCAGCACCATTAAAAGCTTTGTGCCGTTTTCTTTTTCCTCTGGTATTCAAAATTGCATATATCAAATATCTGTGCTTCATACAAAGCTCTTAGACACTCTCAGAAAAAAGCTTTTCTTTCAGACTAAGTTGCAGTTTACGTAGAACACTAGTACTAGTGAAGGTTTTTCTGGGCATAGGGGGAACACCTTCTCATTGGATTTGTGTGCAGAATGCATTTTATCCAAACTGGAAAATTGATCCCAGCTGTGTTCTAGTCATCATTCTTACTGCATCAGGCCTGAAGATTCTGTGAAAAGTAGCCTGTGGTCCTTGAACATAGCTCATGTGAAACAGATGAGAGGCGATGGAGAAGTTGAGGGAGAGAATAAAGAGCATATGGCCCAGTACAGACTAACAATTGTTTGGCACCCTTTAAAGGCTGTGTTTGACAAGCAGGGCTGAAGCAGGTCTGCAAAATATCCGGGAGATCAAAATCCATTGAAGCAAATTGCCCTGGCCAGTCACCTTGCTGCCGATAATTCCCTCTCCATACCAGCTGATCAGGCCTAACAATGCTGCTGCAGAAGTATTGTGAAAAAGGTAGGCATATTTTCACAGATGCAGGGGAAAATCCCCTTGGATGATGGTTCCAAGGGATTACTTGATGGAGCAAGTTATGTACCCTTATCTACCGTGCAATATCTAAGTTGGTGAGTTCACTATCTGTCAGCATCACTTTAGAAAATAAATGTTTGATGCACAAAAAAATATTTCATATGTCCTGTCTACCTGCTTCATTTCAACCAATGAATAGGCTACGTTCCATCAGCAAAGGGTTTATGATCCTATGTTTCTTTAAACTGTGGTAATTCTTTATTTTTTTCTAAATCAGACACTGTCTATTCATAAGATTCAGATGTCCATGGCAGGAGTGTAATTAAATTCACATGTTAAAAAATAACCTTCTTCTTGTTATCTTTTTATTAAATTACTGACATGTAACATCAGTCTGAGAGCTGAAGAAAACCCCTTCATTTGCTGTTTGCCAAGTATCATCTATGTGATACAAATTCTGCTTGAGAAATCACACCCGTGGATTGCCATGTAGCACTACTAGTAATGCTTTCACAACCTTTTCTTCATCATTAGGTCTTTTGGTGAAGTGAATGATTAGAACATAAGCAAGGGCATTTGTTCAAGATGCTCCAGAAAGAGCTGTGGTCTGTTCTCTTCTTTGCTGCCTATGTTAGCACTGAGCTGCAAAAAATGAAAGATTACTAGGAAAAGTGTTACTTTCAGTCTAAACTTGTAAATGATGTTTGGAATACCCTGTTAAATGACAAGGTGCTCTTTTAAAATATGGCATCTTAAGAGAAAATGTCAGCTTTAAAAAGGTTTTGAGACAGTTGCTTCTGGAAAAAAAAAAAAAACCAACAAAAGAATTGGAGGCATCTAAGGTCTTTAGGCATACTATTTTGAAGATTGATTCAAACCACAGTTTCTTCATATAGGAAGAGCAGAGGACCATAGATGCAACCCATTTGAAAATGGATTTCTATATGTTTCTGGTTGGGATTACCAGACATCATTTCTTGTGAAGTCGAGGGACTGCAGTTAGCACTCCAGTAATTTCCTTCCCTGAAATTCAACTGCATTTGCTCCTTTTTCCAGAGTCCCCATTTATTAGTGAAGGTATGCTCTATCTATGCATTAGAATATTCCATTAGAGTGTGTGACTCATACTTGCTAGTTAAAATTAGCTGGAACGGAATGGATAGTTACAGTTGCTTGTATACAATAGTCTTATTTTGGCAAGTTTTCTTTAGACAATGTTGAAGCAGCACTAGCAAATAGGAAGTACAGCTTGCAGCAGGGAAGGACACTCTTCTGCTTTCTCAAGTTTCCTGTAGTTAAATAGACGCCAAAAGGCTTTTCCTAGTACTACTACTGTCTTGTAGGAATACTTGATCTAATCCTATCTTTGATCAAATTACGAATGGGTTACTTTTCTACAAGGCAGAACATTTTTCTTTTAATAATATGTATTTTGTAAGGTGGAAACATGAACTTGTGCACCAGTCACGTGGAATGTACTCCTTATTAAGTTTCACAACCTTCTTTAGAAAATATTGACTGTGTGTAACTTCAAAAGAAGAATTCTGGGCATCTTCATTCTATTGATGTAATTGTTTTTCTGCCATGCTGGTATTGTTTTCTATCATTTTTACCAACAGAAATATTTTTCCCTGACACCTATGGAAAAGACCTATGTTTACTCAACAGTGCGGCATCAGTACATTGTTTAGAATGATTTCAACATGGTCCCAAACATATCGGACTTCTAGACAGCAGAGGTTAGCAACAGGGAATGGGAATAACTTCTGAACCGTTTCAGTAGATTTCCCAGGAAGGGAAAATTGCTTTCTGCCACTGCAAATTTTCCCAGAGATTTTGTCTGGTTAAGAGTTGCATCAAAAGAGTATTTTTGCACAAACCTTGGGGCAAGCTCTGTCTCCGATTTACTAGTGAATGCAAAGAGGGTGAAAGTGCTGCTTCAAAGCCCTCTGTGTGCTTTCTGTACCAAGAGGGGGGGTGACCCCAGAAATAAGTTTTGATCTCTCTTCAGAACACAAGGCATGTCATCACCTCATTCATCTTCTTCTGGGACTCATAGCATCTTAAGACTAAGAAGCTCTCTTGCTTGCTGAAGTGCGTTCAGCAAAAAAACCTTGTCTCATCAGCAAATTTGAACACAACTACAGTCGAGTCAATTCCAATGCTGGCAGGGCAATACTCTACCCCACTAGTAACACGCCACTATTAGAAGACTGTGTAAAACTATTTTTGTACAAAGTAATCGGAGGGAAAAATAGAATTGGGAAGAACTGCACATTGTTCTGGAAAAAAGTCTCCTGCCTCAGTCTTACAGACATCATTTGCTGGTATCATTTTTAATAGTTGGGGCTTTTTAAATTTTGTAGAAGAAAAAATATTACTGCACCTTTATGTTTCCTTAATAGAAGTACAGCCATTTCTTAATAGATTAGAAGTAAGCCATTTGAATATGTACAAATGGTCTTTTCAAATACATATGCTATAGCACACTGTGAAAGTAATCTAAAGGTTTAAAAAGATTTTGGAAGAAAGTAAGTCTAAGGTGATAGAAGAAGAAGAAGAAGAAAACAGCAGTTTTCTTCTGGTGAAAAAAAAACAAACGGAGGACCTTGTACAGTGGAGATGTATTATTTGACTTCCTGAAAAACTGAGTAGATTTGCTATTGCCAATGGTTTTCATTAGGAAGGAAGAGATTCCTTTGGCAAAAAAACCCCTTCAAATTGACTTGACAAAAATGTTATGACACTTAACTTCACCAATCCTGAAGAAAAATTCTCATCACTTGATCTGGAAATCATGATGGTAATGGAGACAAGGATGTCTAAGCCATGCCATCAGGAACATAAAAAAGCATTAGAATGCAGGTAAGACTGAGCTCCTGAACTAGTGTGAAGAGAATGCAACAAAGACATTTTCCTTTAAGAGTCTTCAGGATGGAAGGCAGAGCAAATTTTTTCACGGGAAGTATTTCTGAATAGAATGAATCTTCAAAATAACATTGTTTTCCAAAACCTGTTTACAGTATCTCTTACCATGATACACAGTTCCTATGAATAGAAAAAGCAAAGCACTTTTTTCCAAACTGTTGTGCACTCTTAAGCAATCTACAATAAAAATAGTATTTTTTCATGCTGGGAATGATGTTAATTACAAAAAAAGCCTTGTAGCACACTTGGCACTGTAGTCTCTTGATTAGCATAGCTTTTTATTCATCAAACACGTTTCACATTGGCTATTTTTCTCTTTTAAATAACGGCGTCTTTGTACTTATGCAGCATCCATGAAGAATTTCTTGGGTGTTATTTTGTACCTGATCCTAAATGGCAGGTTCTGCATTCTGCCATCTGTCTAGCTTTGCCATTTGATGCAGCTTCTGAGAGGTATTTTCAGAATCGAGGACTACTTGCAAGAATGATGCTAAATCCATGCATTTTACTCCTTGGTTAATGCAAAACTATTTTTCCTTTACAGATCAATGAGAACAGGAAAATAATGATGGTGAGTTCAATCCTTAGAGTAATACAAAGAGGACTATTATCATCATTAGAAACCAAGCAAGGTGTATTTATTGCACATGCAGTATACTCACTAATGCAAATTACCCTGTAAATTCAAAAGGAATCTGTATCATAGGAGTGGATGGAATGTTTCTATTGATATTTTGCTTAAAGCAGAAAATTAATTCTTTTGACAGCCAACTCATGATTGCAAGCTCACTTTCAACTACAGCTTTCAAACAGATGAAACGTGTCTGTTTATAAAACGATACAGTACAGTACACAATAGCAAGTCAGGTCATAGACATTCAAAAGAAAAAAACAGATCAAAGGACACATTCATTCCCATCTACAAGCCCTCAAGAGTGTACAGGTCAAATGTCCCCAGAAAACTAGGCTGGTGGCGCAAATTCTCTATGTTGGCACCAGCAGAAGCAGCTGCTATCTTTATAGGATGCAATCTTGCTTACATCACCCTTCAGAGCAATCTTCTGTACCCCTGCCCAATACACCTTCTGCTCTATTCCTTGGACTTCACATTTGCATTTCTACAGAGTCCTGTCCTGCAAACTGACTCAAAGTTCAGGTAATAGATTTCCAAGATTTAGAAATGTTGTGTGAGGTTTATTTATTTCATATTTCCTTCCATCTAAGCAAACTGTAACTTTCGGAAGTGAAATATTTCGAGTATGTCACGTGTATTTTAATGTTAGCTCTGCTTCACATTCAAACTTCTCACAGACCCCTGTGATGCCTTGCTGCAAAAATATATAGCTGCCAAGAGTGGTTGTGGGAAGTTAGAATTGCCAGAAAACCATACAAACAATCTAACAATAGAGCCTTGGATTTCTGAATATAATTGCACCATGTAAAGTCAAAATATAATATTTAAATGATTTTATATAATGATGAGTGTGGGCTAGAGAGAATCCAGATAGAATTTTATTTTTTTAAACAGTTCCGGGAAAAACATGGCCTTGACTTGGAAGTATAGCACGAAATATTTTTATACAGCATGAGTTCTCATTACCTAATCATATGATTTGTAGACCTGAATTGGAAACCAGGAAATAAACAAAGAAAAATATTCAAGCTATAAAAGATGGGAGTTTAAAATTTTCTTTGTATTTCTGATTAAAGCTATTAGGTAGCTAAATGGTCACCCATGATTTTAAAAAGCATCTGGACATTAAAAATAGGTAAATTTCTGCGGGACTTGGATGTCAGCTATTCCTGAAAAGCTTTATTTCACCGCTTTCCAACCCTGAATCAATCCACTTAAACGCAGCTGTATTTCAGATGCTCAGTGGAACTGTCCATGTAATGCATATAGTTGACAAATAGTCTGCAGAAAAAGCTAGATCCATTTGAAGATCTTTTTCTGTAAATGGTATTCACGTTATTTGTACAAACACACAGATGGGATTTCTGCTGTCTTCTTCAGGCTACTTCCTCCAGAGAGCTCTCCATCAAATCTCTCTAGTTCTACTCTTCTGGTGATCCAAAGTCAGCACTGGGATGGTCCAAGTGCATGAATTACTGTCTGCTAGAGGTGCACCCCGAGGGCTTCTGTGTGCAGCATCACGTGAGCCCTACTAATGTCACCCTGTTGGTATAAACTGAGCTAGCTGGACCTTAAGGGACAAGATTGTGCACTGATATTGTAATAGAAATTAGGTACTAAGAAGGAGGCTGGAAGATTTAAATATTTCTGCCTCCAGCTTAAGCAACACTAAATCTTGGTCTTTATCTGAAAAACTAGGTGAATTAGCCTATTTGGCATTCCTATGCCAAAAATGTCAGTAATACAACAAGAACCGTCAAAAGAGTAACAATTCCAATCATTACTTTGTAAAAATAATTCATTGGAAGAAGTCGGGAAGAAGGATGAAACATGCCAATATCCTACCCTGAGAATCATTCTGTTGATTTGCACAGGTTTCTTATTATATACCCATCTAATGCATTGGACATGCATGCTTGTGATGACACAAATACTTGCAAAGCTTACCAGATAAACCATGTTCTCTTCAGACAGCAAAACATTGCTTGATGGTTGTGTTTGCTAATTACATTTAGACTCAATGTTCTTAAAGGTCTTTTCCAACCAAAGTGATTCCATCATTCTCTAAATCGCAGATCCTGCTTGTCTTGGTTTAGGGCAAATTTGGCAGCAATCCTCAAGAAGGGGTGATTTATTAAAAATATTGATCTAGTACTGATATCCAACTGTGACGGACCAAGGCTCTCTAACAGTTCAAAATTAGAAAGTGTATGTTTATTGCAACGCTGGGCAGCGTGCGGGATAGCTCCCAAATACACACTGTGATTTAGAGGTGATAACAGAGTCTTTTTATCTATACAAGTATTGAATACCCAAAAGACAAATACATATTCATAATTTAGGTACATCCCATCATTCCTCACTTCGTATGGTAATTAGTTCAAAAGCTATTAAGCACACGTAGTTTGTTCCTCAAAATGAATCGGTGGTCCCTTTCATGGGGAGGGGTTCCAAAATGAGGAAATAAATGAAGTCTTCCTGGTTCTGAACTTTCTACATTTTCAATGCAAATATGACAAATGAACCCATTGGTAGAACTCCCATTCCCCATCTTCAATTGGTTTCAGAACAGAGGTGGCCTACAATTGTCTTATGTTCCTAAAAGCTATTTATGAGTTTCTATATTCTTCATGATAAACCCAGCTAAGCAAACATGATGTTGACAAGCAATCAATTATTAGTTAACTACTAACTCTTAACTTCAACAAGGCCTACCTATTTATTTTGATAAACTCTAATAAGGCTTATCTCTAACTAAAACCTCAGCTCCTCTAAAATCCCTAAATTTCTTTAAAGTTTATGTCTCAGGGGGCCCCCCCCAGAAAGCCCACCTACACGGCCCCTCCCCTCAACTGGTCTGGGAAACATTTCCTCTGAGAGAAGTGGAAAAAATCTGTTTATTTACCAGGGAAAGCACCCCCCAGCACAAAAAATGAACAATACCAGATGACAAAACTCAATCGCCGCTCTGAAGAGACAACAAATTCAGAAAGTCTCTCCTGTGGATGCTTGCTCTGTTATCAATCCCTCCGGCACTAGGAAAGGCTGCTGCCCAGAGTAGGCCCCCATAGGCCACAAAGTGCAAGCTCTCAGTGCTCTCCAGGTCCCAGTCTGGAGCAGGTTTGAACAGTTCCAAGAAAAGGGAAAGAAAAAAGACAGTCCAGGGAAAACTCTGCCTCAGCCAGCTAAACCAACTGAAAAGCAAAGAACACTCTGTTCTGCTCCATCAGTGCCCAGACAACACAGTGCAGCACAGAATGTGGAGCAGTGTTGCTTTTAGAAGAGTGAGTGCAGCCTGTGATAACAAACTCCGTACTTCTTCTTCTCCCCACCTTTGCTCTCAGAAGCAGTCTTGAAGGCAGAGAATATAATATCCAGCATTAACAGAACAGATGGCTGGGGATACAACATCATAAAGTCACCCTAAGACACTGCTCTACTGAGATATGTCACCAGACTATGCTAAGACAAAGTTTTGGAACTGCTAATTAAAATTCTACTATCACAGTGAAGCTGAGGAGGAAACACAGCTCACTCCAGTTACCTTGTGGCATGCCAATACTTCCTTTCAATCACAATGGTTTTCGTCTTTAAGTCCGTGACATCACAGGCATAATTCAATATCTTTTGGGCAGGAAGGAAGATATTCTTCTTCTCATTATACTGATGGGTAAGCTGAAATGCAAAGCAGTTAATTCAAAGTGAAACAGCGATAAAGTCAATAGTAAAACTCACCACAGTTTTGTTTACCAACCCAAGTCCTTACGATCCCAAAATACAAGAACAGCTGTAAAAGCCTTGTGGTTTCTTAATTTTTTCCTATACCTACATGGGAGGGTAAGGGATAAATGATCCCAAACAATGGTAATCCACAACAAAGCATTCTTGACATCATATTCAGCTTTTGCATAGCGAGCTCTTCACCTGATCAAGTTATTCCATTGCAATAGTTTGGGGAGTATCTTAGAGGGCTGCCTGTTGTTGGTTTAAACCATCTTGATCATTCAGGAACCCAGTAGCAATGAGAAAGTTCAAAATAAGATAGTGCTACACATTGATTTTCCTATATGACAGACATATTTCTACAAGACAGAAGGCTGACCTAATGCTTCCCTACAATATGGCTGAAGTGGCATCCTGTTCCCCATAGGTTTTTCAGTTTAATTTTAGCAGCTTTCTTACTAGATTAATGAGCTGAACTAACTCAAAAAGGAATCAGATAAGTGCCAGAGCTTTAAAACAAACAACAACAACAACAACAACAAAAAAGATGCAAAATGGTGATTTGTGGGTGCGTTTGAAAACAGAAATTTTTTTGTATTTTTCATAGAGACATGGCATTCTCTAGAATGATATTGCTCCAACGGTTTGAGTTTGGTTTTCTTTTTCCCCCTCAATTGTAAATGTTATGCATTCTTTTTGGCCATTTCAGTAAATAGATTTTCTGATACGTGTGAAAGACAGTCTAAAGTTCCCCTCATTTGCCTCACGACCATTCCCAGGACAGACCCTGGGACCCTAAAGACACCGATGGGAATTCTGGCCTGCCAGTAATGGATGAACACCAAAAATCCTGAGGCCCCTGAGCAGAATTCTGGCCTGCCAAGTGATTGTTCACAGCTGTGTCTTCAGTGACTGCTTCTAGCAGGGCCTGCCAAAGGGCGACCCGGCCTATATGCTTGCACCTGCTTCACGACAATAGACCAGGAATTTTCCCACCTCTTGGCCAGATGAACTTGCTGGGGCAACTTGGTAGCCCCCCCATGGAAAATCCTTCATCTCCACTACCAGCGTGAGGCACCGAGGTTGAAGCCCCCCTACCAAGGACTGAGACTGAGACACCTGTAATTCTGATGCAGGGGTGCTGGCCTGACTGAAGCAGGATGCCTGCTGAGTGTTGCCTACAGATGTGTTCACCGGACCTAGACTGGTTTCCCCCAGAAAGCAGTCCTGAAACAGTGGGTCCCACTCACTGCTGATACTGACTTATCCTGCTGAGAACATGGACTGTCTGTACCCGTCTTCAATATCTTTTTCCCCCTCAGCAATTTCAATAGACTTCTTCTTCTTCTTGATTGTATCTCAGCCATTTCAAGATTCTGTTTCCCCCCTCAGCAATGGACTATAATAGAACCTTGAGTTAACCAGGACTTGAGATCTTCCCAACGTGACTAGGCAAACTCTATCGGCTGGACTAAGAGGACTTAGTCTCTCCATGTTTGGTAGCTATACTCCTCTCTCTTTCTCCCCCTCTTTTTTATTCTTTTCCTCTCCCTGATTCCTTTCAGGCATTTGCTGTGGTCATTCTATAAAGGTGCATTTGTTTGGATTGATACTGCAATCCCCTTTCCAGGTTGTCTGTTGCACTCCGAGATCAGTTAACCAACCAACCAGTTAACCAACCCCTTGGTATCAGCGGATCGTGACAATACCTTCTTTCAAGCTGACATTGGTTCTAGTCCATATAAGCACACTGGTAGGTAAAAGTAGACTCTAAAAGATAACATTCAAAATGTATTTCCCTTGTCTTCCCATTAAAGCAAGTGAAGAAAGCAGACAGGAGATCTTCAGATAACATGCTATGCAAATTGAAAAGATTCTGTCCTTATTTGAAGCAACTGAGAAACTCACACAATGAAATACAGTTCAGACAGATCGAAGGGTCACAGATGATGTCAAATCTGTACTTTCAATGTTTGAATGAAGCAAGATTTCTTGAAGTACAATCCTATAAAATGAAGGTGAGTTTGCAGAAGCAATTGAACTGGGTCTGTTTTATAAACACAATGTTTTCTAAGTAACTGAGGATTCAGGAAGGCAACCTTGGAATTTAAAGGATTTAGAAAGATACAAATACCAAGACTGGCAGTTCATTAGCTTTAACAGTCTCTTCAAATAAGATCTATTTTTAACTTCTTCTTGTAGTAGGTCTGAAGACATTAGGAATGATGCAATAAAACAAAACAAACAACAAACCAAAACAAAACCAAAACAGCTTTCTCAAAAAGCTTGGAGAAACCAGAGAAATTATGATTTTTAGGGGTTAAGTAGTCCTTTAAAAGTTGTCTCTGGGAAAAGAGATAAAAAACCACTAATTGACTGTGGAGTATATTCCAAACCTGTCCTGAAGCATGTAAGGGACAAGAGCCTGTAATAAAACTACTATGCTGGGTTCATCTGTTAAAAGCATTCCAGAATGGTTGAAATTATCAATCACATAATGTGGGATTAAAAAAAAAAAAAAAAAAAAAAGAAAAAAAGAAAAAGAAAAAAGAAGAAAGCATAGAGAAAAAAATATTTTGAACATGTTTTCCCATTCCCAGATGGCATAACAGCTTTATTTCATTTTGTTCCTAAGACTGATTAATAGCTTATGAAGTGTTTTACAATTGAGAGTGAGAGTGTTCACACTAACCATACAATTTGGATGGATCTCTTTTACTTTGCACAGCAGCAGATACGGTTTAGCACTCCACAGTTCAGTCCCCGAAAGTGAATGGGTGTGGCAGATTTAACCTAACTGGCCAGTCCACCAGAATGCTTAATTATCTTGGAAAATGCTTTGCTCTGTCTCATTATCTGGACATGTCTCTCTAGCTCCGCTTTGAGCTCCTTGATCTTTCATCTACAGGATGAGATCCAATTTAGCTTAGCAAGGACATAGCCTTTCAAAACCACATCTTTTATCTTCTGCATTCATACAAGTACATTTCTACTGCAGGGAACCCTGTGGAAGATCCTAGTTGTTTTGTTTCTCAGATAGTTGTTGCATAAAAGAGCTCTTCTTTTAATTTTTTCCCTGCTAAAGTATAGGCTCTGTACTTAACTGATTGTGATGCTAACTCATTATCATCTATTCTTCAGTCGTACAGAGTAGGCAGCAAAGTTTTCTTCTGAAGACATTCATTTAATGAGAAATGCTGAAGGTCTGACTTTAGTTGCAAAGGTCACCGATTGACCGGTTGCAAAATTGTTAAGTCTAGTAAGAGCAGGAAAAGTGTGCTGTTGCTGTGCCTGTAAATGTCGTGTCAGCTGCTGTTGGGATAAAAAGCATGAGCATAAGAAAAGATATCTGCATGGATAGAAAAGAAATTTGTTGTGATTTCTGCACAAGAGGAAGTATGAAGCACTTATTTCAGTGGCTAAGACAGTATCATCATTGGGCCAGTTCTCTTCAACATCTTTTGAACAACCTGGACACAGCACTTGAAGGAATATTAAGACAGTTTGCCAAAGACACTAAATTGGGAGGAGCTGTGAACTAACTCCCTTGAGGGCACAGAGACCTTGCAGAGAGATCTTGCCAAATAGGAGAGATGGGCAATTCTTGCTGGCCGGGAGTCTATGCACAAATCACAAAAGGGGCGGGACTGCTGGGGACGGCGTCTCAAGCTGGTTTTTTTCCAGCATCAGTCTCATGACATGGTGATGACAATGGGAAGCTGCCAGCAGCTCACGTCCCCAGCAGCAGACAAAGAACTTAATGTTACAACTTACTTGAAAAGTTTTTTGACCAATCACACAAAGCAAAAGCATATTGACAGTACTTCTGTCCAATCACTATAAAGACATGTACCTGGGCTTAGAACGATGCTCGCTTCTTTCGAATAAAAGACCTGCTTGTAAGCCTTAAGATACAACGCACAGAGCTCCATTATTAAGCTTAGAACTACCTAACATCGCACTAGATATACTTTGCTGTAGCTTAGGGAGTTATTCTAGACAAGCATTAATACACAGACCATTGTTCCATTTGTCCTTACTTTTCTACTTCTCATCTAATTTTTCTGCTGACAAACCTTATGACTACTGCTTAGCTCCAATGACAGTTCTGCTGTCTCTGAGGCCTTCCTTTTGCAGCTTTCCCAAACCCCTCTGTTTTTGAGGATTCCCACAGGCAATCACCAACCAGATGGAGTGGAACAAGGGCAAGTGCTGGATTCAGCACCTGCAACAGGGCAATCCTGGTGGGTGTATAGACTGGGGAGGGAGCAAGAGGCTGGGAGAAGCACTGCAGAAAGGGACCCAGGCTCCTGGCCAATGGCAAGCTGAATGTGCATCAGCAGTGCCCTGGCAGCCAGGAGGGCCAAGCCTGTCCTGGGGTGCATCAGGCACAGTATCACCAGCTGGGCAAGGAAGGGGATTGTCTTGCTCTGCTCTGCTCTGCTCTGCTCTTCTCTGCTCTGCTCTGCTCTGCTCTGCTCTGGGGTGGAATCACCTTGGTATTAGAAAGTCCTCAAATGAGGTCTACAAAGACAGGACTCAAAGAAATGGCATGCAGCTGAGTCAGGGGAGGTTTAGGTTGGGTATCCGGAAAAAGTTTTTAACCAGAGAATGGCTGGGCACTGGAAGAGTCTTTCCAGGGAGTGGTCACACCATCACACCTGTCTGAGTTTGGGACATTGCTCTCAGGCATATGGTGTGATTCTCAAGGATGGCCCCAGGCAGGGCCAGGAGTTGGACTGATGATGATCCTGATGGGGTCCTTCCAATTCAACAGATTCAATGACTCAATGGTTCTGTCCTGGCCACTCAAGGTATATTGCTTGGTCTCATCAGATTTTGATCTGCTCTTGTTGGTCAGACTTTGTCCCTACTGGCTAATGATATTTATCACAAAAGACAAAGTGCCTTTTCTCAATTTTCTCAAGCAATTGGAACATGCGCCTTAGAATCCTAAAAAAGTCTTTTCTTTGAAACAACACTGTAGTGTTTTTCAGTGCCCAGTAGTCTTTCCAGATCTTAAGGAGAAAGAAGGCAAAATGAGGGGACGTATTACAATGAATGATTGTCAATTTTCCGGTTCTTTAGCAGTATATTTGTACTTCCACTATTCTTTGCTGTAAAATCATGGTTTTCTATAGTATCCAATTTTCTAGCAAGACACATTTCTGCAACTGAGCCCATCAGTCATTGTGAAAATATATTGTCAAAAGTACAAAACATATGAATAGGCAGTGACAAGTGAGGGAAAAAAGAAGTATGAGAAGCAGCTGCATGATACTAAAGTGAGACAAGAAGGAGGAGAAGGTGCTCCAGTTGACACAGCAAAGAATCCCCCACAGTCCCTGGAGGACATCATCATCAAGCAGGTTGTCTCCCAGCAGTCCCTGGAGAACCGTGGAGGAACACAATGGAGCTCGTGGGGTGCTCCATTGCACAGCAGGTGAATGTGCTTTGAAGGAAGCTGCAGCTTGTGGAGGGAGGGAGGGCCAGAAAAGCATCCTTGACCTCTTGGAAGAGTGGAAGAGTACGTGCAAATCTTAAACAGCTGCTAACTCTAATCTATTCTCTTTCCACTTCTTGTCTTAGGTAAGTAAGAAGACAACCCAAGAATTAGAAGCCTAAATTCTTTTGCTTGAGGCTCCCATTCTTTCTGCCATTCTCTTAAAATTTAGTTTGAAGTAAAACTCATGATAAAGTTCTTAAGGCTTGATGTTCAGGCTTGTTTCAGAAAATAGGGAGTGCAAATAACTCTTGTCACTGTCATTTTTTTCATAGAAGGAAAAAAGGGAAATTACTGGTTTTCAAGGACTTACAGAAATCCATTGGTAACGGTGGTGAGACTGAAGAGTTTAATTAATCTGAAAAGAGAATGTCGTGGAGCTACCTCAGCGCTGTACAAGTTTTTTTACCAGGAAGTCTAGACTTTTAAACAGACTAAGGACACAATAGTTATCTCTGGGAATATTTTAGTATGTATAGTACATTCATCTTTAAGTAGTTCTATCTGTTTGACAGTTATGACTTAGGCTTTAAATTTGATGTGAAAAGAAATATTTGTGATTCAGATCATTTCCATTTCTGAAGCATTTCAGTTGTTGACTGTTTTTGCTGTCTCCTGAGGGCGGGAAAATAGTCTTTGTACCAATACTGAAACAAACTAGATGGAAAAATTTGTTTTCCTCATTCTTTTCTGTCTATTTGAACAGGCACAGCAGCAAGACCACTGCTATGCGTCTGAGTGGCCCTTCCACTCCTGGAGGACAAACTTGTAGTGGCTAGTATGTTATTTGCACACATTTCTGATGCCGGCTGTTAACTGTTGTGCAGAAAGATCTGTCAACCTTTTTCACAGGAGGACACTTCTGAATTGCTTCACTTGTCTCTGAAGCAGAGAACTAAGCTGGCACTCCATTTCTGAGATCTTGCTGCGTTAGCCCCCAAACCCATTTCTTTCAAATGCCTTTTACTTTCAACCAAAGCACTTCATTACTTCATGATGTAATCTCTTGTTCTTAATGTTCGGGGGATTGTTTTAGACTGATAAGACCATATTGCAGTAAGCAGGTAGAACATCTATCTTAAGCAGTATCCATCACTTGGCTTTGGTTCATGTATCATAACATCTGCAAGGAATGTCATTTACAATCAATGGATGGGCTGGGGTAACGGGCCACAGGTTTAGGAATCTTTCTCCAATTAATTTTGCGTTAAAATTTAGCTCTTATCATTTCAATTGTGTCTTTATTAAAACAATCATCTATTTATTACCTGTACCACAATGAACTGTGTACCTGTACCACAGTCAACAGGGGTTGAGCATCCTACAACAATTCCAAGAAGAAGAATGGTCTGAGCCCCCAGTGCAGCACATGAAGTCTGTCATCAAGTCAGAGTCCCGCAGGCGTTTTCTCAGCCTGGAGAAGAGCAGACTCTGGGCAAATTGTTAGAGCAGCTCTCCAGCAGCTGAAGACAGCCTACCAGAAGGAGGCAAGTGAGCTACACAAGGGCACGGAGCAATAGGAAAAGTGTGGATGGCTTTAAAACCTGAAGAGTATAGGTTTCCTTTGGCTATTGGGAAGAAATTCCTTGCCAAGATGGTTGGGAGACACTAGAACATGTTGTGGGTGACCAATTCCTGGAAGTGATCAAGGCCAGCTTGAATGGGTCTTTGAGCTTAAGGCGGTCTAGTGGAAGGTGTCCCTGACAATGACATGGTGGGGAGGAGGTAGGTGAATTTAAGGTCCCTTCCAAAGCCAACCATTCCATTATTCTATGGTAATCATTCTGTACAGTAGCAGTAAGAAGTTGAAGCTAGAAATAACATATTCATGCTGAGAAACTGCTATCCAATGAGTTGAACTGTTTGGGTCACACATTTATGTGCCATTTAGCAATACTATATCTAATATCTAGTCCTCGCTCTTTATCATACACGCAAGTATTTTATCATCTTTAACGTTTCTGACATTTGGGAATTTTCTTCCCTTCTCTTTCTTTCTTTCTTTCTTTCTTTCTTTCTTTCTTTCTTTCTTTCTTTCTTTCTTTCTTTCTTTCTTTCTTTCTTTCTTTCTTTCTTTCTTTCTTTCTTTCTTTCTTTCTTTCTTTCTTTCTTTCTTTCTTTCTTTCTTTCTTTCTTTCTTTCTTTCTTTCTTTCTTTCTTTCTTTCTTTCTTTCTTTCTTTCTTTCTTTCTTTCTTTCTTTCTTTCTTTCTTTCTTTCTTTCTTTCTTTCTTTCTTTCTTTCTTTCTTTCTTTCTTTCTTTCTTTCTTTCTTTCTTTCTTTCTTTCTTTCTTTCTTTCTTTCTTTCTTTCTTTCTTTCTTTCCCCCTTTCCCCCTTTCCCCCTTTCCCCCTTTCCCCCTTTCCCCCTTTCCCTCTTTCCCTTGTTCCTTCTTTTTCCCTTCCTTTTCTTTCTTTTTCTTTCTTTCTTTCTTTCTTTTTCTTTCTCTCTTTCCTTCTTTCTTTTCTTTCCTTCCCCCACTTCCTTCCTTCACTGCCTTCCTTCCACTATGTCCTTCTTTCTGCCACATCCTTCTGCCACTTCCTTCCCTCCCTCCCTCCACTTTGATGTTAATTTGCAAACTGTCCAGTAGTTACAGGAAATTACTCTTCTTAAATATCATTTTGAAGCTTAGAAATGAATAACAAAATTGTGTCAAACCATGGCATTTAAAAGCCACCTGAAAGTGAGAACTAGCTATTGAAAAGACAAAAATACAAAAATGAAATGATGGAGTGGATGGTTTTAAGGGATATTCTTTGTATTGCTTTGCTACAAATGAGGATCTCAATATTTACACCTTCTAAAAACACATCTTGAAACTTACTACTTTCCGTGACAAAAATATTTCCAAAACAAGGAAATTGATTTATGCAGATGGAAATATCATCTCCCAAATAGTCATCATCAAGTCCAAAAGATTACCCTGCTTTTACGTAGTAAGCTTTATGGAGATTTCTATTCTCACACAAACCAAGAAGAATCTTTCAAATGACTAGAAAATCTTTAAAAGCAAAATAACCTTGAAGAAAAAAGATCCAAAAAAGAGCCGGGAATTAGATACGTCCACACTTGTTACATGTTGGTTACTAATATTGGCTCTAGTTTGTTGGCGAGTACACTTCCCATTCACGCACGCACGCACCCCTCTTCCTCCTGCACACAGATGTGTGATATTGGGTCTCAAAGAATGGACTATTTTCTCTTAGATAGGTTTTGGTTCTCAAAGTCAAAGCGTAGTCTTCCTGGCTCTATTACCAGGATTTTGTTCCGGGAAGGGAATGTGCTTGTGCCTGTTAGAAATGGGGAGGAGGGGACAGAAAGCAAAGCCATTTGAAGACAACCTGCAGCATAACTAAGAAAGTGGGGTGCTTCTTGACTGCACAACAAAAGAAAGATCGGGAGTAAAATGGAGGAAAACTTGAGGTGCTGATAGAGTTTCTCCTTGTGACAGCTTTCAAACGGACAGAAAACAGCACTTCCTCATTCTCCTGCCTTTTCAATTCACATTAACATTGGAAGAAAAGGGGTTTTGGACAACTTTCTTTTGCTTCTTGCCTAACACTCTGCTGACATTCCGTGCAACTTCCAGAAAAAGATCCGGGATGCTTTTTGTACTGGGAGAGTTTCTCCTTGCGAGACCTAGTAGAAAAGCTTTTTGCTAAGATGTAGGCGACAAGAGACGCAGATTCAGAGATACGGAGCTCTCCGAAGGTAAGGACCGCTCCCGGGCGTCTTTCCGCAGAAGCCGTGCTCCGGAGCGCAGCGCGACCGGCACAATGCTCTGTGTGCAAAGAAGCGGCTTCTTCGCCTCCGGGAGACGGAGACCGCGGCCGCGTCTTTAAAAGCGAAGAAAAAAGTCGCACAACATGGGGATTGTGTGTGCAGCTCTCAAACCTAAAGAAAACAGTACCTTACCACTCTCCGGCCTTTTCCATTCACATTACCATTCCAAAAGAAGGAGTTTTGGACAACTTTCTTTTGCTTCTTGCTAAACACTCTGCAGACCTACGTGCAACTTCTAGAACAAGAGCGGAGATGCTTTCCATACTGGCAGAGTTGGTCCTTGCAAGACATAGTAAAAAAGCTTTTTGCTAAGTTTTATGTGACCAGAGAGGCAGAAGGCAGAGTAAAGAGCTCTCCGAAACTAAGCCCCCTGCCAGGGCGTCTTTCGTCAGAAGCCGCTCTCCGGAGATCACCGCCACCGGCACAATGCTCTGTGCGCGAAGAAGCCGCTTCTTCGCCTCCGGGAGATGGAGAGAACGGCCGCTTCCCAAAGGCGAAGATGCAAGCCGCAGCACACAGATATAGCGTGTGCAGCTTTGAAATTGATAGAAACGAGTATATTAGCATTCTCCTGCCGTTTCATTCACGTTATATTCGAATAAAAGGAGTTATGGGACACTATCTTTTTCATCTTCTTAAACACTCTGCAGTCCTCTGTGCAACTTTTAGAAGAAGATCGGGGATGTTTTCTTTCCTGGCAGAGTTTCTCTTTGCAAGATATGGTGGAAAAGCTTTTTGCTGTGTGTTGAGCGGCAAGACACGCAGAAGACGCAGATACGCAGCTCTCCGAAGCTAAGTGCCGGTCCACGGCTTCTTTCGGCAGAAGCCGCTCTTAGGTGCTCACCGCGACCGGCCCAATGCTCTGTGTGCAAAGAAGCCGCTTCTTCGCCTGCGGGAGAATCGGCGAGCGGCAGCTTCCCAAAGGCGAAGATGCAAGCCGCACCATGCAGGCACAGTGTGGGCTGCATTCAGACTTAGAGAAAACAGTACTTTACCACTCTCCTGCCTTTTCCATGGTTATTCTATTGGAAAAGAACGAGTTTTGGACAACTACCTTTCATTCTTGCCAAACTCTTTGCAGACCTCCGTGCAAGCTTTAGAACAAGATTTTGGATGTTTTCTTTCCTGGCAGAGTTTCTCTTTGCAAGATATGCTGGAAAAGCTTTTTGCTGAGTGTAGAGCGGCAAGACACGCAGAAGACGCAGATAGGCAGCTCTCCGAAGCTAAGTGCCGGTCCCGGGCTTCTTTCGGCACAAACCGCTCTCAGGAGCTCCCTGCGCTCGCCACAATGCTCTGTGTGCGAAGAAGCCGCTTCTTCGCCTCCGGGAGAATCGGCGAGCGGCAGCTTCCCAAAGGCGAAGATGCAAGCTGCACCACGCAGGCACAGTGTGGGCAGCCTTCAGACTTAGAGAAAACAGTACTTTACCACTCTCCTGCCTTTTCCATGGTTATTCTATTGGAAAAGAACGAGTTTTGGACAACTACCTTTCATTCTTGCCAAACTCTTTGCAGACCCCCGTGCAAGCTTTAGAACAAGATTTTGGATGTTTTCTTTCCTGGCAGAGTTTCTCCTTGCAAGATATGGTGGAAAAGCTTTTTGCTGAGAGTAGAGCGGCAAGACACGCAGAAGACGCAGATACGCAGCTCTCCGAAGCTAAGTGCCGGTCCCGGGCTTCTTTCGGCACAAACCGCTCTCAGGAGCTCCCTGCGCTCGCCACAATGCTCTGTGTGCGAAGAAGCCGCTTCTTCGCCTCCGGGAGAATCGGCGAGCGGCAGCTTCCCAAAGGCGAAGATGCAAGCTGCAGCACACAGGCACAGTGTGGGCAGCATTCAGACTTAGAGAAAACAGTACTTTACCACTCTCCTGCCTTTTCCATGGTTATTCTATTGGAAAAGAACGAGTTTTGGACAACTACCTTTCATTCTTGCCAAACGCTTTGCAGACCCCCGTGCAAGCTTTAGAACAAGATTTTGGATGTTTTCTTTCCTGGCAGAGTTTCTCCTTGCAAGATATGGTGGGAAAGCTTTTTGCTGAGTGTAGAGCGGCAAGACACGCAGAAGACGCAGATACGCAGCTCTCCGAAGCTAAGTGCCGGTCCCGGGCTTCTTTCGGCACAAACCGCTCTCAGGAGCTCCCTGCGCTCGCCACAATGCTCTGTGTGCGAAGAAGCCGCTTCTTCGCCTCCGGGAGAATCGGCGAGCGGCAGCTTCCCAAAGGCGAAGATGCAAGCTGCAGCACACAGGCACAGTGTGGGCAGCATTCAGACTTAGAGAAAACAGAACTTTACCACTCTCCTGCCTTTTCCATGGTTATTCTATTGGAAAAGAACGAGTTTTGGACAACTACCTTTCATTCTTGCCAAACTCTTTGCAGACCCCCGTGCAAGCTTTAGAACAAGATTTTGGATGTTTTCTTTCCTGGCAGAGTTTCTCCTTGCAAGATATGGTGGAAAAGCTTTTTGCTGAGTGTAGAGCGGCAAGACACGCAGAAGACGCAGATACGCAGCTCTCCGAAGCTAAGTGCCGGTGCCGGGCTTCTTTCGGCACAAACCACTCTCAGGAGCTCCCTGCGCTCGCCACAATGCTCTGTGTGCGAAGAAGCCGCTTCTTCGCCTCCGGGAGAATCGGCGAGCGGCAGCTTCCCAAAGGCGAAGATGCAAGCTGCAGCACACAGGCACAGTGTGGGCAGCCTTCAGACTTCGAGAAAACAGTACTTTACCACTCTCCTGCCTTTTCCATGGTTATTCTATTGGAAAAGAACGAGTTTTGGACAACTACCTTTCATTCTTGCCAAACTCTTTGCAGACCCCCGTGCAAGCTTTAGAACAAGATTTTGGATGTTTTCTTTCCTGGCAGAGTTTCTCCTTGCAAGATATGGTGGAAAAGCTTTTTGCTGAGTGTAGAGCGGCAAGACACGCAGAAGACGCAGATACGCAGCTCTCCGAAGCTAAGTGCCGGTCCCGGGCTTCTTTCGGCACAAACCGCTCTCAGGAGCTCCCTGCGCTCGCCACAATGCTCTGTGTGCGAAGAAGCCGCTTCTTCGCCTCCGGGAGAATCGGCGAGCGGCAGCTTCCCAAAGGCGAAGATGCAAGCTGCAGCACGCAGGCACAGTGTGGGCAGCCTTCAGACTTAGAGAAAACAGTACTTTACCACTCTCCTGCCTTTTCCATGGTTATTCTATTGGAAAAGAACGAGTTTTGGACAACTACCTTTCATTCTTGCCAAACTCTTTGCAGACCCCCGTGCAAGCTTTAGAAGAAGATTTTGGATGTTTTCTTTCCTGGCAGAGTTTCTCCTTGCAAGATATGGTGGAAAAGCTTTTTGCTGAGTGTAGAGCGGCAAGACACGCAGAAGACGCAGATACGCAGCTCTCCGAAGCTAAGTGCCGGTCCCGGGCTTCTTTCGGCACAAACCGCTCTCAGGAGCTCCCTGCGCTCGCCACAATGCTCTGTGTGCGAAGAAGCCGCTTCTTCGCCTCCGGGAGAATCGGCGAGCGGCAGCTTCCCAAAGGCGAAGATGCAAGCTGCAGCACACAGGCACAGTGTGGGCAGCCTTCAGACTTAGAGAAAACAGTACTTTACCACTCTCCTGCCTTTTCCATGGTTATTCTATTGGAAAAGAACGAGTTTTGGACAACTACCTTTCATTCTTGCCAAACTCTTTGCAGACCCCCGTGCAAGCTTTAGAACAAGATTTTGGATGTTTTCTTTCCTGGCAGAGTTTCTCCTTGCAAGATATGGTGGAAAAGCTTTTTGCTGAGTGTAGAGCGGCAAGACACGCAGAAGACGCAGATACGCAGCTCTCCGAAGCTAAGTGCCGGTCCCGGGCTTCTTTCGGCACAAACCGCTCTCAGGAGCTCCCTGCGCTCGCCACAATGCTCTGTGTGCGAAGAAGCCGCTTCTTCGCCTCCGGGAGAATCGGCGAGCGGCAGCTTCCCAAAGGCGAAGATGCAAGCTGCAGCACGCAGGCACAGTGTGGGCAGCCTTCAGACTTAGAGAAAACAGTACTTTACCACTCTCCTGCCTTTTCCATGGTTATTCTATTGGAAAAGAACGAGTTTTGGACAACTACCTTTCATTCTTGCCAAACTCTTTGCAGACCCCCGTGCAAGCTTTAGAACAAGATTTTGGATGTTTTCTTTCCTGGCAGAGTTTCTCCTTGCAAGATATGGTGGAAAAGCTTTTTGCTGAGTGTAGAGCGGCAAGACACGCAGAAGACGCAGATACGCAGCTCTCCGAAGCTAAGTGCCGGTGCCGGGCTTCTTTCGGCACAAACCGCTCTCAGGAGCTCCCTGCGCTCGCCACAATGCTCTGTGTGCGAAGAAGCCGCTTCTTCGCCTCCGGGAGAATCGGCGAGCGGCAGCTTCCCAAAGGCGAAGATGCAAGCTGCAGCACACAGGCACAGTGTGGGCAGCCTTCAGACTTAGAGAAAACAGTACTTTACCACTCTCCTGCCTTTTCCATGGTTATTCTATTGGAAAAGAACGAGTTTTGGACAACTACCTTTCATTCTTGCCAAACTCTTTGCAGACCTGCGTGCAAGCTTTAGAACAAGATTTTGGATGTTTTCTTTCCTGGCAGAGTTTCTCCTTGCAAGATATGGTGGAAAAGCTTTTTGCTGAGTGTAGAGCGGCAAGACACGCAGAAGACGCAGATAGGCAGCTCTCCGAAGCTAAGTGCCGGTCCCGGGCTTCTTTCGGCACAAACCGCTCTCAGGAGCTCCCTGCGCTCGCCACAATGCTCTGTGTGCGAAGAAGCCGCTTCTTCGCCTCCGGGAGAATCGGCGAGCGGCAGCTTCCCAAAGGCGAAGATGCAAGCTGCAGCACACAGGCACAGTGTGGGCAGCATTCAGACTTAGAGAAAACAGTACTTTACCACTCTCCTGCCTTTTCCATGGTTATTCTATTGGAAAAGAACGAGTTTTGGACAACTACCTTTCATTCTTGCCAAACGCTTTGCAGACCCCCGTGCAAGCTTTAGAACAAGATTTTGGATGTTTTCTTTCCTGGCAGAGTTTCTCCTTGCAAGATATGGTGGGAAAGCTTTTTGCTGAGTGTAGAGCGGCAAGACACGCAGAAGACGCAGATACGCAGCTCTCCGAAGCTAAGTGCCGGTCCCGGGCTTCTTTCGGCACAAACCGCTCTCAGGAGCTCCCTGCGCTCGCCACAATGCTCTGTGTGCGAAGAAGCCGCTTCTTCGCCTCCGGGAGAATCGGCGAGCGGCAGCTTCCCAAAGGCGAAGATGCAAGCTGCAGCACACAGGCACAGTGTGGGCAGCATTCAGACTTAGAGAAAACAGAACTTTACCACTCTCCTGCCTTTTCCATGGTTATTCTATTGGAAAAGAACGAGTTTTGGACAACTACCTTTCATTCTTGCCAAACTCTTTGCAGACCCCCGTGCAAGCTTTAGAACAAGATTTTGGATGTTTTCTTTCCTGGCAGAGTTTCTCCTTGCAAGATATGGTGGAAAAGCTTTTTGCTGAGTGTAGAGCGGCAAGACACGCAGAAGACGCAGATACGCAGCTCTCCGAAGCTAAGTGCCGGTGCCGGGCTTCTTTCGGCACAAACCACTCTCAGGAGCTCCCTGCGCTCGCCACAATGCTCTGTGTGCGAAGAAGCCGCTTCTTCGCCTCCGGGAGAATCGGCGAGCGGCAGCTTCCCAAAGGCGAAGATGCAAGCTGCAGCACACAGGCACAGTGTGGGCAGCCTTCAGACTTCGAGAAAACAGTACTTTACCACTCTCCTGCCTTTTCCATGGTTATTCTATTGGAAAAGAACGAGTTTTGGACAACTACCTTTCATTCTTGCCAAACTCTTTGCAGACCCCCGTGCAAGCTTTAGAACAAGATTTTGGATGTTTTCTTTCCTGGCAGAGTTTCTCCTTGCAAGATATGGTGGAAAAGCTTTTTGCTGAGTGTAGAGCGGCAAGACACGCAGAAGACGCAGATACGCAGCTCTCCGAAGCTAAGTGCCGGTCCCGGGCTTCTTTCGGCACAAACCGCTCTCAGGAGCTCCCTGCGCTCGCCACAATGCTCTGTGTGCGAAGAAGCCGCTTCTTCGCCTCCGGGAGAATCGGCGAGCGGCAGCTTCCCAAAGGCGAAGATGCAAGCTGCAGCACGCAGGCACAGTGTGGGCAGCCTTCAGACTTAGAGAAAACAGTACTTTACCACTCTCCTGCCTTTTCCATGGTTATTCTATTGGAAAAGAACGAGTTTTGGACAACTACCTTTCATTCTTGCCAAACTCTTTGCAGACCCCCGTGCAAGCTTTAGAAGAAGATTTTGGATGTTTTCTTTCCTGGCAGAGTTTCTCCTTGCAAGATATGGTGGAAAAGCTTTTTGCTGAGTGTAGAGCGGCAAGACACGCAGAAGACGCAGATACGCAGCTCTCCGAAGCTAAGTGCCGGTCCCGGGCTTCTTTCGGCACAAACCGCTCTCAGGAGCTCCCTGCGCTCGCCACAATGCTCTGTGTGCGAAGAAGCCGCTTCTTCGCCTCCGGGAGAATCGGCGAGCGGCAGCTTCCCAAAGGCGAAGATGCAAGCTGCAGCACACAGGCACAGTGTGGGCAGCCTTCAGACTTAGAGAAAACAGTACTTTACCACTCTCCTGCCTTTTCCATGGTTATTCTATTGGAAAAGAACGAGTTTTGGACAACTACCTTTCATTCTTGCCAAACTCTTTGCAGACCCCCGTGCAAGCTTTAGAACAAGATTTTGGATGTTTTCTTTCCTGGCAGAGTTTCTCCTTGCAAGATATGGTGGAAAAGCTTTTTGCTGAGTGTAGAGCGGCAAGACACGCAGAAGACGCAGATACGCAGCTCTCCGAAGCTAAGTGCCGGTCCCGGGCTTCTTTCGGCACAAACCGCTCTCAGGAGCTCCCTGCGCTCGCCACAATGCTCTGTGTGCGAAGAAGCCGCTTCTTCGCCTCCGGGAGAATCGGCGAGCGGCAGCTTCCCAAAGGCGAAGATGCAAGCTGCAGCACGCAGGCACAGTGTGGGCAGCCTTCAGACTTAGAGAAAACAGTACTTTACCACTCTCCTGCCTTTTCCATGGTTATTCTATTGGAAAAGAACGAGTTTTGGACAACTACCTTTCATTCTTGCCAAACTCTTTGCAGACCCCCGTGCAAGCTTTAGAACAAGATTTTGGATGTTTTCTTTCCTGGCAGAGTTTCTCCTTGCAAGATATGGTGGAAAAGCTTTTTGCTGAGTGTAGAGCGGCAAGACACGCAGAAGACGCAGATACGCAGCTCTCCGAAGCTAAGTGCCGGTGCCGGGCTTCTTTCGGCACAAACCGCTCTCAGGAGCTCCCTGCGCTCGCCACAATGCTCTGTGTGCGAAGAAGCCGCTTCTTCGCCTCCGGGAGAATCGGCGAGCGGCAGCTTCCCAAAGGCGAAGATGCAAGCTGCAGCACACAGGCACAGTGTGGGCAGCCTTCAGACTTAGAGAAAACAGTACTTTACCACTCTCCTGCCTTTTCCATGGTTATTCTATTGGAAAAGAACGAGTTTTGGACAACTACCTTTCATTCTTGCCAAACTCTTTGCAGACCTGCGTGCAAGCTTTAGAACAAGATTTTGGATGTTTTCTTTCCTGGCAGAGTTTCTCCTTGCAAGATATGGTGGAAAAGCTTTTTGCTGAGTGTAGAGCGGCAAGACACGCAGAAGACGCAGATACGCAGCTCTCCGAAGCTAAGTGCCGGTCCCGGGCTTCTTTCGGCACAAACCGCTCTCAGGAGCTCCCTGCGCTCGCCACAATGCTCTGTGTGCGAAGAAGCCGCTTCTTCGCCTCCGGGAGAATCGGCGAGCGGCAGCTTCCCAAAGGCGAAGATGCAAGCTGCAGCACACAGGCACAGTGTGGGCAGCCTTCAGACTTAGAGAAAACAGTACTTTACCACTCTCCTGCCTTTTCCATGGTTATTCTATTGGAAAAGAACGAGTTTTGGACAACTACCTTTCATTCTTGCCAAACTCTTTGCAGACCCCCGTGCAAGCTTTAGAACAAGATTTTGGATGTTTTCTTTCCTGGCAGAGTTTCTCCTTGCAAGATATGGTGGAAAAGCTTTTTGCTGAGTGTAGAGCGGCAAGACACGCAGAAGACGCAGATACGCAGCTCTCCGAAGCTAAGTGCCGGTCCCGGGCTTCTTTCGGCACAAACCGCTCTCAGGAGCTCCCTGCGCTCGCCACAATGCTCTGTGTGCGAAGAAGCCGCTTCTTCGCCTCCGGGAGAATCGGCGAGCGGCAGCTTCCCAAAGGCGAAGATGCAAGCTGCAGCACACAGGCACAGTGTGGGCAGCCTTCAGACTTAGAGAAAACAGTACTTTACCACTCTCCTGCCTTTTCCATGGTTATTCTATTGGAAAAGAACGAGTTTTGGACAACTACCTTTCATTCTTGCCAAACTCTTTGCAGACCCCCGTGCAAGCTTTAGAACAAGATTTTGGATGTTTTCTTTCCTGGCAGAGTTTCTCCTTGCAAGATATGGTGGAAAAGCTTTTTGCTGAGTGTAGAGCGGCAAGACACGCAGAAGACGCAGATACGCAGCTCTCCGAAGCTAAGTGCCGGTCCCGGGCTTCTTTCGGCACAAACCGCTCTCAGGAGCTCCCTGCGCTCGCCACAATGCTCTGTGTGCGAAGAAGCCGCTTCTTCGCCTCCGGGAGAATCGGCGAGCGGCAGCTTCCCAAAGGCGAAGATGCAAGCTGCAGCACACAGGCACAGTGTGGGCAGCCTTCAGACTTAGAGAAAACAGTACTTTACCACTCTCCTGCCTTTTCCATGGTTATTCTATTGGAAAAGAACGAGTTTTGGACAACTACCTTTCATTCTTGCCAAACTCTTTGCAGACCCCCGTGCAAGCTTTAGAACAAGATTTTGGATGTTTTCTTTCCTGGCAGAGTTTCTCCTTGCAAGATATGGTGGAAAAGCTTTTTGCTGAGTGTAGAGCGGCAAGACACGCAGAAGACGCAGATACGCAGCTCTCCGAAGCTAAGTGCCGGTCCCGGGCTTCTTTCGGCACAAACCGCTCTCAGGAGCTCCCTGCGCTCGCCACAATGCTCTGTGTGCGAAGAAGCCGCTTCTTCGCCTCCGGGAGAATCGGCGAGCGGCAGCTTCCCAAAGGCGAAGATGCAAGCTGCAGCACACAGGCACAGTGTGGGCAGCCTTCAGACTTAGAGAAAACAGTACTTTACCACTCTCCTGCCTTTTCCATGGTTATTCTATTGGAAAAGAACGAGTTTTGGACAACTACCTTTCATTCTTGCCAAACTCTTTGCAGACCCCCGTGCAAGCTTTAGAACAAGATTTTGGATGTTTTCTTTCCTGACAGAGTTTCTCCTTGCAAGATATGGTGGAAAAGCTTTTTGCTGAGAGTAGAGCGGCAAGACACGCAGAAGACGCAGATACGCAGCTCTCCGAAGCTAAGTGCCGGTCCCGGGCTTCTTTCGGCACAAACCGCTCTCAGGAGCTCCCTGCGCTCGCCACAATGCTCTGTGTGCGAAGAAGCCGCTTCTTCGCCTCCGGGAGAATCGGCGAGCGGCAGCTTCCCAAAGGCGAAGATGCAAGCTGCAGCACACAGGCACAGTGTGGGCAGCCTTCAGACTTAGAGAAAACAGTACTTTACCACTCTCCTGCCTTTTCCATGGTTATTCTATTGGAAAAGAACGAGTTTTGGACAACTACCTTTCATTCTTGCCAAACGCTTTGCAGACCCCCGTGCAAGCTTTAGAACAAGATTTTGGATGTTTTCTTTCCTGGCAGAGTTTCTCCTTGCAAGATATGGTGGAAAAGCTTTTTGCTGAGTGTAGAGTGGCAAGACACGCAGAAGACGCAGATACGCAGCTCTCCGAAGCTAAGTGCCGGTCCCGGGCTTCTTTCGGCACAAACCGCTCTCAGGAGCTCCCTGCGCTCGCCACAATGCTCTGTGTGCGAAGAAGCCGCTTCTTCGCCTCCGGGAGAATCGGCGAGCGGCAGCTTCCCAAAGGCGAAGATGCAAGCTGCAGCACGCAGGCACAGTGTGGGCAGCATTCAGACTTAGAGAAAACAGTACTTTACCACTCTCCTGCCTTTTCCATGGTTATTCTATTGGAAAAGAACGAGTTTTGGACAACTACCTTTCATTCTTGCCAAACGCTTTGCAGACCCCCGTGCAAGCTTTAGAACAAGATTTTGGATGTTTTCTTTCCTGGCAGAGTTTCTCCTTGCAAGATATGGTGGGAAAGCTTTTTGCTGAGTGTAGAGCGGCAAGACACGCAGAAGACGCAGATACGCAGCTCTCCGAAGCTAAGTGCCGGTCCCGGGCTTCTTTCGGCACAAACCGCTCTCAGGAGCTCCCTGCGCTCGCCACAATGCTCTGTGTGCGAAGAAGCCGCTTCTTCGCCTCCGGGAGAATCGGCGAGCGGCAGCTTCCCAAAGGCGAAGATGCAAGCTGCAGCACACAGGCACAGTGTGGGCAGCATTCAGACTTAGAGAAAACAGAACTTTACCACTCTCCTGCCTTTTCCATGGTTATTCTATTGGAAAAGAACGAGTTTTGGACAACTACCTTTCATTCTTGCCAAACTCTTTGCAGACCCCCGTGCAAGCTTTAGAACAAGATTTTGGATGTTTTCTTTCCTGGCAGAGTTTCTCCTTGCAAGATATGGTGGAAAAGCTTTTTGCTGAGTGTAGAGCGGCAAGACACGCAGAAGACGCAGATACGCAGCTCTCCGAAGCTAAGTGCCGGTCCCGGGCTTCTTTCGGCACAAACCGCTCTCAGGAGCTCCCTGCGCTCGCCACAATGCTCTGTGTGCGAAGAAGCCGCTTCTTCGCCTCCGGGAGAATCGGCGAGCGGCAGCTTCCCAAAGGCGAAGATGCAAGCTGCAGCACGCAGGCACAGTGTGGGCAGCCTTCAGACTTAGAGAAAACAGTACTTTACCACTCTCCTGCCTTTTCCATGGTTATTCTATTGGAAAAGAACGAGTTTTGGACAACTACCTTTCATTCTTGCCAAACGCTTTGCAGACCCCCTTGCAAGCTTTAGAACAAGATTTTGGATGTTTTCTTTCCTGGCAGAGTTTCTCCTTGCAAGATATGGTGGAAAAGCTTTTTGCTGAGTGTAGAGCGGCAAGACACGCAGAAGACGCAGATACGCAGCTCTCCGAAGCTAAGTGCCGGTCCCGGGCTTCTTTCGGCACAAACCGCTCTCAGGAGCTCCCTGCGCTCGCCACAATGCTCTGTGTGCGAAGAAGCCGCTTCTTCGCCTCCGGGAGAATCGGCGAGCGGCAGCTTCCCAAAGGCGAAGATGCAAGCTGCAGCACACAGGCACAGTGTGGGCAGCCTTCAGACTTCGAGAAAACAGTACTTTACCACTCTCCTGCCTTTTCCATGGTTATTCTATTGGAAAAGAACGAGTTTTGGACAACTACCTTTCATTCTTGCCAAACTCTTTGCAGACCCCCGTGCAAGCTTTAGAACAAGATTTTGGATGTTTTCTTTCCTGGCAGAGTTTCTCCTTGCAAGATATGGTGGAAAAGCTTTTTGCTGAGTGTAGAGCGGCAAGACACGCAGAAGACGCAGATACGCAGCTCTCCGAAGCTAAGTGCCGGTCCCGGGCTTCTTTCGGCACAAACCGCTCTCAGGAGCTCCCTGCGCTCGCCACAATGCTCTGTGTGCGAAGAAGCCGCTTCTTCGCCTCCGGGAGAATCGGCGAGCGGCAGCTTCCCAAAGGCGAAGATGCAAGCTGCAGCACGCAGGCACAGTGTGGGCAGCCTTCAGACTTAGAGAAAACAGTACTTTACCACTCTCCTGCCTTTTCCATGGTTATTCTATTGGAAAAGAACGAGTTTTGGACAACTACCTTTCATTCTTGCCAAACGCTTTGCAGACCCCCTTGCAAGCTTTAGAACAAGATTTTGGATGTTTTCTTTCCTGGCAGAGTTTCTCCTTGCAAGATATGGTGGAAAAGCTTTTTGCTGAGTGTAGAGCGGCAAGACACGCAGAAGACGCAGATACGCAGCTCTCCGAAGCTAAGTGCCGGTCCCGGGCTTCTTTCGGCACAAACCGCTCTCAGGAGCTCCCTGCGCTCGCCACAATGCTCTGTGTGCGAAGAAGCCGCTTCTTCGCCTCCGGGAGAATCGGCGAGCGGCAGCTTCCCAAAGGCGAAGATGCAAGCTGCAGCACACAGGCACAGTGTGGGCAGCCTTCAGACTTCGAGAAAACAGTACTTTACCACTCTCCTGCCTTTTCCATGGTTATTCTATTGGAAAAGAACGAGTTTTGGACAACTACCTTTCATTCTTGCCAAACTCTTTGCAGACCCCCGTGCAAGCTTTAGAACAAGATTTTGGATGTTTTCTTTCCTGGCAGAGTTTCTCCTTGCAAGATATGGTGGAAAAGCTTTTTGCTGAGTGTAGAGCGGCAAGACACGCAGAAGACGCAGATACGCAGCTCTCCGAAGCTAAGTGCCGGTCCCGGGCTTCTTTCGGCACAAACCGCTCTCAGGAGCTCCCTGCGCTCGCCACAATGCTCTGTGTGCGAAGAAGCCGCTTCTTCGCCTCCGGGAGAATCGGCGAGCGGCAGCTTCCCAAAGGCGAAGATGCAAGCTGCAGCACGCAGGCACAGTGTGGGCAGCCTTCAGACTTAGAGAAAACAGTACTTTACCACTCTCCTGCCTTTTCCATGGTTATTCTATTAGAAAAGAACGAGTTTTGGACAACTACCTTTCATTCTTGCCAAACTCTTTGCAGACCCCCGTGCAAGCTTTAGAACAAGATTTTGGATGTTTTCTTTCCTGGCAGAGTTTCTCCTTGCAAGATATGGTGGAAAAGCTTTTTGCTGAGTGTAGAGCGGCAAGACACGCAGAAGACGCAGATACGCAGCTCTCCGAAGCTAAGTGCCGGTCCCGGGCTTCTTTCGGCACAAACCGCTCTCAGGAGCTCCCTGCGCTCGCCACAATGCTCTGTGTGCGAAGAAGCCGCTTCTTCGCCTCCGGGAGAATCGGCCAGCGGCAGCTTCCCAAAGGCGAAGATGCAAGCTGCAGCACGCAGGCACAGTGTGGGCAGCCTTCAGACTTAGAGAAAACAGTACTTTACCACTCTCCTGCCTTTTCCATGGTTATTCTATTGGAAAAGAACGAGTTTTGGACAACTACCTTTCATTCTTGCCAAACTCTTTGCAGACCCCCGTGCAAGCTTTAGAACAAGATTTTGGATGTTTTCTTTCCTGGCAGAGTTTCTCCTTGCAAGATATGGTGGAAAAGCTTTTTGCTGAGTGTAGAGCGGCAAGACACGCAGAAGACGCAGATACGCAGCTCTCCGAAGCTAAGTGCCGGTCCCGGGCTTCTTTCGGCACAAACCGCTCTCAGGAGCTCCCTGCGCTCGCCACAATGCTCTGTGTGCGAAGAAGCCGCTTCTTCGCCTCCGGGAGAATCGGCGAGCGGCAGCTTCCCAAAGGCGAAGATGCAAGCTGCAGCACGCAGGCACAGTGTGGGCAGCCTTCAGACTTAGAGAAAACAGTACTTTACCACTCTCCTGCCTTTTCCATGGTTATTCTATTGGAAAAGAACGAGTTTTGGACAACTACCTTTCATTCTTGCCAAACTCTTTGCAGACCCCCGTGCAAGCTTTAGAACAAGATTTTGGATGTTTTCTTTCCTGGCAGAGTTTCTCCTTGCAAGATATGGTGGAAAAGCTTTTTGCTGAGTGTAGAGCGGCAAGACACGCAGAAGACGCAGATACGCAGCTCTCCGAAGCTAAGTGCCGGTGCCGGGCTTCTTTCGGCACAAACCGCTCTCAGGAGCTCCCTGCGCTCGCCACAATGCTCTGTGTGCGAAGAAGCCGCTTCTTCGCCTCCGGGAGAATCGGCGAGCGGCAGCTTCCCAAAGGCGAAGATGCAAGCTGCAGCACGCAGGCACAGTGTGGGCAGCCTTCAGACTTAGAGAAAACAGTACTTTACCACTCTCCTGCCTTTTCCATGGTTATTCTATTGGAAAAGAACGAGTTTTGGACAACTACCTTTCATTCTTGCCAAACTCTTTGCAGACCTGCGTGCAAGCTTTAGAACAAGATTTTGGATGTTTTCTTTCCTGGCAGAGTTTCTCCTTGCAAGATATGGTGGAAAAGCTTTTTGCTGAGTGTAGAGCGGCAAGACACGCAGAAGACGCAGATACGCAGCTCTCCGAAGCTAAGTGCCGGTCCCGGGCTTCTTTCGGCACAAACCGCTCTCAGGAGCTCCCTGCGCTCGCCACAATGCTCTGTGTGCGAAGAAGCCGCTTCTTCGCCTCCGGGAGAATCGGCGAGCGGCAGCTTCCCAAAGGCGAAGATGCAAGCTGCAGCACACAGGCACAGTGTGGGCAGCCTTCAGACTTAGAGAAAACAGTACTTTACCACTCTCCTGCCTTTTCCATGGTTATTCTATTGGAAAAGAACGAGTTTTGGATAACTACCTTTCATTCTTGCCAAACTCTTTGCAGACCCCCGTGCAAGCTTTAGAACAAGATTTTGGATGTTTTCTTTCCTGGCAGAGTTTCTCCTTGCAAGATATGGTGGAAAAACTTTTTGCTGAGTGTAGAGCGGCAAGACACGCAGAAGACGCAGATACGCAGCTCTCCGAAGCTAAGTGCCGGTCCCGGGCTTCTTTCGGCACAAACCGCTCTCAGGAGCTCCCTGCGCTCGCCACAATGCTCTGTGTGCGAAGAAGCCGCTTCTTCGCCTCCGGGAGAATCGGCGAGCGGCAGCTTCCCAAAGGCGAAGATGCAAGCTGCACCACACAGGCACAGTGTGGGCAGCCTTCAGACTTAGAGAAAACAGTACTTTACCACTCTCCTGCCTTTTCCATGGTTATTCTATTGGAAAAGAACGAGTTTTGGACAACTACCTTTCATTCTTGCCAAACTCTTTGCAGACCCCCGTGCAAGCTTTAGAACAAGATTTTGGATGTTTTCTTTCCTGGCAGAGTTTCTCCTTGCAAGATATGGTGGAAAAGCTTTTTGCTGAGTGTAGAGCGGCAAGACACGCAGAAGACGCAGATACGCAGCTCTCCGAAGCTAAGTGCCGGTCCCGGGCTTCTTTCGGCACAAACCGCTCTCAGGAGCTCCCTGCGCTCGCCACAATGCTCTGTGTGCGAAGAAGCCGCTTCTTCGCCTCCGGGAGAATCGGCGAGCGGCAGCTTCCCAAAGGCGAAGATGCAAGCTGCAGCACACAGGCACAGTGTGGGCAGCCTTCAGACTTAGAGAAAACAGTACTTTACCACTCTCCTGCCTTTTCCATGGTTATTCTATTGGAAAAGAACGAGTTTTGGACAACTACCTTTCATTCTTGCCAAACTCTTTGCAGACCCCCGTGCAAGCTT
Source organism: Molothrus aeneus (assembly GCF_037042795.1). Taxonomy (NCBI): domain Eukaryota; kingdom Metazoa; phylum Chordata; class Aves; order Passeriformes; family Icteridae; genus Molothrus; species Molothrus aeneus. The sequence continues at coordinate 44,035 of NW_027099219.1, read as the reverse complement.
TAGAACAAGATTTTGGATGTTTTCTTTCCTGGCAGAGTTTCTCCTTGCAAGATATGGTGGAAAAGCTTTTTGCTGAGTGTAGAGCGGCAAGACACGCAGAAGACGCAGATACGCAGCTCTCCGAAGCTAAGTGCCGGTCCCGGGCTTCTTTCGGCACAAACCGCTCTCAGGAGCTCCCTGCGCTCGCCACAATGCTCTGTGTGCGAAGAAGCCGCTTCTTCGCCTCCGGGAGAATCGGCGAGCGGCAGCTTCCCAAAGGCGAAGATGCAAGCTGCACCACACAGGCACAGTGTGGGCAGCCTTCAGACTTAGAGAAAACAGTACTTTACCACTCTCCTGCCTTTTCCATGGTTATTCTATTGGAAAAGAACGAGTTTTGGACAACTACCTTTCATTCTTGCCAAACTCTTTGCAGACCCCCGTGCAAGCTTTAGAACAAGATTTTGGATGTTTTCTTTCCTGGCAGAGTTTCTCCTTGCAAGATATGGTGGAAAAGCTTTTTGCTGAGTGTAGAGCGGCAAGACACGCAGAAGACGCAGATACGCAGCTCTCCGAAGCTAAGTGCCGGTCCCGGGCTTCTTTTGGCACAAACCGCTCTCAGGAGCTCCCTGCGCTCGCCACAATGCTCTGTGTGCGAAGAAGCCGCTTCTTCGCCTCCGGGAGAATCGGCGAGCGGCAGCTTCCCAAAGGCGAAGATGCAAGCTGCAGCACACAGGCACAGTGTGGGCAGCCTTCAGACTTAGAGAAAACAGTACTTTACCACTCTCCTGCCTTTTTCATGGTTATTCTATTGGAAAAGAACGAGTTTTGGACAACTACCTTTCATTCTTGCCAAACTCTTTGCAGACCCCCGTGCAAGCTTTAGAACAAGATTTTGGATGTTTTCTTTCCTGGCAGAGTTTCTCCTTGCAAGATATGGTGGAAAAGCTTTTTGCTGAGTGTAGAGCGGCAAGACACGCAGAAGACGCAGATACGCAGCTCTCCGAAGCTAAGTGCCGGTCCCGGGCTTCTTTCGGCACAAACCGCTCTCAGGAGCTCCCTGCGCTCGCCACAATGCTCTGTGTGCGAAGAAGCCGCTTCTTCGCCTCCGGGAGAATCGGCGAGCGGCAGCTTCCCAAAGGCGAAGATGCAAGCTGCAGCACGCAGGCACAGTGTGGGCAGCCTTCAGACTTAGAGAAAACAGTACTTTACCACTCTCCTGCCTTTTCCATGGTTATTCTATTGGAAAAGAATGAGTTTTGGACAACTACCTTTCATTCTTGCCAAACTCTTTGCAGACCCCCGTGCAAGCTTTAGAACAAGATTTTGGATGTTTTCTTTCCTGGCAGAGTTTCTCCTTGCAAGATATGGTGGAAAAGCTTTTTGCTGAGTGTAGAGCGGCAAGACACGCAGAAGACGCAGATACGCAGCTCTCCGAAGCTAAGTGCCGGTCCCGGGCTTCTTTCGGCACAAACCGCTCTCAGGAGCTCCCTGCGCTCGCCACAATGCTCTGTGTGCGAAGAAGCCGCTTCTTCGCCTCCGGGAGAATCGGCGAGCGGCAGCTTCCCAAAGGCGAAGATGCAAGCTGCAGCACACAGGCACAGTGTGGGCAGCCTTCAGACTTAGAGAAAACAGTACTTTACCACTCTCCTGCCTTTTCCATGGTTATTCTATTGGAAAAGAACGAGTTTTGGACAACTACCTTTCATTCTTGCCAAACTCTTTGCAGACCCCCGTGCAAGCTTTAGAACAAGATTTTGGATGTTTTCTTTCCTGGCAGAGTTTCTCCTTGCAAGATATGGTGGAAAAGCTTTTTGCTGAGTGTAGAGCGGCAAGACACGCAGAAGACGCAGATACGCAGCTCTCCGAAGCTAAGTGCCGGTCCCGGGCTTCTTTCGGCACAAACCGCTCTCAGGAGCTCCCTGCGCTCGCCACAATGCTCTGTGTGCGAAGAAGCCGCTTCTTCGCCTCCGGGAGAATCGGCGAGCGGCAGCTTCCCAAAGGCGAAGATGCAAGCTGCAGCACGCAGGCACAGTGTGGGCAGCCTTCAGACTTAGAGAAAACAGTACTTTACCACTCTCCTGCCTTTTCCATGGTTATTCTATTGGAAAAGAACGAGTTTTGGACAACTACCTTTCATTCTTGCCAAACTCTTTGCAGACCTCCGTGCAAGCTTTAGAACAAGATTTTGGATGTTTTCTTTCCTGGCAGAGTTTCTCCTTGCAAGATATGGTGGAAAAGCTTTTTGCTGAGTGTAGAGCGGCAAGACACGCAGAAGACGCAGATACGCAGCTCTCCGAAGCTAAGTGCCGGTCCCGGGCTTCTTTCGGCACAAACCGCTCTCAGGAGCTCCCTGCGCTCGCCACAATGCTCTGTGTGCGAAGAAGCCGCTTCTTCGCCTCCGGGAGAATCGGCGAGCGGCAGCTTCCCAAAGGCGAAGATGCAAGCTGCACCACACAGGCACAGTGTGGGCAGCCTTCAGACTTCGAGAAAACAGTACTTTACCACTCTCCTGCCTTTTCCATGGTTATTCTATTGGAAAAGAACGAGTTTTGGACAACTACCTTTCATTCTTGCCAAACTCTTTGCAGACCCCCGTGCAAGCTTTAGAACAAGATTTTGGATGTTTTCTTTCCTGGCAGAGTTTCTCCTTGCAAGATATGGTGGAAAAGCTTTTTGCTGAGTGTAGAGCGGCAAGACACGCAGAAGACGCAGATACGCAGCTCTCCGAAGCTAAGTGCCGGTCCCGGGCTTCTTTCGGCACAAACCGCTCTCAGGAGCTCCCTGCGCTCGCCACAATGCTCTGTGTGCGAAGAAGCCGCTTCTTCGCCTCCTGGAGAATCGGCGAGCGGCAGCTTCCCAAAGGCGAAGATGCAAGCTGCAGCACACAGGCACAGTGTGGGCAGCCTTCAGACTTCGAGAAAACAGTACTTTACCACTCTCCTGCCTTTTCCATGGTTATTCTATTGGAAAAGAACGAGTTTTGGACAACTACCTTTCATTCTTGCCAAACTCTTTGCAGACCTCCGTGCAAGCTTTAGAACAAGATTTTGGATGTTTTCTTTCCTGGCAGAGTTTCTCCTTGCAAGATATGGTGGAAAAGCTTTTTGCTGAGTGTAGAGCGGCAAGACACGCAGAAGACGCAGATACGCAGCTCTCCGAAGCTAAGTGCCGGTCCCGGGCTTCTTTCGGCACAAACCGCTCTCAGGAGCTCCCTGCGCTCGCCACAATGCTCTGTGTGCGAAGAAGCCGCTTCTTCGCCTCCGGGAGAATCGGCGAGCGGCAGCTTCCCAAAGGCGAAGATGCAAGCTGCAGCACACAGGCACAGTGTGGGCAGCCTTCAGACTTCGAGAAAACAGTACTTTACCACTCTCCTGCCTTTTCCATGGTTATTCTATTGGAAAAGAACGAGTTTTGGACAACTACCTTTCATTCTTGCCAAACTCTTTGCAGACCCCCGTGCAAGCTTTAGAAGAAGATTTTGGATGTTTTCTTTCCTGGCAGAGTTTCTCCTTGCAAGATATGGTGGAAAAGCTTTTTGCTGAGTGTAGAGCGGCAAGACACGCAGAAGACGCAGATACGCAGCTCTCCGAAGCTAAGTGCCGGTCCCGGGCTTCTTTCGGCACAAACCGCTCTCAGGAGCTCCCTGCGCTCGCCACAATGCTCTGTGTGCGAAGAAGCCGCTTCTTCGCCTCCTGGAGAATCGGCGAGCGGCAGCTTCCCAAAGGCGAAGATGCAAGCTGCAGCACGCAGGCACAGTGTGGGCAGCCTTCAGACTTAGAGAAAACAGTACTTTACCACTCTCCTGCCTTTTCCATGGTTATTCTATTGGAAAAGAACGAGTTTTGGACAACTACCTTTCATTCTTGCCAAACTCTTTGCAGACCCCCGTGCAAGCTTTAGAAGAAGATTTTGGATGTTTTCTTTCCTGGCAGAGTTTCTCCTTGCAAGATATGGTGGAAAAGCTTTTTGCTGAGTGTAGAGCGGCAAGACACGCAGAAGACGCAGATACGCAGCTCTCCGAAGCTAAGTGCCGGTCCCGGGCTTCTTTCGGCACAAACCGCTCTCAGGAGCTCCCTGCGCTCGCCACAATGCTCTGTGTGCGAAGAAGCCGCTTCTTCGCCTCCGGGAGAATCGGCGAGCGGCAGCTTCCCAAAGGCGAAGATGCAAGCTGCAGCACACAGGCACAGTGTGGGCAGCCTTCAGACTTCGAGAAAACAGTACTTTACCACTCTCCTGCCTTTTCCATGGTTATTCTATTGGAAAAGAACGAGTTTTGGACAACTACCTTTCATTCTTGCCAAACTCTTTGCAGACCCCCGTGCAAGCTTTAGAACAAGATTTTGGATGTTTTCTTTCCTGGCAGAGTTTCTCCTTGCAAGATATGGTGGAAAAGCTTTTTGCTGAGTGTAGAGCGGCAAGACACGCAGAAGACGCAGATACGCAGCTCTCCGAAGCTAAGTGCCGGTCCCGGGCTTCTTTCGGCACAAACCGCTCTCAGGAGCTCCCTGCGCTCGCCACAATGCTCTGTGTGCGAAGAAGCCGCTTCTTCGCCTCCGGGAGAATCGGCCAGCGGCAGCTTCCCAAAGGCGAAGATGCAAGCTGCAGCACGCAGGCACAGTGTGGGCAGCCTTCAGACTTAGAGAAAACAGTACTTTACCACTCTCCTGCCTTTTCCATGGTTATTCTATTGGAAAAGAACGAGTTTTGGACAACTACCTTTCATTCTTGCCAAACGCTTTGCAGACCCCCTTGCAAGCTTTAGAACAAGATTTTGGATGTTTTCTTTCCTGGCAGAGTTTCTCCTTGCAAGATATGGTGGAAAAGCTTTTTGCTGAGTGTAGAGCGGCAAGACACGCAGAAGACGCAGATACGCAGCTCTCCGAAGCTAAGTGCCGGTCCCGGGCTTCTTTCGGCACAAACCGCTCTCAGGAGCTCCCTGCGCTCGCCACAATGCTCTGTGTGCGAAGAAGCCGCTTCTTCGCCTCCGGGAGAATCGGCGAGCGGCAGCTTCCCAAAGGCGAAGATGCAAGCTGCAGCACACAGGCACAGTGTGGGCAGCCTTCAGACTTAGAGAAAACAGTACTTTACCACTCTCCTGCCTTTTCCATGGTTATTCTATTGGAAAAGAACGAGTTTTGGACAACTACCTTTCATTCTTGCCAAACTCTTTGCAGACCCCCGTGCAAGCTTTAGAACAAGATTTTGGATGTTTTCTTTCCTGGCAGAGTTTCTCCTTGCAAGATATGGTGGAAAAGCTTTTTGCTGAGTGTAGAGCGGCAAGACACGCAGAAGACGCAGATACGCAGCTCTCCGAAGCTAAGTGCCGGTCCCGGGCTTCTTTCGGCACAAACCGCTCTCAGGAGCTCCCTGCGCTCGCCACAATGCTCTGTGTGCGAAGAAGCCGCTTCTTCGCCTCCGGGAGAATCGGCGAGCGGCAGCTTCCCAAAGGCGAAGATGCAAGCTGCAGCACGCAGGCACAGTGTGGGCAGCCTTCAGACTTCGAGAAAACAGTACTTTACCACTCTCCTGCCTTTTCCATGGTTATTCTATTGGAAAAGAACGAGTTTTGGACAACTACCTTTCATTCTTGCCAAACTCTTTGCAGACCCCCGTGCAAGCTTTAGAAGAAGATTTTGGATGTTTTCTTTCCTGGCAGAGTTTCTCCTTGCAAGATATGGTGGAAAAGCTTTTTGCTGAGTGTAGAGCGGCAAGACACGCAGAAGACGCAGATACGCAGCTCTCCGAAGCTAAGTGCCGGTCCCGGGCTTCTTTCGGCACAAACCGCTCTCAGGAGCTCCCTGCGCTCGCCACAATGCTCTGTGTGCGAAGAAGCCGCTTCTTCGCCTCCGGGAGAATCGGCGAGCGGCAGCTTCCCAAAGGCGAAGATGCAAGCTGCAGCACGCAGGCACAGTGTGGGCAGCCTTCAGACTTAGAGAAAACAGTACTTTACCACTCTCCTGCCTTTTCCATGGTTATTCTATTGGAAAAGAACGAGTTTTGGACAACTACCTTTCATTCTTGCCAAACTCTTTGCAGACCCCCGTGCAAGCTTTAGAACAAGATTTTGGATGTTTTCTTTCCTGGCAGAGTTTCTCCTTGCAAGATATGGTGGAAAAGCTTTTTGCTGAGTGTAGAGCGGCAAGACACGCAGAAGACGCAGATACGCAGCTCTCCGAAGCTAAGTGCCGGTCCCGGGCTTCTTTCGGCACAAACCGCTCTCAGGAGCTCCCTGCGCTCGCCACAATGCTCTGTGTGCGAAGAAGCCGCTTCTTCGCCTCCGGGAGAATCGGCGAGCGGCAGCTTCCCAAAGGCGAAGATGCAAGCTGCAGCACACAGGCACAGTGTGGGCAGCCTTCAGACTTAGAGAAAACAGTACTTTACCACTCTCCTGCCTTTTCCATGGTTATTCTATTGGAAAAGAACGAGTTTTGGACAACTACCTTTCATTCTTGCCAAACTCTTTGCAGACCCCCGTGCAAGCTTTAGAACAAGATTTTGGATGTTTTCTTTCCTGGCAGAGTTTCTCCTTGCAAGATATGGTGGAAAAGCTTTTTGCTGAGTGTAGAGCGGCAAGACACGCAGAAGACGCAGATACGCAGCTCTCCGAAGCTAAGTGCCGGTCCCGGGCTTCTTTCGGCACAAACCGCTCTCAGGAGCTCCCTGCGCTCGCCACAATGCTCTGTGTGCGAAGAAGCCGCTTCTTCGCCTCCGGGAGAATCGGCGAGCGGCAGCTTCCCAAAGGCGAAGATGCAAGCTGCAGCACGCAGGCACAGTGTGGGCAGCCTTCAGACTTAGAGAAAACAGTACTTTACCACTCTCCTGCCTTTTCCATGGTTATTCTATTGGAAAAGAACGAGTTTTGGACAACTACCTTTCATTCTTGCCAAACTCTTTGCAGACCTCTGTGCAAGCTTTAGAACAAGATTTTGGATGTTTTCTTTCCTGGCAGAGTTTCTCCTTGCAAGATATGGTGGAAAAGCTTTTTGCTGAGTGTAGAGCGGCAAGACACGCAGAAGACGCAGATACGCAGCTCTCCGAAGCTAAGTGCCGGTCCCGGGCTTCTTTCGGCACAAACCGCTCTCAGGAGCTCCCTGCGCTCGCCACAATGCTCTGTGTGCGAAGAAGCCGCTTCTTCGCCTCCGGGAGAATCGGCGAGCGGCAGCTTCCCAAAGGCGAAGATGCAAGCTGCACCACACAGGCACAGTGTGGGCAGCCTTCAGACTTAGAGAAAACAGTACTTTACCACTCTCCTGCCTTTTCCATGGTTATTCTATTGGAAAAGAACGAGTTTTGGACAACTACCTTTCATTCTTGCCAAACTCTTTGCAGACCCCCGTGCAAGCTTTAGAACAAGATTTTGGATGTTTTCTTTCCTGGCAGAGTTTCTCCTTGCAAGATATGGTGGAAAAGCTTTTTGCTGAGTGTAGAGCGGCAAGACACGCAGAAGACGCAGATACGCAGCTCTCCGAAGCTAAGTGCCGGTCCCGGGCTTCTTTCGGCACAAACCGCTCTCAGGAGCTCCCTGCGCTCGCCACAATGCTCTGTGTGCGAAGAAGCCGCTTCTTCGCCTCCTGGAGAATCGGCGAGCGGCAGCTTCCCAAAGGCGAAGATGCAAGCTGCAGCACACAGGCACAGTGTGGGCAGCCTTCAGACTTCGAGAAAACAGTACTTTACCACTCTCCTGCCTTTTCCATGGTTATTCTATTGGAAAAGAACGAGTTTTGGACAACTACCTTTCATTCTTGCCAAACTCTTTGCAGACCTCCGTGCAAGCTTTAGAACAAGATTTTGGATGTTTTCTTTCCTGGCAGAGTTTCTCCTTGCAAGATATGGTGGAAAAGCTTTTTGCTGAGTGTAGAGCGGCAAGACACGCAGAAGACGCAGATACGCAGCTCTCCGAAGCTAAGTGCCGGTCCCGGGCTTCTTTCGGCACAAACCGCTCTCAGGAGCTCCCTGCGCTCGCCACAATGCTCTGTGTGCGAAGAAGCCGCTTCTTCGCCTCCGGGAGAATCGGCGAGCGGCAGCTTCCCAAAGGCGAAGATGCAAGCTGCAGCACACAGGCACAGTGTGGGCAGCCTTCAGACTTCGAGAAAACAGTACTTTACCACTCTCCTGCCTTTTCCATGGTTATTCTATTGGAAAAGAACGAGTTTTGGACAACTACCTTTCATTCTTGCCAAACTCTTTGCAGACCCCCGTGCAAGCTTTAGAACAAGATTTTGGATGTTTTCTTTCCTGGCAGAGTTTCTCCTTGCAAGATATGGTGGAAAAGCTTTTTGCTGAGTGTAGAGCGGCAAGACACGCAGAAGACGCAGATACGCAGCTCTCCGAAGCTAAGTGCCGGTCCCGGGCTTCTTTCGGCACAAACCGCTCTCAGGAGCTCCCTGCGCTCGCCACAATGCTCTGTGTGCGAAGAAGCCGCTTCTTCGCCTCCTGGAGAATCGGCGAGCGGCAGCTTCCCAAAGGCGAAGATGCAAGCTGCAGCACGCAGGCACAGTGTGGGCAGCCTTCAGACTTAGAGAAAACAGTACTTTACCACTCTCCTGCCTTTTCCATGGTTATTCTATTGGAAAAGAACGAGTTTTGGACAACTACCTTTCATTCTTGCCAAACTCTTTGCAGACCCCCGTGCAAGCTTTAGAAGAAGATTTTGGATGTTTTCTTTCCTGGCAGAGTTTCTCCTTGCAAGATATGGTGGAAAAGCTTTTTGCTGAGTGTAGAGCGGCAAGACACGCAGAAGACGCAGATACGCAGCTCTCCGAAGCTAAGTGCCGGTCCCGGGCTTCTTTCGGCACAAACCGCTCTCAGGAGCTCCCTGCGCTCGCCACAATGCTCTGTGTGCGAAGAAGCCGCTTCTTCGCCTCCGGGAGAATCGGCGAGCGGCAGCTTCCCAAAGGCGAAGATGCAAGCTGCAGCACACAGGCACAGTGTGGGCAGCCTTCAGACTTCGAGAAAACAGTACTTTACCACTCTCCTGCCTTTTCCATGGTTATTCTATTGGAAAAGAACGAGTTTTGGACAACTACCTTTCATTCTTGCCAAACTCTTTGCAGACCCCCGTGCAAGCTTTAGAACAAGATTTTGGATGTTTTCTTTCCTGGCAGAGTTTCTCCTTGCAAGATATGGTGGAAAAGCTTTTTGCTGAGTGTAGAGCGGCAAGACACGCAGAAGACGCAGATACGCAGCTCTCCGAAGCTAAGTGCCGGTCCCGGGCTTCTTTCGGCACAAACCGCTCTCAGGAGCTCCCTGCGCTCGCCACAATGCTCTGTGTGCGAAGAAGCCGCTTCTTCGCCTCCGGGAGAATCGGCCAGCGGCAGCTTCCCAAAGGCGAAGATGCAAGCTGCAGCACGCAGGCACAGTGTGGGCAGCCTTCAGACTTAGAGAAAACAGTACTTTACCACTCTCCTGCCTTTTCCATGGTTATTCTATTGGAAAAGAACGAGTTTTGGACAACTACCTTTCATTCTTGCCAAACGCTTTGCAGACCCCCTTGCAAGCTTTAGAACAAGATTTTGGATGTTTTCTTTCCTGGCAGAGTTTCTCCTTGCAAGATATGGTGGAAAAGCTTTTTGCTGAGTGTAGAGCGGCAAGACACGCAGAAGACGCAGATACGCAGCTCTCCGAAGCTAAGTGCCGGTCCCGGGCTTCTTTCGGCACAAACCGCTCTCAGGAGCTCCCTGCGCTCGCCACAATGCTCTGTGTGCGAAGAAGCCGCTTCTTCGCCTCCGGGAGAATCGGCGAGCGGCAGCTTCCCAAAGGCGAAGATGCAAGCTGCACCACACAGGCACAGTGTGGGCAGCCTTCAGACTTCGAGAAAACAGTACTTTACCACTCTCCTGCCTTTTCCATGGTTATTCTATTGGAAAAGAACGAGTTTTGGACAACTACCTTTCATTCTTGCCAAACTCTTTGCAGACCCCCGTGCAAGCTTTAGAACAAGATTTTGGATGTTTTCTTTCCTGGCAGAGTTTCTCCTTGCAAGATATGGTGGAAAAGCTTTTTGCTGAGTGTAGAGCGGCAAGACACGCAGAAGACGCAGATACGCAGCTCTCCGAAGCTAAGTGCCGGTCCCGGGCTTCTTTCGGCACAAACCGCTCTCAGGAGCTCCCTGCGCTCGCCACAATGCTCTGTGTGCGAAGAAGCCGCTTCTTCGCCTCCGGGAGAATCGGCGAGCGGCAGCTTCCCAAAGGCGAAGATGCAAGCTGCAGCACGCAGGCACAGTGTGGGCAGCCTTCAGACTTCGAGAAAACAGTACTTTACCACTCTCCTGCCTTTTCCATGGTTATTCTATTGGAAAAGAACGAGTTTTGGACAACTACCTTTCATTCTTGCCAAACTCTTTGCAGACCCCCGTGCAAGCTTTAGAACAAGATTTTGGATGTTTTCTTTCCTGGCAGAGTTTCTCCTTGCAAGATATGGTGGAAAAGCTTTTTGCTGAGTGTAGAGCGGCAAGACACGCAGAAGACGCAGATACGCAGCTCTCCGAAGCTAAGTGCCGGTCCCGGGCTTCTTTCGGCACAAACCGCTCTCAGGAGCTCCCTGCGCTCGCCACAATGCTCTGTGTGCGAAGAAGCCGCTTCTTCGCCTCCGGGAGAATCGGCGAGCGGCAGCTTCCCAAAGGCGAAGATGCAAGCTGCAGCACACAGGCACAGTGTGGGCAGCCTTCAGACTTAGAGAAAACAGTACTTTACCACTCTCCTGCCTTTTCCATGGTTATTCTATTGGAAAAGAACGAGTTTTGGACAACTACCTTTCATTCTTGCCAAACTCTTTGCAGACCCCCGTGCAAGCTTTAGAACAAGATTTTGGATGTTTTCTTTCCTGGCAGAGTTTCTCCTTGCAAGATATGGTGGAAAAGCTTTTTACTGAGTGTAGAGCGGCAAGACACGCAGAAGACGCAGATACGCAGCTCTCCGAAGCTAAGTGCCGGTCCCGGGCTTCTTTCGGCACAAACCGCTCTCAGGAGCTCCCTGCGCTCGCCACAATGCTGTGTGTGCGAAGAAGCCGCTTCTTCGCCTCCGGGAGAATCGGCGAGCGGCAGCTTCCCAAAGGCGAAGATGCAAGCTGCACCACACAGGCACAGTGTGGGCAGCCTTCAGACTTAGAGAAAACAGTACTTTACCACTCTCCTGCCTTTTCCATGGTTATTCTATTGGAAAAGAACGAGTTTTGGACAACTACCTTTCATTCTTGCCAAACTCTTTGCAGACCCCCGTGCAAGCTTTAGAAGAAGATTTTGGATGTTTTCTTTCCTGGCAGAGTTTCTCCTTGCAAGATATGGTGGAAAAGCTTTTTGCTGAGTGTAGAGCGGCAAGACACGCAGAAGACGCAGATACGCAGCTCTCCGAAGCTAAGTGCCGGTCCCGGGCTTCTTTCGGCACAAACCGCTCTCAGGAGCTCCCTGCGCTCGCCACAATGCTCTGTGTGCGAAGAAGCCGCTTCTTCGCCTCCGGGAGAATCGGCGAGCGGCAGCTTCCCAAAGGCGAAGATGCAAGCTGCAGCACGCAGGCACAGTGTGGGCAGCCTTCAGACTTAGAGAAAACAGTACTTTACCACTCTCCTGCCTTTTCCATGGTTATTCTATTGGAAAAGAACGAGTTTTGGACAACTACCTTTCATTCTTGCCAAACGCTTTGCAGACCCCCTTGCAAGCTTTAGAAGAAGATTTTGGATGTTTTCTTTCCTGGCAGAGTTTCTCCTTGCAAGATATGGTGGAAAAGCTTTTTGCTGAGTGTAGAGCGGCAAGACACGCAGAAGACGCAGATACGCAGCTCTCCGAAGCTAAGTGCCGGTCCCGGGCTTCTTTCGGCACAAACCGCTCTCAGGGGCTCCCTGCGCTCGCCACAATGCTCTGTGTGCGAAGAAGCCGCTTCTTCGCCTCCGGGAGAATCGGCCAGTGGCAGCTTCCCAAAGGCGAAGATGCAAGCTGCAGCACGCAGGCACAGTGTGGGCAGCCTTCAGACTTCGAGAAAACAGTACTTTACCACTCTCCTGCCTTTTCCATGGTTATTCTATTGGAAAAGAACGAGTTTTGGACAACTACCTTTCATTCTTGCCAAACTCTTTGCAGACCCCCGTGCAAGCTTTAGAACAAGATTTTGGATGTTTTCTTTCCTGGCAGAGTTTCTCCTTGCAAGATATGGTGGAAAAGCTTTTTGCTGAGTGTAGAGCGGCAAGACACGCAGAAGACGCAGATACGCAGCTCTCCGAAGCTAAGTGCCGGTCCCGGGCTTCTTTCGGCACAAACCGCTCTCAGGAGCTCCCTGCGCTCGCCACAATGCTCTGTGTGCGAAGAAGCCGCTTCTTCGCCTCCGGGAGAATCGGCGAGCGGCAGCTTCCCAAAGGCGAAGATGCAAGCTGCAGCACGCAGGCACAGTGTGGGCAGCCTTCAGACTTAGAGAAAACAGTACTTTACCACTCTCCTGCCTTTTCCATGGTTATTCTATTGGAAAAGAACGAGTTTTGGACAACTACCTTTCATTCTTGCCAAACGCTTTGCAGACCCCCTTGCAAGCTTTAGAACAAGATTTTGGATGTTTTCTTTCCTGGCAGAGTTTCTCCTTGCAAGATATGGTGGAAAAGCTTTTTGCTGAGTGTAGAGCGGCAAGACACGCAGAAGACGCAGATACGCAGCTCTCCGAAGCTAAGTGCCGGTCCCGGGCTTCTTTCGGCACAAACCGCTCTCAGGAGCTCCCTGCGCTCGCCACAATGCTCTGTGTGCGAAGAAGCCGCTTCTTCGCCTCCGGGAGAATCGGCGAGCGGCAGCTTCCCAAAGGCGAAGATGCAAGCTGCAGCACACAGGCACAGTGTGGGCAGCCTTCAGACTTAGAGAAAACAGTACTTTACCACTCTCCTGCCTTTTCCATGGTTATTCTATTGGAAAAGAACGAGTTTTGGACAACTACCTTTCATTCTTGCCAAACTCTTTGCAGACCCCCGTGCAAGCTTTAGAACAAGATTTTGGATGTTTTCTTTCCTGGCAGAGTTTCTCCTTGCAAGATATGGTGGAAAAGCTTTTTGCTGAGTGTAGAGCGGCAAGACACGCAGAAGACGCAGATACGCAGCTCTCCGAAGCTAAGTGCCGGTCCCGGGCTTCTTTCGGCACAAACCGCTCTCAGGAGCTCCCTGCGCTCGCCACAATGCTCTGTGTGCGAAGAAGCCGCTTCTTCGCCTCCGGGAGAATCGGCGAGCGGCAGCTTCCCAAAGGCGAAGATGCAAGCTGCAGCACACAGGCACAGTGTGGGCAGCCTCCAGACTTAGAGAAAACAGTACTTTACCACTCTCCTGCCTTTTCCATGGTTATTCTATTGGAAAAGAACGAGTTTTGGACAACTACCTTTCATTCTTGCCAAACTCTTTGCAGACCCCCGTGCAAGCTTTAGAACAAGATTTTGGATGTTTTCTTTCCTGGCAGAGTTTCTCCTTGCAAGATATGGTGGAAAAGCTTTTTGCTGAGTGTAGAGCGGCAAGACACGCAGAAGACGCAGATACGCAGCTCTCCGAAGCTAAGTGCCGGTCCCGGGCTTCTTTCGGCACAAACCGCTCTCAGGAGCTCCCTGCGCTCGCCACAATGCTGTGTGTGCGAAGAAGCCGCTTCTTCGCCTCCGGGAGAATCGGCGAGCGGCAGCTTCCCAAAGGCGAAGATGCAAGCTGCACCACACAGGCACAGTGTGGGCAGCCTTCAGACTTAGAGAAAACAGTACTTTACCACTCTCCTGCCTTTTCCATGGTTATTCTATTGGAAAAGAACGAGTTTTGGACAACTACCTTTCATTCTTGCCAAACTCTTTGCAGACCCCCGTGCAAGCTTTAGAAGAAGATTTTGGATGTTTTCTTTCCTGGCAGAGTTTCTCCTTGCAAGATATGGTGGAAAAGCTTTTTGCTGAGTGTAGAGCGGCAAGACACGCAGAAGACGCAGATACGCAGCTCTCCGAAGCTAAGTGCCGGTCCCGGGCTTCTTTCGGCACAAACCGCTCTCAGGAGCTCCCTGCGCTCGCCACAATGCTCTGTGTGCGAAGAAGCCGCTTCTTCGCCTCCGGGAGAATCGGCGAGCGGCAGCTTCCCAAAGGCGAAGATGCAAGCTGCAGCACGCAGGCACAGTGTGGGCAGCCTTCAGACTTAGAGAAAACAGTACTTTACCACTCTCCTGCCTTTTCCATGGTTATTCTATTGGAAAAGAACGAGTTTTGGACAACTACCTTTCATTCTTGCCAAACGCTTTGCAGACCCCCTTGCAAGCTTTAGAAGAAGATTTTGGATGTTTTCTTTCCTGGCAGAGTTTCTCCTTGCAAGATATGGTGGAAAAGCTTTTTGCTGAGTGTAGAGCGGCAAGACACGCAGAAGACGCAGATACGCAGCTCTCCGAAGCTAAGTGCCGGTCCCGGGCTTCTTTCGGCACAAACCGCTCTCAGGGGCTCCCTGCGCTCGCCACAATGCTCTGTGTGCGAAGAAGCCGCTTCTTCGCCTCCGGGAGAATCGGCCAGTGGCAGCTTCCCAAAGGCGAAGATGCAAGCTGCAGCACGCAGGCACAGTGTGGGCAGCCTTCAGACTTCGAGAAAACAGTACTTTACCACTCTCCTGCCTTTTCCATGGTTATTCTATTGGAAAAGAACGAGTTTTGGACAACTACCTTTCATTCTTGCCAAACTCTTTGCAGACCCCCGTGCAAGCTTTAGAACAAGATTTTGGATGTTTTCTTTCCTGGCAGAGTTTCTCCTTGCAAGATATGGTGGAAAAGCTTTTTGCTGAGTGTAGAGCGGCAAGACACGCAGAAGACGCAGATACGCAGCTCTCCGAAGCTAAGTGCCGGTCCCGGGCTTCTTTCGGCACAAACCGCTCTCAGGAGCTCCCTGCGCTCGCCACAATGCTCTGTGTGCGAAGAAGCCGCTTCTTCGCCTCCGGGAGAATCGGCGAGCGGCAGCTTCCCAAAGGCGAAGATGCAAGCTGCAGCACGCAGGCACAGTGTGGGCAGCCTTCAGACTTAGAGAAAACAGTACTTTACCACTCTCCTGCCTTTTCCATGGTTATTCTATTGGAAAAGAACGAGTTTTGGACAACTACCTTTCATTCTTGCCAAACGCTTTGCAGACCCCCTTGCAAGCTTTAGAACAAGATTTTGGATGTTTTCTTTCCTGGCAGAGTTTCTCCTTGCAAGATATGGTGGAAAAGCTTTTTGCTGAGTGTAGAGCGGCAAGACACGCAGAAGACGCAGATACGCAGCTCTCCGAAGCTAAGTGCCGGTCCCGGGCTTCTTTCGGCACAAACCGCTCTCAGGAGCTCCCTGCGCTCGCCACAATGCTCTGTGTGCGAAGAAGCCGCTTCTTCGCCTCCGGGAGAATCGGCGAGCGGCAGCTTCCCAAAGGCGAAGATGCAAGCTGCAGCACACAGGCACAGTGTGGGCAGCCTTCAGACTTAGAGAAAACAGTACTTTACCACTCTCCTGCCTTTTCCATGGTTATTCTATTGGAAAAGAACGAGTTTTGGACAACTACCTTTCATTCTTGCCAAACTCTTTGCAGACCCCCGTGCAAGCTTTAGAACAAGATTTTGGATGTTTTCTTTCCTGGCAGAGTTTCTCCTTGCAAGATATGGTGGAAAAGCTTTTTGCTGAGTGTAGAGCGGCAAGACACGCAGAAGACGCAGATACGCAGCTCTCCGAAGCTAAGTGCCGGTCCCGGGCTTCTTTCGGCACAAACCGCTCTCAGGAGCTCCCTGCGCTCGCCACAATGCTCTGTGTGCGAAGAAGCCGCTTCTTCGCCTCCGGGAGAATCGGCGAGCGGCAGCTTCCCAAAGGCGAAGATGCAAGCTGCACCACACAGGCACAGTGTGGGCAGCCTTCAGACTTAGAGAAAACAGTACTTTACCACTCTCCTGCCTTTTCCATGGTTATTCTATTGGAAAAGAACGAGTTTTGGACAACTACCTTTCATTCTTGCCAAACTCTTTGCAGACCCCCGTGCAAGCTTTAGAAGAAGATTTTGGATGTTTTCTTTCCTGGCAGAGTTTCTCCTTGCAAGATATGGTGGAAAAGCTTTTTACTGAGTGTAGAGCGGCAAGACACGCAGAAGACGCAGATACGCAGCTCTCCGAAGCTAAGTGCCGGTCCCGGGCTTCTTTCAGCACAAACCGCTCTCAGGAGCTCCCTGCGCTCGCCACAATGCTGTGTGTGCGAAGAAGCCGCTTCTTCGCCTCCGGGAGAATCGGCGAGCGGCAGCTTCCCAAAGGCGAAGATGCAAGCTGCAGCACACAGGCACAGTGTGGGCAGCCTTCAGACTTCGAGAAAACAGTACTTTACCACTCTCCTGCCTTTTCCATGGTTATTCTATTGGAAAAGAACGAGTTTTGGACAACTACCTTTCATTCTTGCCAAACTCTTTGCAGACCCCCGTGCAAGCTTTAGAAGAAGATTTTGGATGTTTTCTTTCCTGGCAGAGTTTCTCCTTGCAAGATATGGTGGAAAAGCTTTTTGCTGAGTGTAGAGCGGCAAGACACACAGAAGACGCAGATACGCAGCTCTCCGAAGCTAAGTGCCGGTCCCGGGCTTCTTTCGGCACAAACCGCTCTCAGGAGCTCCCTGCGCTCGCCACAATGCTCTGTGTGCGAAGAAGCCGCTTCTTCGCCTCCGGGAGAATCGGCGAGCGGCAGCTTCCCAAAGGCGAAGATGCAAGCTGCAGCACGCAGGCACAGTGTGGGCAGCCTTCAGACTTAGAGAAAACAGTACTTTACCACTCTCCTGCCTTTTCCATGGTTATTCTATTGGAAAAGAACGAGTTTTGGACAACTACCTTTCATTCTTGCCAAACGCTTTGCAGACCCCCTTGCAAGCTTTAGAACAAGATTTTGGATGTTTTCTTTCCTGGCAGAGTTTCTCCTTGCAAGATATGGTGGAAAAGCTTTTTGCTGAGTGTAGAGCGGCAAGACACGCAGAAGACGCAGATACGCAGCTCTCCGAAGCTAAGTGCCGGTCCCGGGCTTCTTTCGGCACAAACCGCTCTCAGGGGCTCCCTGCGCTCGCCACAATGCTCTGTGTGCGAAGAAGCCGCTTCTTCGCCTCCGGGAGAATCGGCCAGTGGCAGCTTCCCAAAGGCGAAGATGCAAGCTGCAGCACGCAGGCACAGTGTGGGCAGCCTTCAGACTTAGAGAAAACAGTACTTTACCACTCTCCTGCCTTTTCCATGGTTATTCTATTGGAAAAGAACGAGTTTTGGACAACTACCTTTCATTCTTGCCAAACTCTTTGCAGACCCCCGTGCAAGCTTTAGAACAAGATTTTGGATGTTTTCTTTCCTGGCAGAGTTTCTCCTTGCAAGATATGGTGGAAAAGCTTTTTGCTGAGTGTAGAGCGGCAAGACACGCAGAAGACGCAGATACGCAGCTCTCCGAAGCTAAGTGCCGGTCCCGGGCTTCTTTCGGCACAAACCGCTCTCAGGAGCTCCCTGCGCTCGCCACAATGCTCTGTGTGCGAAGAAGCCGCTTCTTCGCCTCCGGGAGAATCGGCGAGCGGCAGCTTCCCAAAGGCGAAGATGCAAGCTGCAGCACGCAGGCACAGTGTGGGCAGCCTTCAGACTTAGAGAAAACAGTACTTTACCACTCTCCTGCCTTTTCCATGGTTATTCTATTGGAAAAGAACGAGTTTTGGACAACTACCTTTCATTCTTGCCAAACTCTTTGCAGACCCCCGTGCAAGCTTTAGAACAAGATTTTGGATGTTTTCTTTCCTGGCAGAGTTTCTCCTTGCAAGATATGGTGGAAAAGCTTTTTGCTGAGTGTAGAGCGGCAAGACACGCAGAAGACGCAGATACGCAGCTCTCCGAAGCTAAGTGCCGGTCCCGGGCTTCTTTCGGCACAAACCGCTCTCAGGAGCTCCCTGCGCTCGCCACAATGCTCTGTGTGCGAAGAAGCCGCTTCTTCGCCTCCGGGAGAATCGGCGAGCGGCAGCTTCCCAAAGGCGAAGATGCAAGCTGCACCACACAGGCACAGTGTGGGCAGCCTTCAGACTTAGAGAAAACAGTACTTTACCACTCTCCTGCCTTTTCCATGGTTATTCTATTGGAAAAGAACGAGTTTTGGACAACTACCTTTCATTCTTGCCAAACTCTTTGCAGACCCCCGTGCAAGCTTTAGAACAAGATTTTGGATGTTTTCTTTCCTGGCAGAGTTTCTCCTTGCAAGATATGGTGGAAAAGCTTTTTGCTGAGTGTAGAGCGGCAAGACACGCAGAAGACGCAGATACGCAGCTCTCCGAAGCTAAGTGCCGGTCCCGGGCTTCTTTCGGCACAAACCGCTCTCAGGAGCTCCCTGCGCTCGCCACAATGCTCTGTGTGCGAAGAAGCCGCTTCTTCGCCTCCGGGAGAATCGGCGAGCGGCAGCTTCCCAAAGGCGAAGATGCAAGCTGCAGCACACAGGCACAGTGTGGGCAGCCTTCAGACTTAGAGAAAACAGTACTTTACCACTCTCCTGCCTTTTCCATGGTTATTCTATTGGAAAAGAACGAGTTTTGGACAACTACCTTTCATTCTTGCCAAACTCTTTGCAGACCCCCGTGCAAGCTTTAGAACAAGATTTTGGATGTTTTCTTTCCTGGCAGAGTTTCTCCTTGCAAGATATGGTGGAAAAGCTTTTTGCTGAGTGTAGAGCGGCAAGACACGCAGAAGACGCAGATACGCAGCTCTCCGAAGCTAAGTGCCGGTCCCGGGCTTCTTTCGGCACAAACCGCTCTCAGGGGCTCCCTGCGCTCGCCACAATGCTCTGTGTGCGAAGAAGCCGCTTCTTCGCCTCCGGGAGAATCGGCCAGTGGCAGCTTCCCAAAGGCGAAGATGCAAGCTGCAGCACGCAGGCACAGTGTGGGCAGCCTTCAGACTTAGAGAAAACAGTACTTTACCACTCTCCTGCCTTTTCCATGGTTATTCTATTGGAAAAGAACGAGTTTTGGACAACTACCTTTCATTCTTGCCAAACTCTTTGCAGACCCCCGTGCAAGCTTTAGAACAAGATTTTGGATGTTTTCTTTCCTGGCAGAGTTTCTCCTTGCAAGATATGGTGGAAAAGCTTTTTGCTGAGTGTAGAGCGGCAAGACACGCAGAAGACGCAGATACGCAGCTCTCCGAAGCTAAGTGCCGGTCCCGGGCTTCTTTCGGCACAAACCGCTCTCAGGAGCTCCCTGCGCTCGCCACAATGCTCTGTGTGCGAAGAAGCCGCTTCTTCGCCTCCGGGAGAATCGGCGAGCGGCAGCTTCCCAAAGGCGAAGATGCAAGCTGCAGCACGCAGGCACAGTGTGGGCAGCCTTCAGACTTAGAGAAAACAGTACTTTACCACTCTCCTGCCTTTTCCATGGTTATTCTATTGGAAAAGAACGAGTTTTGGACAACTACCTTTCATTCTTGCCAAACGCTTTGCAGACCCCCTTGCAAGCTTTAGAACAAGATTTTGGATGTTTTCTTTCCTGGCAGAGTTTCTCCTTGCAAGATATGGTGGAAAAGCTTTTTGCTGAGTGTAGAGCGGCAAGACACGCAGAAGACGCAGATACGCAGCTCTCCGAAGCTAAGTGCCGGTCCCGGGCTTCTTTCGGCACAAACCGCTCTCAGGGGCTCCCTGCGCTCGCCACAATGCTCTGTGTGCGAAGAAGCCGCTTCTTCGCCTCCGGGAGAATCGGCCAGTGGCAGCTTCCCAAAGGCGAAGATGCAAGCTGCAGCACGCAGGCACAGTGTGGGCAGCCTTCAGACTTAGAGAAAACAGTACTTTACCACTCTCCTGCCTTTTCCATGGTTATTCTATTGGAAAAGAACGAGTTTTGGACAACTACCTTTCATTCTTGCCAAACTCTTTGCAGACCCCCGTGCAAGCTTTAGAACAAGATTTTGGATGTTTTCTTTCCTGGCAGAGTTTCTCCTTGCAAGATATGGTGGAAAAGCTTTTTGCTGAGTGTAGAGCGGCAAGACACGCAGAAGACGCAGATACGCAGCTCTCCGAAGCTAAGTGCCGGTCCCGGGCTTCTTTCGGCACAAACCGCTCTCAGGAGCTCCCTGCGCTCGCCACAATGCTCTGTGTGCGAAGAAGCCGCTTCTTCGCCTCCGGGAGAATCGGCGAGCGGCAGCTTCCCAAAGGCGAAGATGCAAGCTGCAGCACGCAGGCACAGTGTGGGCAGCCTTCAGACTTAGAGAAAACAGTACTTTACCACTCTCCTGCCTTTTCCATGGTTATTCTATTGGAAAAGAACGAGTTTTGGACAACTACCTTTCATTCTTGCCAAACTCTTTGCAGACCCCCGTGCAAGCTTTAGAACAAGATTTTGGATGTTTTCTTTCCTGGCAGAGTTTCTCCTTGCAAGATATGGTGGAAAAGCTTTTTGCTGAGTGTAGAGCGGCAAGACACGCAGAAGACGCAGATACGCAGCTCTCCGAAGCTAAGTGCCGGTCCCGGGCTTCTTTCGGCACAAACCGCTCTCAGGAGCTCCCTGCGCTCGCCACAATGCTCTGTGTGCGAAGAAGCCGCTTCTTCGCCTCCGGGAGAATCGGCGAGCGGCAGCTTCCCAAAGGCGAAGATGCAAGCTGCACCACACAGGCACAGTGTGGGCAGCCTTCAGACTTAGAGAAAACAGTACTTTACCACTCTCCTGCCTTTTCCATGGTTATTCTATTGGAAAAGAACGAGTTTTGGACAACTACCTTTCATTCTTGCCAAACTCTTTGCAGACCCCCGTGCAAGCTTTAGAACAAGATTTTGGATGTTTTCTTTCCTGGCAGAGTTTCTCCTTGCAAGATATGGTGGAAAAGCTTTTTGCTGAGTGTAGAGCGGCAAGACACGCAGAAGACGCAGATACGCAGCTCTCCGAAGCTAAGTGCCGGTCCCGGGCTTCTTTCGGCACAAACCGCTCTCAGGAGCTCCCTGCGCTCGCCACAATGCTCTGTGTGCGAAGAAGCCGCTTCTTCGCCTCCGGGAGAATCGGCGAGCGGCAGCTTCCCAAAGGCGAAGATGCAAGCTGCAGCACACAGGCACAGTGTGGGCAGCCTTCAGACTTAGAGAAAACAGTACTTTACCACTCTCCTGCCTTTTCCATGGTTATTCTATTGGAAAAGAACGAGTTTTGGACAACTACCTTTCATTCTTGCCAAACTCTTTGCAGACCCCCGTGCAAGCTTTAGAACAAGATTTTGGATGTTTTCTTTCCTGGCAGAGTTTCTCCTTGCAAGATATGGTGGAAAAGCTTTTTGCTGAGTGTAGAGCGGCAAGACACGCAGAAGACGCAGATACGCAGCTCTCCGAAGCTAAGTGCCGGTCCCGGGCTTCTTTCGGCACAAACCGCTCTCAGGGGCTCCCTGCGCTCGCCACAATGCTCTGTGTGCGAAGAAGCCGCTTCTTCGCCTCCGGGAGAATCGGCCAGTGGCAGCTTCCCAAAGGCGAAGATGCAAGCTGCAGCACGCAGGCACAGTGTGGGCAGCCTTCAGACTTAGAGAAAACAGTACTTTACCACTCTCCTGCCTTTTCCATGGTTATTCTATTGGAAAAGAACGAGTTTTGGACAACTACCTTTCATTCTTGCCAAACTCTTTGCAGACCCCCGTGCAAGCTTTAGAACAAGATTTTGGATGTTTTCTTTCCTGGCAGAGTTTCTCCTTGCAAGATATGGTGGAAAAGCTTTTTGCTGAGTGTAGAGCGGCAAGACACGCAGAAGACGCAGATACGCAGCTCTCCGAAGCTAAGTGCCGGTCCCGGGCTTCTTTCGGCACAAACCGCTCTCAGGAGCTCCCTGCGCTCGCCACAATGCTCTGTGTGCGAAGAAGCCGCTTCTTCGCCTCCGGGAGAATCGGCGAGCGGCAGCTTCCCAAAGGCGAAGATGCAAGCTGCAGCACGCAGGCACAGTGTGGGCAGCCTTCAGACTTAGAGAAAACAGTACTTTACCACTCTCCTGCCTTTTCCATGGTTATTCTATTGGAAAAGAACGAGTTTTGGACAACTACCTTTCATTCTTGCCAAACGCTTTGCAGACCCCCTTGCAAGCTTTAGAACAAGATTTTGGATGTTTTCTTTCCTGGCAGAGTTTCTCCTTGCAAGATATGGTGGAAAAGCTTTTTGCTGAGTGTAGAGCGGCAAGACACGCAGAAGACGCAGATACGCAGCTCTCCGAAGCTAAGTGCCGGTCCCGGGCTTCTTTCGGCACAAACCGCTCTCAGGAGCTCCCTGCGCTCGCCACAATGCTCTGTGTGCGAAGAAGCCGCTTCTTCGCCTCCGGGAGAATCGGCGAGCGGCAGCTTCCCAAAGGCGAAGATGCAAGCTGCACCACACAGGCACAGTGTGGGCAGCCTTCAGACTTAGAGAAAACAGTACTTTACCACTCTCCTGCCTTTTCCATGGTTATTCTATTGGAAAAGAACGAGTTTTGGACAACTACCTTTCATTCTTGCCAAACTCTTTGCAGACCCCCGTGCAAGCTTTAGAACAAGATTTTGGATGTTTTCTTTCCTGGCAGAGTTTCTCCTTGCAAGATATGGTGGAAAAGCTTTTTGCTGAGTGTAGAGCGGCAAGACACGCAGAAGACGCAGATACGCAGCTCTCCGAAGCTAAGTGCCGGTCCCGGGCTTCTTTCGGCACAAACCGCTCTCAGGAGCTCCCTGCGCTCGCCACAATGCTCTGTGTGCGAAGAAGCCGCTTCTTCGCCTCCGGGAGAATCGGCGAGCGGCAGCTTCCCAAAGGCGAAGATGCAAGCTGCAGCACACAGGCACAGTGTGGGCAGCCTTCAGACTTAGAGAAAACAGTACTTTACCACTCTCCTGCCTTTTCCATGGTTATTCTATTGGAAAAGAACGAGTTTTGGACAACTACCTTTCATTCTTGCCAAACTCTTTGCAGACCCCCGTGCAAGCTTTAGAACAAGATTTTGGATGTTTTCTTTCCTGGCAGAGTTTCTCCTTGCAAGATATGGTGGAAAAGCTTTTTACTGAGTGTAGAGCGGCAAGACACGCAGAAGACGCAGATACGCAGCTCTCCGAAGCTAAGTGCCGGTCCCGGGCTTCTTTCGGCACAAACCGCTCTCAGGAGCTCCCTGCGCTCGCCACAATGCTGTGTGTGCGAAGAAGCCGCTTCTTCGCCTCCGGGAGAATCGGCGAGCGGCAGCTTCCCAAAGGCGAAGATGCAAGCTGCACCACACAGGCACAGTGTGGGCAGCCTTCAGACTTCGAGAAAACAGTACTTTACCACTCTCCTGCCTTTTCCATGGTTATTCTATTGGAAAAGAACGAGTTTTGGACAACTACCTTTCATTCTTGCCAAACTCTTTGCAGACCCCCGTGCAAGCTTTAGAACAAGATTTTGGATGTTTTCTTTCCTGGCAGAGTTTCTCCTTGCAAGATATGGTGGAAAAGCTTTTTGCTGAGTGTAGAGCGGCAAGACACGCAGAAGACGCAGATACGCAGCTCTCCGAAGCTAAGTGCCGGTCCCGGGCTTCTTTCGGCACAAACCGCTCTCAGGAGCTCCCTGCGCTCGCCACAATGCTCTGTGTGCGAAGAAGCCGCTTCTTCGCCTCCGGGAGAATCGGCGAGCGGCAGCTTCCCAAAGGCGAAGATGCAAGCTGCAGCACACAGGCACAGTGTGGGCAGCCTTCAGACTTAGAGAAAACAGTACTTTACCACTCTCCTGCCTTTTCCATGGTTATTCTATTGGAAAAGAACGAGTTTTGGACAACTACCTTTCATTCTTGCCAAACTCTTTGCAGACCCCCGTGCAAGCTTTAGAACAAGATTTTGGATGTTTTCTTTCCTGGCAGAGTTTCTCCTTGCAAGATATGGTGGAAAAGCTTTTTGCTGAGTGTAGAGCGGCAAGACACGCAGAAGACGCAGATACGCAGCTCTCCGAAGCTAAGTGCCGGTCCCGGGCTTCTTTCGGCACAAACCGCTCTCAGGAGCTCCCTGCGCTCGCCACAATGCTCTGTGTGCGAAGAAGCCGCTTCTTCGCCTCCTGGAGAATCGGCGAGCGGCAGCTTCCCAAAGGCGAAGATGCAAGCTGCAGCACACAGGCACAGTGTGGGCAGCCTTCAGACTTAGAGAAAACAGTACTTTACCACTCTCCTGCCTTTTCCATGGTTATTCTATTGGAAAAGAACGAGTTTTGGACAACTACCTTTCATTCTTGCCAAACTCTTTGCAGACCTCCGTGCAAGCTTTAGAACAAGATTTTGGATGTTTTCTTTCCTGGCAGAGTTTCTCCTTGCAAGATATGGTGGAAAAGCTTTTTGCTGAGTGTAGAGCGGCAAGACACGCAGAAGACGCAGATACGCAGCTCTCCGAAGCTAAGTGCCGGTCCCGGCCTTCTTTCGGCACAAACCGCTCTCAGGAGCTCCCTGCGCTCGCCACAATGCTCTGTGTGCGAAGAAGCCGCTTCTTCGCCTCCGGGAGAATCGGCGAGCGGCAGCTTCCCAAAGGCGAAGATGCAAGCTGCACCACACAGGCACAGTGTGGGCAGCCTTCAGACTTAGAGAAAACAGTACTTTACCACTCTCCTGCCTTTTCCATGGTTATTCTATTGGAAAAGAACGAGTTTTGGACAACTACCTTTCATTCTTGCCAAACTCTTTGCAGACCCCCGTGCAAGCTTTAGAACAAGATTTTGGATGTTTTCTTTCCTGGCAGAGTTTCTCCTTGCAAGATATGGTGGAAAAGCTTTTTGCTGAGTGTAGAGCGGCAAGACACGCAGAAGACGCAGATACGCAGCTCTCCGAAGCTAAGTGCCGGTCCCGGGCTTCTTTCGGCACAAACCGCTCTCAGGAGCTCCCTGCGCTCGCCACAATGCTCTGTGTGTGAAGAAGCCGCTTCTTCGCCTCCGGGAGAATCGGCGAGCGGCAGCTTCCCAAAGGCGAAGATGCAAGCTGCAGCACACAGGCACAGTGTGGGCAGCCTTCAGACTTCGAGAAAACAGTACTTTACCACTCTCCTGCCTTTTCCATGGTTATTCTATTGGAAAAGAACGAGTTTTGGACAACTACCTTTCATTCTTGCCAAACTCTTTGCAGACCCCCGTGCAAGCTTTAGAAGAAGATTTTGGATGTTTTCTTTCCTGGCAGAGTTTCTCCTTGCAAGATATGGTGGAAAAGCTTTTTGCTGAGTGTAGAGCGGCAAGACACGCAGAAGACGCAGATACGCAGCTCTCCGAAGCTAAGTCCGGAGCTTCTTTCGGCACAAACCGCTCTCAGGAGCTCCCTGCGCTCGCCACAATGCTCTGTGTGCGAAGAAGCCGCTTCTTCGCCTCCGGGAGAATCGGCGAGCGGCAGCTTCCCAAAGGCGAAGATGCAAGCTGCAGCACGCAGGCAAAGTGTGGGCAGCCTTCAGACTTAGAGAAAACAGTACTTTACCACTCTCCTGCCTTTTCCATGGTTATTCTATTGGAAAAGAACGAGTTTTGGACAACTACCTTTCATTCTTGCCAAACTCTTTGCAGACCCCCGTGCAAGCTTTAGAACAAGATTTTGGATGTTTTCTTTCCTGGCAGAGTTTCTCCTTGCAAGATATGGTGGAAAAGCTTTTTGCTGAGTGTAGAGCGGCAAGACACGCAGAAGACGCAGATACGCAGCTCTCCGAAGCTAAGTGCCGGTCCCGGGCTTCTTTCGGCACAAACTGCTCTCAGGAGCTCCCTGCGCTCGCCACAATGCTCTGTGTGCGAAGAAGCCGCTTCTTCGCCTCCGGGAGAATCGGCGAGCGGCAGCTTCCCAAAGGCGAAGATGCAAGCTGCAGCACGCAGGCACAGTGTGGGCAGCCTTCAGACTTAGAGAAAACAGTACTTTACCACTCTCCTGCCTTTTCCATGGTTATTCTATTGGAAAAGAACGAGTTTTGGACAACTACCTTTCATTCTTGCCAAACGCTTTGCAGACCCCCTTGCAAGCTTTAGAACAAGATTTTGGATGTTTTCTTTCCTGGCAGAGTTTCTCCTTGCAAGATATGGTGGAAAAGCTTTTTGCTGAGTGTAGAGCGGCAAGACACGCAGAAGACGCAGATACGCAGCTCTCCGAAGCTAAGTGCCGGTCCCGGGCTTCTTTCGGCACAAACCGCTCTCAGGAGCTCCCTGCGCTCGCCACAATGCTCTGTGTGCGAAGAAGCCGCTTCTTCGCCTCCGGGAGAATCGGCGAGCGGCAGCTTCCCAAAGGCGAAGATGCAAGCTGCAGCACACAGGCACAGTGTGGGCAGCCTTCAGACTTAGAGAAAACAGTACTTTACCACTCTCCTGCCTTTTCCATGGTTATTCTATTGGAAAAGAACGAGTTTTGGACAACTACCTTTCATTCTTGCCAAACTCTTTGCAGACCCCCGTGCAAGCTTTAGAACAAGATTTTGGATGTTTTCTTTCCTGGCAGAGTTTCTCCTTGCAAGATATGGTGGAAAAGCTTTTTGCTGAGTGTAGAGCGGCAAGACACACAGAAGACGCAGATACGCAGCTCTCCGAAGCTAAGTGCCGGTCCCGGGCTTCTTTCGGCACAAACCGCTCTCAGGAGCTCCCTGCGCTCGCCACAATGCTCTGTGTGCGAAGAAGCCGCTTCTTCGCCTCCGGGAGAATCGGCGAGCGGCAGCTTCCCAAAGGCGAAGATGCAAGCTGCAGCACACAGGCACAGTGTGGGCAGCCTTCAGACTTAGAGAAAACAGTACTTTACCACTCTCCTGCCTTTTCCATGGTTATTCTATTGGAAAAGAACGAGTTTTGGACAACTACCTTTCATTCTTGCCAAACTCTTTGCAGACCCCCGTGCAAGCTTTAGAACAAGATTTTGGATGTTTTCTTTCCTGGCAGAGTTTCTCCTTGCAAGATATGGTGGAAAAGCTTTTTGCTGAGTGTAGAGCGGCAAGACACGCAGAAGACGCAGATACGCAGCTCTCCGAAGCTAAGTGCCGGTCCCGGGCTTCTTTCGGCACAAACCGCTCTCAGGAGCTCCCTGCGCTCGCCACAATGCTCTGTGTGCGAAGAAGCCGCTTCTTCGCCTCCTGGAGAATCGGCGAGCGGCAGCTTCCCAAAGGCGAAGATGCAAGCTGCAGCACGCAGGCACAGTGTGGGCAGCCTTCAGACTTAGAGAAAACAGTACTTTACCACTCTCCTGCCTTTTTCATGGTTATTCTATTGGAAAAGAACGAGTTTTGGACAACTACCTTTCATTCTTGCCAAACTCTTTGCAGACCCCCGTGCAAGCTTTAGAAGAAGATTTTGGATGTTTTCTTTCCTGGCAGAGTTTCTCCTTGCAAGATATGGTGGAAAAGCTTTTTGCTGAGTGTAGAGCGGCAAGACACGCAGAAGACGCAGATACGCAGCTCTCCGAAGCTAAGTGCCGGTCCCGGGCTTCTTTCGGCACAAACCGCTCTCAGGAGCTCCCTGCGCTCGCCACAATGCTCTGTGTGCGAAGAAGCCGCTTCTTCGCCTCCTGGAGAATCGGCGAGCGGCAGCTTCCCAAAGGCGAAGATGCAAGCTGCAGCACGCAGGCACAGTGTGGGCAGCCTTCAGACTTAGAGAAAACAGTACTTTACCACTCTCCTGCCTTTTCCATGGTTATTCTATTGGAAAAGAACGAGTTTTGGACAACTACCTTTCATTCTTGCCAAACGCTTTGCAGACCCCCTTGCAAGCTTTAGAACAAGATTTTGGATGTTTTCTTTCCTGGCAGAGTTTCTCCTTGCAAGATATGGTGGAAAAGCTTTTTGCTGAGTGTAGAGCGGCAAGACACGCAGAAGACGCAGATACGCAGCTCTCCGAAGCTAAGTGCCGGTCCCGGGCTTCTTTCGGCACAAACCGCTCTCAGGAGCTCCCTGCGCTCGCCACAATGCTCTGTGTGCGAAGAAGCCGCTTCTTCGCCTCCGGGAGAATCGGCGAGCGGCAGCTTCCCAAAGGCGAAGATGCAAGCTGCACCACACAGGCACAGTGTGGGCAGCCTTCAGACTTAGAGAAAACAGTACTTTACCACTCTCCTGCCTTTTCCATGGTTATTCTATTGGAAAAGAACGAGTTTTGGACAACTACCTTTCATTCTTGCCAAACTCTTTGCAGACCCCCGTGCAAGCTTTAGAACAAGATTTTGGATGTTTTCTTTCCTGGCAGAGTTTCTCCTTGCAAGATATGGTGGAAAAGCTTTTTGCTGAGTGTAGAGCGGCAAGACACGCAGAAGACGCAGATACGCAGCTCTCCGAAGCTAAGTGCCGGTCCCGGGCTTCTTTCGGCACAAACCGCTCTCAGGAGCTCCCTGCGCTCGCCACAATGCTCTGTGTGCGAAGAAGCCGCTTCTTCGCCTCCGGGAGAATCGGCGAGCGGCAGCTTCCCAAAGGCGAAGATGCAAGCTGCAGCACACAGGCACAGTGTGGGCAGCCTTCAGACTTAGAGAAAACAGTACTTTACCACTCTCCTGCCTTTTCCATGGTTATTCTATTGGAAAAGAACGAGTTTTGGACAACTACCTTTCATTCTTGCCAAACTCTTTGCAGACCCCCGTGCAAGCTTTAGAACAAGATTTTGGATGTTTTCTTTCCTGGCAGAGTTTCTCCTTGCAAGATATGGTGGAAAAGCTTTTTGCTGAGTGTAGAGCGGCAAGACACGCAGAAGACGCAGATACGCAGCTCTCCGAAGCTAAGTGCCGGTCCCGGGCTTCTTTCGGCACAAACCGCTCTCAGGAGCTCCCTGCGCTCGCCACAATGCTCTGTGTGCGAAGAAGCCGCTTCTTCGCCTCCGGGAGAATCGGCGAGCGGCAGCTTCCCAAAGGCGAAGATGCAAGCTGCAGCACGCAGGCACAGTGTGGGCAGCCTTCAGACTTAGAGAAAACAGTACTTTACCACTCTCCTGCCTTTTCCATGGTTATTCTATTGGAAAAGAACGAGTTTTGGACAACTACCTTTCATTCTTGCCAAACGCTTTGCAGACCCCCTTGCAAGCTTTAGAACAAGATTTTGGATGTTTTCTTTCCTGGCAGAGTTTCTCCTTGCAAGATATGGTGGAAAAGCTTTTTGCTGAGTGTAGAGCGGCAAGACACGCAGAAGACGCAGATACGCAGCTCTCCGAAGCTAAGTGCCGGTCCCGGGCTTCTTTCGGCACAAACCGCTCTCAGGAGCTCCCTGCGCTCGCCACAATGCTCTGTGTGCGAAGAAGCCGCTTCTTCGCCTCCGGGAGAATCGGCGAGCGGCAGCTTCCCAAAGGCGAAGATGCAAGCTGCAGCACACAGGCACAGTGTGGGCAGCCTTCAGACTTAGAGAAAACAGTACTTTACCACTCTCCTGCCTTTTCCATGGTTATTCTATTGGAAAAGAACGAGTTTTGGACAACTACCTTTCATTCTTGCCAAACTCTTTGCAGACCCCCGTGCAAGCTTTAGAACAAGATTTTGGATGTTTTCTTTCCTGGCAGAGTTTCTCCTTGCAAGATATGGTGGAAAAGCTTTTTGCTGAGTGTAGAGCGGCAAGACACACAGAAGACGCAGATACGCAGCTCTCCGAAGCTAAGTGCCGGTCCCGGGCTTCTTTCGGCACAAACCGCTCTCAGGAGCTCCCTGCGCTCGCCACAATGCTCTGTGTGCGAAGAAGCCGCTTCTTCGCCTCCGGGAGAATCGGCGAGCGGCAGCTTCCCAAAGGCGAAGATGCAAGCTGCAGCACACAGGCACAGTGTGGGCAGCCTTCAGACTTAGAGAAAACAGTACTTTACCACTCTCCTGCCTTTTCCATGGTTATTCTATTGGAAAAGAACGAGTTTTGGACAACTACCTTTCATTCTTGCCAAACTCTTTGCAGACCCCCGTGCAAGCTTTAGAACAAGATTTTGGATGTTTTCTTTCCTGGCAGAGTTTCTCCTTGCAAGATATGGTGGAAAAGCTTTTTGCTGAGTGTAGAGCGGCAAGACACGCAGAAGACGCAGATACGCAGCTCTCCGAAGCTAAGTGCCGGTCCCGGGCTTCTTTCGGCACAAACCGCTCTCAGGAGCTCCCTGCGCTCGCCACAATGCTCTGTGTGCGAAGAAGCCGCTTCTTCGCCTCCTGGAGAATCGGCGAGCGGCAGCTTCCCAAAGGCGAAGATGCAAGCTGCAGCACGCAGGCACAGTGTGGGCAGCCTTCAGACTTAGAGAAAACAGTACTTTACCACTCTCCTGCCTTTTTCATGGTTATTCTATTGGAAAAGAACGAGTTTTGGACAACTACCTTTCATTCTTGCCAAACTCTTTGCAGACCCCCGTGCAAGCTTTAGAAGAAGATTTTGGATGTTTTCTTTCCTGGCAGAGTTTCTCCTTGCAAGATATGGTGGAAAAGCTTTTTGCTGAGTGTAGAGCGGCAAGACACGCAGAAGACGCAGATACGCAGCTCTCCGAAGCTAAGTGCCGGTCCCGGGCTTCTTTCGGCACAAACCGCTCTCAGGAGCTCCCTGCGCTCGCCACAATGCTCTGTGTGCGAAGAAGCCGCTTCTTCGCCTCCTGGAGAATCGGCGAGCGGCAGCTTCCCAAAGGCGAAGATGCAAGCTGCAGCACGCAGGCACAGTGTGGGCAGCCTTCAGACTTAGAGAAAACAGTACTTTACCACTCTCCTGCCTTTTCCATGGTTATTCTATTGGAAAAGAACGAGTTTTGGACAACTACCTTTCATTCTTGCCAAACGCTTTGCAGACCCCCTTGCAAGCTTTAGAACAAGATTTTGGATGTTTTCTTTCCTGGCAGAGTTTCTCCTTGCAAGATATGGTGGAAAAGCTTTTTGCTGAGTGTAGAGCGGCAAGACACGCAGAAGACGCAGATACGCAGCTCTCCGAAGCTAAGTGCCGGTCCCGGGCTTCTTTCGGCACAAACCGCTCTCAGGAGCTCCCTGCGCTCGCCACAATGCTCTGTGTGCGAAGAAGCCGCTTCTTCGCCTCCGGGAGAATCGGCGAGCGGCAGCTTCCCAAAGGCGAAGATGCAAGCTGCACCACACAGGCACAGTGTGGGCAGCCTTCAGACTTAGAGAAAACAGTACTTTACCACTCTCCTGCCTTTTCCATGGTTATTCTATTGGAAAAGAACGAGTTTTGGACAACTACCTTTCATTCTTGCCAAACTCTTTGCAGACCCCCGTGCAAGCTTTAGAACAAGATTTTGGATGTTTTCTTTCCTGGCAGAGTTTCTCCTTGCAAGATATGGTGGAAAAGCTTTTTGCTGAGTGTAGAGCGGCAAGACACGCAGAAGACGCAGATACGCAGCTCTCCGAAGCTAAGTGCCGGTCCCGGGCTTCTTTCGGCACAAACCGCTCTCAGGAGCTCCCTGCGCTCGCCACAATGCTCTGTGTGCGAAGAAGCCGCTTCTTCGCCTCCGGGAGAATCGGCGAGCGGCAGCTTCCCAAAGGCGAAGATGCAAGCTGCAGCACACAGGCACAGTGTGGGCAGCCTTCAGACTTAGAGAAAACAGTACTTTACCACTCTCCTGCCTTTTCCATGGTTATTCTATTGGAAAAGAACGAGTTTTGGACAACTACCTTTCATTCTTGCCAAACTCTTTGCAGACCCCCGTGCAAGCTTTAGAACAAGATTTTGGATGTTTTCTTTCCTGGCAGAGTTTCTCCTTGCAAGATATGGTGGAAAAGCTTTTTGCTGAGTGTAGAGCGGCAAGACACGCAGAAGACGCAGATACGCAGCTCTCCGAAGCTAAGTGCGGGTCCCGGGCTTCTTTCGGCACAAACCGCTCTCAGGAGCTCCCTGCGCTCGCCACAATGCTCTGTGTGCGAAGAAGCCGCTTCTTCGCCTCCTGGAGAATCGGCGAGCGGCAGCTTCCCAAAGGCGAAGATGCAAGCTGCAGCACGCAGGCACAGTGTGGGCAGCCTTCAGACTTCGAGAAAACAGTACTTTACCACTCTCCTGCCTTTTCCATGGTTATTCTATTGGAAAAGAACGAGTTTTGGACAACTACCTTTCATTCTTGCCAAACTCTTTGCAGACCCCCGTGCAAGCTTTAGAACAAGATTTTGGATGTTTTCTTTCCTGGCAGAGTTTCTCCTTGCAAGATATGGTGGAAAAGCTTTTTGCTGAGTGTAGAGCGGCAAGACACGCAGAAGACGCAGATACGCAGCTCTCCGAAGCTAAGTGCCGGTCCCGGGCTTCTTTCGGCACAAACCGCTCTCAGGAGCTCCCTGCGCTCGCCACAATGCTCTGTGTGCGAAGAAGCAGCTTCTTCGCCTCCTGGAGAATGGGCGAGTGGCAGCTTCCCAAAGGCGAAGATGCAAGCTGCAGCACACAGGCACAGTGTGGGCAGCCTTCAGACTTAGAGAAAACAGTACTTTACCACTCTCCTGCCTTTTCCATGGTTATTCTATTGGAAAAGAACGAGTTTTGGACAACTACCTTTCATTCTTGCCAAACTCTTTGCAGACCCCCGTGCAAGCTTTAGAACAAGATTTTGGATGTTTTCTTTCCTGGCAGAGTTTCTCCTTGCAAGATATGGTGGAAAAGCTTTTTGCTGAGTGTAGAGCGGCAAGACACGCAGAAGACGCAGATACGCAGCTCTCCGAAGCTAAGTGCCGGTCCCGGGCTTCTTTCGGCACAAACCGCTCTCAGGAGCTCCCTGCGCTCGCCACAATGCTCTGTGTGCGAAGAAGCCGCTTCTTCGCCTCCTGGAGAATCGGCGAGCGGCAGCTTCCCAAAGGCGAAGATGCAAGCTGCAGCACGCAGGCACAGTGTGGGCAGCCTTCAGACTTAGAGAAAACAGTACTTTACCACTCTCCTGCCTTTTTCATGGTTATTCTATTGGAAAAGAACGAGTTTTGGACAACTACCTTTCATTCTTGCCAAACTCTTTGCAGACCCCCGTGCAAGCTTTAGAAGAAGATTTTGGATGTTTTCTTTCCTGGCAGAGTTTCTCCTTGCAAGATATGGTGGAAAAGCTTTTTGCTGAGTGTAGAGCGGCAAGACACGCAGAAGACGCAGATACGCAGCTCTCCGAAGCTAAGTGCCGGTCCCGGGCTTCTTTCGGCACAAACCGCTCTCAGGAGCTCCCTGCGCTCGCCACAATGCTCTGTGTGCGAAGAAGCCGCTTCTTCGCCTCCTGGAGAATCGGCGAGCGGCAGCTTCCCAAAGGCGAAGATGCAAGCTGCAGCACGCAGGCACAGTGTGGGCAGCCTTCAGACTTAGAGAAAACAGTACTTTACCACTCTCCTGCCTTTTCCATGGTTATTCTATTGGAAAAGAACGAGTTTTGGACAACTACCTTTCATTCTTGCCAAACGCTTTGCAGACCCCCTTGCAAGCTTTAGAACAAGATTTTGGATGTTTTCTTTCCTGGCAGAGTTTCTCCTTGCAAGATATGGTGGAAAAGCTTTTTGCTGAGTGTAGAGCGGCAAGACACGCAGAAGACGCAGATACGCAGCTCTCCGAAGCTAAGTGCCGGTCCCGGGCTTCTTTCGGCACAAACCGCTCTCAGGAGCTCCCTGCGCTCGCCACAATGCTCTGTGTGCGAAGAAGCCGCTTCTTCGCCTCCGGGAGAATCGGCGAGCGGCAGCTTCCCAAAGGCGAAGATGCAAGCTGCACCACACAGGCACAGTGTGGGCAGCCTTCAGACTTAGAGAAAACAGTACTTTACCACTCTCCTGCCTTTTCCATGGTTATTCTATTGGAAAAGAACGAGTTTTGGACAACTACCTTTCATTCTTGCCAAACTCTTTGCAGACCCCCGTGCAAGCTTTAGAACAAGATTTTGGATGTTTTCTTTCCTGGCAGAGTTTCTCCTTGCAAGATATGGTGGAAAAGCTTTTTGCTGAGTGTAGAGCGGCAAGACACGCAGAAGACGCAGATACGCAGCTCTCCGAAGCTAAGTGCCGGTCCCGGGCTTCTTTCGGCACAAACCGCTCTCAGGAGCTCCCTGCGCTCGCCACAATGCTCTGTGTGCGAAGAAGCCGCTTCTTCGCCTCCGGGAGAATCGGCGAGCGGCAGCTTCCCAAAGGCGAAGATGCAAGCTGCAGCACACAGGCACAGTGTGGGCAGCCTTCAGACTTCGAGAAAACAGTACTTTACCACTCTCCTGCCTTTTCCATGGTTATTCTATTGGAAAAGAACGAGTTTTGGACAACTACCTTTCATTCTTGCCAAACTCTTTGCAGACCCCCGTGCAAGCTTTAGAACAAGATTTTGGATGTTTTCTTTCCTGGCAGAGTTTCTCCTTGCAAGATATGGTGGAAAAGCTTTTTGCTGAGTGTAGAGCGGCAAGACACGCAGAAGACGCAGATACGCAGCTCTCCGAAGCTAAGTGCGGGTCCCGGGCTTCTTTCGGCACAAACCGCTCTCAGGAGCTCCCTGCGCTCGCCACAATGCTCTGTGTGCGAAGAAGCCGCTTCTTCGCCTCCTGGAGAATCGGCGAGCGGCAGCTTCCCAAAGGCGAAGATGCAAGCTGCAGCACGCAGGCACAGTGTGGGCAGCCTTCAGACTTAGAGAAAACAGTACTTTACCACTCTCCTGCCTTTTCCATGGTTATTCTATTGGAAAAGAACGAGTTTTGGACAACTACCTTTCATTCTTGCCAAACTCTTTGCAGACCCCCGTGCAAGCTTTAGAACAAGATTTTGGATGTTTTCTTTCCTGGCAGAGTTTCTCCTTGCAAGATATGGTGGAAAAGCTTTTTGCTGAGTGTAGAGCGGCAAGACACGCAGAAGACGCAGATACGCAGCTCTCCGAAGCTAAGTGCCGGTCCCGGGCTTCTTTCGGCACAAACCGCTCTCAGGAGCTCCCTGCGCTCGCCACAATGCTCTGTGTGCGAAGAAGCAGCTTCTTCGCCTCCTGGAGAATGGGCGAGTGGCAGCTTCCCAAAGGCGAAGATGCAAGCTGCACCACACAGGCACAGTGTGGGCAGCCTTCAGACTTCGAGAAAACAGTACTTTACCACTCTCCTGCCTTTTCCATAGTTATTCTATTGGAAAAGAACGAGTTTTGGACAACTACCTTTCATTCTTGCCAAACTCTTTGCAGACCCCCGTGCAAGCTTTAGAAGAAGATTTTGGATGTTTTCTTTCCTGGCAGAGTTTCTCCTTGCAAGATATGGTGGAAAAGCTTTTTGCTGAGTGTAGAGCGGCAAGACACGCAGAAGACGCAGATACGCAGCTCTCCGAAGCTAAGTGCCGGTCCCGGGCTTCTTTCGGCACAAACCGCTCTCAGGAGCTCCCTGCGCTCACCACAATGCTCTGTGTGCGAAGAAGCCGCTTCTTCGCCTCCGGGAGAATCGGCGAGCGGCAGCTTCCCAAAGGCGAAGATGCAAGCTACAGCACACAGGCACAGTGTGGGCAGCATTCAGACTTAGAGAAAACAGTACTTTACCACTCTCCTGCCTTTTCCATGGTTATTCTATTGGAAAAGAACGAGTTTTGGACAACTACCTTTCATTCTTGCCAAACTCTTTGCAGACCCCCGTGCAAGCTTTAGAACAAGATTTTGGATGTTTTCTTTCCTGGCAGAGTTTCTCCTTGCAAGATATGGTGGAAAAGCTTTTTGCTGAGTGTAGAGCGGCAAGACACGCAGAAGACGCAGATACGCAGCTCTCCGAAGCTAAGTGCCGGTCCCGGGCTTCTTTCGGCACAAACCGCTCTCAGGAGCTCCCTGCGCTCGCCACAATGCTCTGTGTGCGAAGAAGCAGCTTCTTCGCCTCCTGGAGAATCGGCGAGCGGCAGCTTCCCAAAGGCGAAGATGCAAGCTGCAGCACACAGGCACAGTGTGGGCAGCCTTCAGACTTAGAGAAAACAGTACTTTACCACTCTCCTGCCTTTTCCATGGTTATTCTATTGGAAAAGAACGAGTTTTGGACAACTACCTTTCATTCTTGCCAAACTCTTTGCAGACCCCCGTGCAAGCTTTAGAACAAGATTTTGGATGTTTTCTTTCCTGGCAGAGTTTCTCCTTGCAAGATATGGTGGAAAAGCTTTTTGCTGAGTGTAGAGCGGCAAGACACGCAGAAGACGCAGATACGCAGCTCTCCGAAGCTAAGTGCCGGTCCCGGGCTTCTTTCGGCACAAACCGCTCTCAGGAGCTCCCTGCGCTCGCCACAATGCTCTGTGTGCGAAGAAGCCGCTTCTTCGCCTCCGGGAGAATCGGCGAGCGGCAGCTTCCCAAAGGCGAAGATGCAAGCTGCAGCACACAGGCACAGTGTGGGCAGCCTTCAGACTTAGAGAAAACAGTACTTTACCACTCTCCTGCCTTTTCCATGGTTATTCTATTGGAAAAGAACGAGTTTTGGACAACTACCTTTCATTCTTGCCAAACTCTTTGCAGACCCCCGTGCAAGCTTTAGAACAAGATTTTGGATGTTTTCTTTCCTGGCAGAGTTTCTCCTTGCAAGATATGGTGGAAAAGCTTTTTGCTGAGTGTAGAGCGGCAAGACACGCAGAAGACGCAGATACGCAGCTCTCCGAAGCTAAGTGCCGGTCCCGGGCTTCTTTCGGCACAAACCGCTCTCAGGAGCTCCCTGCGCTCGCCACAATGCTCTGTGTGCGAAGAAGCCGCTTCTTCGCCTCCGGGAGAATCGGCGAGCGGCAGCTTCCCAAAGGCGAAGATGCAAGCTGCAGCACACAGGCACAGTGTGGGCAGCCTTCAGACTTCGAGAAAACAGTACTTTACCACTCTCCTGCCTTTTCCATGGTTATTCTATTGGAAAAGAACGAGTTTTGGACAACTACCTTTCATTCTTGCCAAACTCTTTGCAGACCCCCGTGCAAGCTTTAGAACAAGATTTTGGATGTTTTCTTTCCTGGCAGAGTTTCTCCTTGCAAGATATGGTGGAAAAGCTTTTTGCTGAGTGTAGAGCGGCAAGACACGCAGAAGACGCAGATACGCAGCTCTCCGAAGCTAAGTGCGGGTCCCGGGCTTCTTTCGGCACAAACCGCTCTCAGGAGCTCCCTGCGCTCGCCACAATGCTCTGTGTGCGAAGAAGCCGCTTCTTCGCCTCCTGGAGAATCGGCGAGCGGCAGCTTCCCAAAGGCGAAGATGCAAGCTGCAGCACGCAGGCACAGTGTGGGCAGCCTTCAGACTTAGAGAAAACAGTACTTTACCACTCTCCTGCCTTTTCCATGGTTATTCTATTGGAAAAGAACGAGTTTTGGACAACTACCTTTCATTCTTGCCAAACTCTTTGCAGACCCCCGTGCAAGCTTTAGAACAAGATTTTGGATGTTTTCTTTCCTGGCAGAGTTTCTCCTTGCAAGATATGGTGGAAAAGCTTTTTGCTGAGTGTAGAGCGGCAAGACACGCAGAAGACGCAGATACGCAGCTCTCCGAAGCTAAGTGCCGGTCCCGGGCTTCTTTCGGCACAAACCGCTCTCAGGAGCTCCCTGCGCTCGCCACAATGCTCTGTGTGCGAAGAAGCAGCTTCTTCGCCTCCTGGAGAATGGGCGAGTGGCAGCTTCCCAAAGGCGAAGATGCAAGCTGCACCACACAGGCACAGTGTGGGCAGCCTTCAGACTTCGAGAAAACAGTACTTTACCACTCTCCTGCCTTTTCCATAGTTATTCTATTGGAAAAGAACGAGTTTTGGACAACTACCTTTCATTCTTGCCAAACTCTTTGCAGACCCCCGTGCAAGCTTTAGAAGAAGATTTTGGATGTTTTCTTTCCTGGCAGAGTTTCTCCTTGCAAGATATGGTGGAAAAGCTTTTTGCTGAGTGTAGAGCGGCAAGACACGCAGAAGACGCAGATACGCAGCTCTCCGAAGCTAAGTGCCGGTCCCGGGCTTCTTTCGGCACAAACCGCTCTCAGGAGCTCCCTGCGCTCACCACAATGCTCTGTGTGCGAAGAAGCCGCTTCTTCGCCTCCGGGAGAATCGGCGAGCGGCAGCTTCCCAAAGGCGAAGATGCAAGCTACAGCACACAGGCACAGTGTGGGCAGCATTCAGACTTAGAGAAAACAGTACTTTACCACTCTCCTGCCTTTTCCATGGTTATTCTATTGGAAAAGAACGAGTTTTGGACAACTACCTTTCATTCTTGCCAAACTCTTTGCAGACCCCCGTGCAAGCTTTAGAACAAGATTTTGGATGTTTTCTTTCCTGGCAGAGTTTCTCCTTGCAAGATATGGTGGAAAAGCTTTTTGCTGAGTGTAGAGCGGCAAGACACGCAGAAGACGCAGATACGCAGCTCTCCGAAGCTAAGTGCCGGTCCCGGGCTTCTTTCGGCACAAACCGCTCTCAGGAGCTCCCTGCGCTCGCCACAATGCTCTGTGTGCGAAGAAGCAGCTTCTTCGCCTCCTGGAGAATCGGCGAGCGGCAGCTTCCCAAAGGCGAAGATGCAAGCTGCAGCACACAGGCACAGTGTGGGCAGCCTTCAGACTTAGAGAAAACAGTACTTTACCACTCTCCTGCCTTTTCCATGGTTATTCTATTGGAAAAGAACGAGTTTTGGACAACTACCTTTCATTCTTGCCAAACTCTTTGCAGACCCCCGTGCAAGCTTTAGAACAAGATTTTGGATGTTTTCTTTCCTGGCAGAGTTTCTCCTTGCAAGATATGGTGGAAAAGCTTTTTGCTGAGTGTAGAGCGGCAAGACACGCAGAAGACGCAGATACGCAGCTCTCCGAAGCTAAGTGCCGGTCCCGGGCTTCTTTCGGCACAAACCGCTCTCAGGAGCTCCCTGCGCTCGCCACAATGCTCTGTGTGCGAAGAAGCCGCTTCTTCGCCTCCGGGAGAATCGGCGAGCGGCAGCTTCCCAAAGGCGAAGATGCAAGCTGCAGCACACAGGCACAGTGTGGGCAGCCTTCAGACTTAGAGAAAACAGTACTTTACCACTCTCCTGCCTTTTCCATGGTTATTCTATTGGAAAAGAACGAGTTTTGGACAACTACCTTTCATTCTTGCCAAACTCTTTGCAGACCCCCGTGCAAGCTTTAGAACAAGATTTTGGATGTTTTCTTTCCTGGCAGAGTTTCTCCTTGCAAGATATGGTGGAAAAGCTTTTTGCTGAGTGTAGAGCGGCAAGACACGCAGAAGACGCAGATACGCAGCTCTCCGAAGCTAAGTGCCGGTCCCGGGCTTCTTTCGGCACAAACCGCTCTCAGGAGCTCCCTGCGCTCGCCACAATGCTGTGTGTGCGAAGAAGCCGCTTCTTCGCCTCCGGGAGAATCGGCGAGCGGCAGCTTCCCAAAGGCGAAGATGCAAGCTGCAGCACACAGGCACAGTGTGGGCAGCCTTCAGACTTAGAGAAAACAGTACTTTACCACTCTCCTGCCTTTTCCATGGTTATTCTATTGGAAAAGAACGAGTTTTGGACAACTACCTTTCATTCTTGCCAAACTCTTTGCAGACCCCCGTGCAAGCTTTAGAACAAGATTTTGGATGTTTTCTTTCCTGGCAGAGTTTCTCCTTGCAAGATATGGTGGAAAAGCTTTTTGCTGAGTGTAGAGCGGCAAGACACACAGAAGACGCAGATACGCAGCTCTCCGAAGCTAAGTGCCGGTCCCGGGCTTCTTTCGGCACAAACCGCTCTCAGGAGCTCCCTGCGCTCGCCACAATGCTCTGTGTGCGAAGAAGCCGCTTCTTCGCCTCCGGGAGAATCGGCGAGCGGCAGCTTCCCAAAGGCGAAGATGCAAGCTGCAGCACACAGGCACAGTGTGGGCAGCCTTCAGACTTAGAGAAAACAGTACTTTACCACTCTCCTGCCTTTTCCATGGTTATTCTATTGGAAAAGAACGAGTTTTGGACAACTACCTTTCATTCTTGCCAAACTCTTTGCAGACCCCCGTGCAAGCTTTAGAACAAGATTTTGGATGTTTTCTTTCCTGGCAGAGTTTCTCCTTGCAAGATATGGTGGAAAAGCTTTTTGCTGAGTGTAGAGCGGCAAGACACGCAGAAGACGCAGATACGCAGCTCTCCGAAGCTAAGTGCCGGTCCCGGGCTTCTTTCGGCACAAACCGCTCTCAGGAGCTCCCTGCGCTCGCCACAATGCTCTGTGTGCGAAGAAGCCGCTTCTTCGCCTCCGGGAGAATCGGCGAGCGGCAGCTTCCCAAAGGCGAAGATGCAAGCTGCAGCACACAGGCACAGTGTGGGCAGCCTTCAGACTTAGAGAAAACAGTACTTTACCACTCTCCTGCCTTTTCCATGGTTATTCTATTGGAAAAGAACGAGTTTTGGACAACTACCTTTCATTCTTGCCAAACTCTTTGCAGACCCCCGTGCAAGCTTTAGAACAAGATTTTGGATGTTTTCTTTCCTGGCAGAGTTTCTCCTTGCAAGATATGGTGGAAAAGCTTTTTGCTGAGTGTAGAGCGGCAAGACACGCAGAAGACGCAGATACGCAGCTCTCCGAAGCTAAGTGCCGGTCCCGGGCTTCTTTCGGCACAAACCGCTCTCAGGAGCTCCCTGCGCTCGCCACAATGCTCTGTGTGCGAAGAAGCCGCTTCTTCGCCTCCGGGAGAATCGGCGAGCGGCAGCTTCCCAAAGGCGAAGATGCAAGCTGCAGCACGCAGGCACAGTGTGGGCAGCCTTCAGACTTAGAGAAAACAGTACTTTACCACTCTCCTGCCTTTTCCATGGTTATTCTATTGGAAAAGAACGAGTTTTGGACAACTACCTTTCATTCTTGCCAAACGCTTTGCAGACCCCCTTGCAAGCTTTAGAACAA
The DNA here is from genome assembly GCF_037042795.1 of Molothrus aeneus. Lineage (NCBI taxonomy): Eukaryota > Metazoa > Chordata > Aves > Passeriformes > Icteridae > Molothrus > Molothrus aeneus. The sequence goes on along the minus strand of NW_027099219.1, from coordinate 3,519 downwards.
GATTTTGGATGTTTTCTTTCCTGGCAGAGTTTCTCCTTGCAAGATATGGTGGAAAAGCTTTTTGCTGAGTGTAGAGCGGCAAGACACGCAGAAGACGCAGATACGCAGCTCTCCGAAGCTAAGTGCCGGTCCCGGGCTTCTTTCGGCACAAACCGCTCTCAGGAGCTCCCTGCGCTCGCCACAATGCTCTGTGTGCGAAGAAGCCGCTTCTTCGCCTCCGGGAGAATCGGCGAGCGGCAGCTTCCCAAAGGCGAAGATGCAAGCTGCAGCACGCAGGCACAGTGTGGGCAGCCTTCAGACTTAGAGAAAACAGTACTTTACCACTCTCCTGCCTTTTCCATGGTTATTCTATTGGAAAAGAACGAGTTTTGGACAACTACCTTTCATTCTTGCCAAACGCTTTGCAGACCCCCTTGCAAGCTTTAGAACAAGATTTTGGATGTTTTCTTTCCTGGCAGAGTTTCTCCTTGCAAGATATGGTGGAAAAGCTTTTTGCTGAGTGTAGAGCGGCAAGACACGCAGAAGACGCAGATACGCAGCTCTCCGAAGCTAAGTGCCGGTCCCGGGCTTCTTTCGGCACAAACCGCTCTCAGGAGCTCCCTGCGCTCGCCACAATGCTGTGTGTGCGAAGAAGCCGCTTCTTCGCCTCCGGGAGAATCGGCGAGCGGCAGCTTCCCAAAGGCGAAGATGCAAGCTGCAGCACACAGGCACAGTGTGGGCAGCCTTCAGACTTAGAGAAAACAGTACTTTACCACTCTCCTGCCTTTTCCATGGTTATTCTATTGGAAAAGAACGAGTTTTGGACAACTACCTTTCATTCTTGCCAAACTCTTTGCAGACCCCCGTGCAAGCTTTAGAACAAGATTTTGGATGTTTTCTTTCCTGGCAGAGTTTCTCCTTGCAAGATATGGTGGAAAAGCTTTTTGCTGAGTGTAGAGCGGCAAGACACACAGAAGACGCAGATACGCAGCTCTCCGAAGCTAAGTGCCGGTCCCGGGCTTCTTTCGGCACAAACCGCTCTCAGGAGCTCCCTGCGCTCGCCACAATGCTCTGTGTGCGAAGAAGCCGCTTCTTCGCCTCCGGGAGAATCGGCGAGCGGCAGCTTCCCAAAGGCGAAGATGCAAGCTGCAGCACACAGGCACAGTGTGGGCAGCCTTCAGACTTAGAGAAAACAGTACTTTACCACTCTCCTGCCTTTTCCATGGTTATTCTATTGGAAAAGAACGAGTTTTGGACAACTACCTTTCATTCTTGCCAAACTCTTTGCAGACCCCCGTGCAAGCTTTAGAACAAGATTTTGGATGTTTTCTTTCCTGGCAGAGTTTCTCCTTGCAAGATATGGTGGAAAAGCTTTTTGCTGAGTGTAGAGCGGCAAGACACGCAGAAGACGCAGATACGCAGCTCTCCGAAGCTAAGTGCCGGTCCCGGGCTTCTTTCGGCACAAACCGCTCTCAGGAGCTCCCTGCGCTCGCCACAATGCTCTGTGTGCGAAGAAGCCGCTTCTTCGCCTCCGGGAGAATCGGCGAGCGGCAGCTTCCCAAAGGCGAAGATGCAAGCTGCAGCACACAGGCACAGTGTGGGCAGCCTTCAGACTTAGAGAAAACAGTACTTTACCACTCTCCTGCCTTTTCCATGGTTATTCTATTGGAAAAGAACGAGTTTTGGACAACTACCTTTCATTCTTGCCAAACTCTTTGCAGACCCCCGTGCAAGCTTTAGAACAAGATTTTGGATGTTTTCTTTCCTGGCAGAGTTTCTCCTTGCAAGATATGGTGGAAAAGCTTTTTGCTGAGTGTAGAGCGGCAAGACACGCAGAAGACGCAGATACGCAGCTCTCCGAAGCTAAGTGCCGGTCCCGGGCTTCTTTCGGCACAAACCGCTCTCAGGAGCTCCCTGCGCTCGCCACAATGCTCTGTGTGCGAAGAAGCCGCTTCTTCGCCTCCGGGAGAATCGGCGAGCGGCAGCTTCCCAAAGGCGAAGATGCAAGCTGCAGCACGCAGGCACAGTGTGGGCAGCCTTCAGACTTAGAGAAAACAGTACTTTACCACTCTCCTGCCTTTTCCATGGTTATTCTATTGGAAAAGAACGAGTTTTGGACAACTACCTTTCATTCTTGCCAAACGCTTTGCAGACCCCCTTGCAAGCTTTAGAACAAGATTTTGGATGTTTTCTTTCCTGGCAGAGTTTCTCCTTGCAAGATATGGTGGAAAAGCTTTTTGCTGAGTGTAGAGCGGCAAGACACGCAGAAGACGCAGATACGCAGCTCTCCGAAGCTAAGTGCCGGTCCCGGGCTTCTTTCGGCACAAACCGCTCTCAGGAGCTCCCTGCGCTCGCCACAATGCTCTGTGTGCGAAGAAGCCGCTTCTTCGCCTCCGGGAGAATCGGCGAGCGGCAGCTTCCCAAAGGCGAAGATGCAAGCTGCAGCACGCAGGCACAGTGTGGGCAGCCTTCAGACTTAGAGAAAACAGTACTTTACCACTCTCCTGCCTTTTCCATGGTTATTCTATTGGAAAAGAACGAGTTTTGGACAACTACCTTTCATTCTTGCCAAACGCTTTGCAGACCCCCTTGCAAGCTTTAGAACAAGATTTTGGATGTTTTCTTTCCTGGCAGAGTTTCTCCTTGCAAGATATGGTGGAAAAGCTTTTTGCTGAGTGTAGAGCGGCAAGACACGCAGAAGACACAGATACGCAGCTCTCCGAAGCTAAGTGCCGGTCCCGGGCTTCTTTCGGCACAAACCGCTCTCAGGAGCTCCCTGCGCTCGCCACAATGCTGTGTGTGCGAAGAAGCCGCTTCTTCGCCTCCGGGAGAATCGGCGAGCGGCAGCTTCCCAAAGGCGAAGATGCAAGCTGCAGCACACAGGCACAGTGTGGGCAGCCTTCAGACTTCGAGAAAACAGTACTTTACCACTCTCCTGCCTTTTCCATGGTTATTCTATTGGAAAAGAACGAGTTTTGGACAACTACCTTTCATTCTTGCCAAACTCTTTGCAGACCCCCGTGCAAGCTTTAGAAGAAGATTTTGGATGTTTTCTTTCCTGGCAGAGTTTCTCCTTGCAAGATATGGTGGAAAAGCTTTTTGCTGAGTGTAGAGCGGCAAGACACGCAGAAGACGCAGATACGCAGCTCTCCGAAGCTAAGTGCCGGTCCCGGGCTTCTTTCGGCACAAACCGCTCTCAGGAGCTCCCTGCGCTCGCCACAATGCTGTGTGTGCGAAGAAGCCGCTTCTTCGCCTCCGGGAGAATCGGCGAGCGGCAGCTTCCCAAAGGCGAAGATGCAAGCTGCAGCACACAGGCACAGTGTGGGCAGCCTTCAGACTTAGAGAAAACAGTACTTTACCACTCTCCTGCCTTTTCCATGGTTATTCTATTGGAAAAGAACGAGTTTTGGACAACTACCTTTCATTCTTGCCAAACTCTTTGCAGACCCCCGTGCAAGCTTTAGAACAAGATTTTGGATGTTTTCTTTCCTGGCAGAGTTTCTCCTTGCAAGATATGGTGGAAAAGCTTTTTGCTGAGTG